>NW_027362766.1:21270714-21685714 GCF_046119375.1 Phyllobates terribilis
ACTGACACCCATACATATACACCCACTGTACACATATATAATTATACTACTGACACCATACATATAACACACACTGTACACATATATATATATTATACACTGACACACCATACATATACACACACTGTACACATATATATATTATACACTGACACACCATACATATACACACACTGTACACATATATATATTATACACTGAACACCATACATATACACACACACTGTACACATATATATATTATACACTGACACACCATACATATAACACACACTGTACACATATATATATTATACACTGACACACCATACATATACACACACTGTACACATATATATATTATACACTGACACACCATACATATACACACACACTGTACACATATATATATTATACACTGACACACCATACATATACACACACTGTACACATATATATATTATACACTGACACACCATACATATACACACACTGTACACATATAATATATTATACACTGACACACCATACATATACACACACTGTACACATATATATATTATACACTGACACACATACATATACACACACACTGTACACATATATATATTATACACTGACACACCATACATATACACACACTGTACACATATATATATTATACACTGACACACCATACATATACACACACACTGTACACATATATATATTATACACTGACACACCATACATATACACACACTGTACACATATATATATTATACACTGACACACCATACATATACACACACACTGTACACATATATATATTATACACTGACACACCATACATATACACACACTGTACACATATATATATTATACACTGACACACCATACATATACACACACACTGTACACATATATATATTATACACTGACACACATACATATACACACACTGTACACATATATATATTATACACTGACACACCATACATATACACACACACTGTACACATATATATATATACACTGACACACCATACATATACACACACTGTACACATATATATATTATACACTGACACACCATACATATACACACACACTGTACACATATATATATATTATACACTGACACACCATACATATACACACACACTGTACACATATATATATATATACACTGACACACCATACATATACACACACACTGTACACATATATATGTATACACTGACACACCATACATATACACACACACTGTACACATATATATATTATACACTGACACACATACATATACACACACACTGTACACATATATATATATTATACACTGACACACCATACATATACACACACACTGTACACATATATATATTATACACTGACACACCATACATATACACACACTGTACACATATATATATTATACACTGACACACCATACATATACACACACTGTACACATATATATATTATACACTGACACACCATACATATACACACACACTGTACACATATATATATTATACACTGACACACCATACATATACACACACACTGTACACATATATATATTATACACTGACACACCATACATATACACACACACTGTACACATATATATATTATACACTGACACACCATACATATACACACACACTGTACACATATATATATTATACACTGACACACCATACATATACACACACTGTACACATATATATATATTATACACTGACACACCATACATATACACACACACTGTACACATATATATATTATACACTGACACACATACATATACACACACACTATACACATATATATATTATACACTGACACACCATACATATACACACACTGTACACATATATATATTATACACTGACACCATACATATACACACACATGTACACTATATATATTATACACTGACACCATACATATACACACACACTGTACACATATATATATATATACACTGACACACCATACATATATACACACACTGTACACATATATATATTATACACTGACACACCATACATATACACACACACTGTACACATATATATATATTATACACTGACACACCATACATATACACACACACTGTACACATATATATATTATACACTGACACCATACATATACACACACACTGTACACATATATATATATTATACACTGACACACCATACATATATACACACACTGTACACATATATATATTATACACTGACACACATACATATACACACACTGTACACATATATATATTATACACTGACACACCATACATATACACACACTGTACACATATATATATATTATACACTGACACACCATACATATACACACACACTGTACACATATATATATATATACACTGACACACCATACATATACACACACTGTACACATATATATATTATACACTGACACACCATACATATACACACACTGTACACATATATATATTATACACTGACACACCATACATATACACACACACTGTACACATATATATATATTATACACTGACACACCATACATATACACACACTGTACACATATATATATTATACACTGACACACCATACATATACACACACACTGTACACATATATATATTTATACACTGACACACCATACATATACACACACTGTACACATATATATATTATACACTGACACACCATACATATACACACACTGTACACATATATATATATTATACACTGACACACCATACATATACACACACTGTACACATATATATAATATTATACACTGACACACCATACATATACACACACTGTACACATATATATATATATTATACACTGACACACCATACATATACACACACACTGTACACATATATATATATTATACACTGACACACCATACATATACACACACTGTACACATATATATATTATACACTGACACACCATACATATACACACACTGTACACATATATATATTATACACTGACACACCATACATATACACACACACTGTACACATATATATATATATTATACACTGACACACCATACATATACACACACTGTACACATATATATATATATTATACACTGACACACCATACATATACACACACTGTACACATATATATATTATACACTGACACACCATACATATACACACACTGTACACATATATATATTATACACTGACACACCATACATATACACACACACTATACACATATATATATTATACACTGACACACCATACATATACACACACACTGTACACATATATATATTATACACTGACACACCATACATATACACACACTGTACACATATATATATTATACACTGACACACCATACATATACACACACACTGTACACATATATATATTATACACTGACACACCATACATATACACACACACTGTACACACATATATATTATACACTGACACACCATACATATACACACACTGTACACATATATATTATACACTGACACACCATACATATACACACACTGTACACATATATATATTATACACTGACACACCATACATATACACACACACTGTACACATATATATATATTATACACTGACACACCATACATATATACACACACTGTACACATATATATTATACACTGACACACCATACATATACACACACTGTACACATATATATATTATACACTGACACACCATACATATACACACACACTGTACACATATATATATTATACACTGACACACCATACATATACACACACTGTACACATATATATATATTATACACTGACACACCATACATATACACACACACTATACACATATATATATTATACACTGACACACCATACATATACACACACACTGTACACATATATATATTATACACTGACACACCATACATATACACACACACTGTACACACATATATATATATTATACACTGACACACCATACATATACACACACTGTACACATATATATATTATACACTGACACACCATACATATACACACACTGTACACATATATATATATATTATACACTGACACACCATACATATACACACACTATACACATATATATATTATACACTGACACACCATACATATACACACACTGTACACATATATATATATTATACACTGACACACCATACATATACACACACACTGTACACATATATATATATATTATACACTGACACACCATACATATACACACACTGTACACATATATATATTATACACTGACACACCATACATATACACACACTGTACACATATATATATATATTATACACTGACACACCATACATATACACACACTATACACATATATATATTATACACTGACACACCATACATATACACACACTGTACACATATATATATATTATACACTGACACACCATACATATACACACACACTGTACACACATATATATATATTATACACTGACACACCATACATATACACACACTATACACATATATATATTATACACTGACACACCATACATATACACACACTGTACACATATATATATATTATACACTGACACACCATACATATACATACACACTGTACACATATATATATATTATACACTGACACACCATACATATACACACACAGTGTACACATATATATATATTATACACTGACACACCATACATATACACACACTGTACACATATATATATTATACACTGACACACCATACATATATACACACACTGTACACATATATATTATACACTGACACACCATACATATACACACACACTATACACATATATATATATTATACACTGACACACCATACATATACACTCACTGTACACATATATATATTATACACTGACACACCATACATATACACACACACTGTACACATATATATATTATACACTGACACACCATACATATACACACACACTATACACATATATATATATTATACACTGACACACCATACATATACACTCACTGTACACATATATATATATTATACACTGACACACCATACATATACACACACAGTGTACACATATATATATATTATACACTGACACACCATACATATACACACACACTGTACACATATATATATTATACACTGACACACCATACATATACACACACACTATACACATATATATATATTATACACTGACACACCATACATATACACTCACTGTACACATATATATATATTATACACTGACACACCATACATATACACACACTGTACACATATATATTATACACTGACACACCATACATATACACACACACTGTACACATATATATATATATTATACACTGACACACCATACATATACACACACACTGTACACATATATATATATATTATACACTGACACACCATACATATACACACACACTGTACACATATATATATATATTATACACTGACACACCATACATATACACACACAGTGTACACATATATATATATTATACACTGACACACCATACATATACATACACACTGTACACATATATATATATTATACACTGACACACCATACATATACACACACTGTACACATATATATATATTATACACTGACACACCATACATATACACACACTGTACACATATATATATATTATACACTGACACACCATACATATACACACACTGTACACATATATATATATTATACACTGACACACCATACATATACATACACACTGTACACATATATATATATTATACACTGACACACCATACATATACACACACTGTACACATATATATATTATACACTGACACACCATACATATACACACACACTGTACACATATATATATTATACACTGACACACCATACATATACACACACACTATACACATATATATATATTATACACTGACACACCATACATATACACTCACTGTACACATATATATATATTATACACTGACACACCATACATATACACACACAGTGTACACATATATATATATTATACACTGACACACCATACATATACACACACACTATACACATATATATATATTATACACTGACACACCATACATATACACACACACTATACACATATATATATATTATACACTGACACACCATACATATACACTCACTGTACACATATATATATATTATACACTGACACACCATACATATACACACACACTGTACACATATATATATTATACACTGACACACCATACATATACACACACACTATACACATATATATATATTATACACTGACACACCATACATATACACTCACTGTACACATATATATATATTATACACTGACACACCATACATATACACACACTGTACACATATATATTATACACTGACACACCATACATATACACACACTGTACACATATATATATTATACACTGACACACCATACATATACACACACTGTACACATATATATATTATACACTGACACACCATACATATACACACACACTGTACACATATATATATATATTATACACTGACACACCATACATATACACACACACTGTACACATATATATATATATTATACACTGACACACCATACATATACACACACTGTACACATATATATATTATACACTGACACACCATACATATACACACACTGTACACATATATATATTATACACTGACACACCATACATATACACACACAGTGTACACATATATATATATTATACACTGACACACCATACATATACACACACACTGTACACATATATATATTATACACTGACACACCATACATATACACACACACTATACACATATATATATATTATACACTGACACACCATACATATACACTCACTGTACACATATATATATATTATACACTGACACACCATACATATACACACACTGTACACATATATATTATACACTGACACACCATACATATACACACACACTGTACACATATATATATTATACACTGACACACCATACATATACACACACACTGTACACATATATATATTATACACTGACACACCATACATATACACACACTGTACACATATATATATTATACACTGACACACCATACATATACACACACACTATACACATATATATATATTATACACTGACACACCATACATATACACACACTGTACACATATATATTATACACTGACACACCATACATATACACACACTGTACACATATATATATTATACACTGACACACCATACATATACACACACACTGTACACATATATATATTATACACTGACACACCATACATATACACACACTGTACACATATATATATATTATACACTGACACACCATACATATACACACACTGTACACATATATATTATACACTGACACACCATACATATACACACACTGTACACATATATATATTATACACTGACACACCATACATATACACACACACAGTACACATATATATATTATACACTGACACCATACATATACACACACACTGTACACATATATATATTATACACTGACACACCATACATATACACACACACTGTACACATATATATATTATACACTGACACACCATACATATACACACACACTGTACACATATATATATTATACACTGACACACCATACATATACACACACTGTACACATATATATTATACACTGACACACCATACATATACACACACTGTACACATATATATATTATACACTGACACACCATACATATACACACACACTGTACACATATATATATTATACACTGACACACCATACATATACACACACTGTACACATATATATATATTATACACTGACACACCATACATATACACACACACTGTACACATATATATATTATACACTGACACACCATACATATACACACACACTATACACATATATATATTATACACTGACACACCATACATATACACACACACTGTACACATATATATATTATACACTGACACACCATACATATACACACACACTGTACACATATATATATTATACACTGACACACCATACATATACACACACACTATACACATATATATATTATACACTGACACACCATACATATACACACACACTGTACACATATATATATTATACACTGACACACCATACATATACACACACACTGTACACATATATATATTATACACTGACACACCATACATATACACACACACTATACACATATATATATATATTATACACTGACACACCATACATATACACACACTGTACACATATATATATATTATACACTGACACACCATACATATACACACACTGTACACATATATATACACAGAGGTGACAGCACATCACTCCCGGCCGCGGTGTCCCCGGGTCACTTACCGTGCTGCTGCGGTCACTTGTAGTAGGAGCCTCAGTCCGGTGGTGGTGGCGGGGGTTGTGTCCTCCGTGCAGCCGGCAGAGCCTCCACCCTGTGCCCGGCGCCTCCGGGTGGTGAGCGGAGCGGCACTAGCACCGGGGAGAGGAGGAGGAGGAGGAGGAGGAGGAGAAGGAGAAGGAGGAGGGAGCGGACGGGCGGGGAGAGGATACAGCGCGCATGCGCACAGTGCTGTGTGATCAACGGGGGCGATAGGAGGAGGGGGAGAGGCGATACGGATGGGCGGGGGGGACAAAATAAATTCAGCAGAAACTGCGACACCCTCTGAGCCAAAGCCACAGCCAGCGAGGAAAGCATGGGGGTGTGCACGGGTGAGGAGCCGCGGGGTGTGAACGGGTGAGGAGCCGCGGAGTGTGCACGGGTGAGGAGCCGCGGAGTGTGAACTGGTGAGGAGCCGCGGGGTGTGCACGGGTGAGGAGCCGCGGGGTGTGAACTGGTGAGGAGCCGCGGGGTGTGCACGGGTGAGGAGCCGCGGGGTGTGAACGGGTGAGGAGCCGCGGAGTGTGCACGGGTGAGGAGCCGCGGAGTGTGAACTGGTGAGGAGCCGCGGGGTGTGCACGGGTGAGGAGCCGCGGGGTGTGCACGGGTGAGGAGCCGCGGGGTGTGAACGGGTGAGGAGCCGCGGAGTGTGAACTGGTGAGGAGCCGCGGGGTGTGCCCTGGTGAGGAGCCGCGGGGTGTGCCCTGGTGAGGAGCCGCGGGGTGTGCCCTGGTGAGGAGCCGCGGGGTGTGCCCTGGTGAGGAGCCGCGGGGTGTGCCCTGGTGAGGAGCCGCGGGGTGTGCCCGGCTGAGGAGCCGCGGGGTGTGCCCGGCTGAGGAGCCGCGGGGTGTGCCCGGCTGAGGAGCCGCGGGGTGTGCCCGGCTGAGGAGCCGCGGGGTGTGCCCGGCTGAGGAGCCGCGGGGTGTGCCCGGCTGAGGAGCCGCGGAGTGTGAACGGCTGAGGAGCCGCGGGGTGTGCCCTGGTGAGGAGCCGCGGGGTGTGCCCTGGTGAGGAGCCGCGGGGTGTGCCCTGGTGAGGAGCCGCGGGGTGTGCCCTGGTGAGGAGCCGCGGGGTGTGCCCTGGTGAGGAGCCGCGGGGTGTGCCCTGGTGAGGAGCCGCGGGGTGTGCCCGGCTGAGTAGCCGCAGGGTGTGCCCGGCTGAGGAGCCGCGGGGTGTGCCCGGCTGAGGAGCCGCGGGGTGTGCCCGGCTGAGGAGCCGCGGGGTGTGCCCGGCTGAGGAGCCGCGGGGTGTGCCCGGCTGAGGAGCCGCGGGGTGTGCCCGGCTGAGGAGCCGCGGGGTGTGAACGGGTGAGGAGCCGCGGGGTGTGCCCGGGTGAGGAGCCGCGGGGTGTGCCCTGGTGAGGAGCCGCGGGGTGTGCCCTGGTGAGGAGCCGTGGGGTGTGAATGGCTGAGGAGCCGCGGGGTGTGCCCGGCTGAGGAGCCGCGGGGTGTGCCCGGCTGTGGAGCCGCGGGGTGTGCCCGGCTGTGGAGCCGCGGGGTGTGCCCGGCTGTGGAGCCGCGGGGTGTGAACGGCTGTGGAGCCGCGGGGTGTGCCCTGGTGAGGAGCCGCGGGGTGTGCCCTGGTGAGGAGCCGCGGGGTGTGCCCTGGTGAGGAGCCGCGGGGTGTGCCCTGGTGAGGAGCCGCGGGGTGTGCCCTGGTGAGGAGCCGCGGGGTGTGCCCGGCTGAGGAGCCGCGGAGTGTGCCCGGCTGAGGAGCCGCGGGGTGTGCCCGGCTGAGGAGCCGCGGGGTGTGCCCGGCTGAGGAGCCGCGGGGTGTGCCCGGCTGAGGAGCCGCGGGGTGTGCCCGGCTGAGGAGCCGCGGGGTGTGCCCGGCTGAGGAGCCGCGGGGTGTGCCCGGCTGAGGAGCCGCGGGGTGTGCCCGGCTGAGGAGCCGCGGGGTGTGCCCGGCTGAGGAGCCGCGGAGTGTGAACGGCTGAGGAGCCGCGGGGTGTGCCCTGGTGAGGAGCCGTGGGGTGTGAACGGCTGAGGAGCCGTGGGGTGTGAACGGCTGAGGAGCCGCGGGGTGTGCCCTGGTGAGGAGCCGTGGGGTGTGAACGGCTGAGGAGCCGTGGGGTGTGAACGGCTGAGGAGCCGTGGGGTGTGAACGGCTGAGGAGCCGCGGGGTGTGCCCTGGTGAGGAGCCGCGGGGTGTGCCCTGGTGAGGAGCCGCGGGGTGTGCCCTGGTGAGGAGCCGCGGGGTGTGCCCTGGTGAGTAGCCGCGGGGTGTGCCCGGCTGAGTAGCCGCAGGGTGTGCCCGGCTGAGGAGCCGCGGGGTGTGCCCGGCTGAGGAGCCGCGGGGTGTGCCCGGCTGAGGAGCCGCGGGGTGTGCCCGGCTGAGGAGCCGCGGGGTGTGCCCGGCTGAGGAGCCGCGGGGTGTGAACGGGTGAGGAGCCGCGGGGTGTGAACGGGTGAGGAGCCGCGGGGTGTGCCCGGGTGAGGAGCCGCGGGGTGTGCCCTGGTGAGGAGCCGCGGGGTGTGCCCTGGTGAGGAGCCGTGGGGTGTGAATGGCTGAGGAGCCGCGGGGTGTGCCCGGCTGAGGAGCCGCGGGGTGTGCCCGGCTGTGGAGCCGCGGGGTGTGCCCGGCTGTGGAGCCGCGGGGTGTGCCCGGCTGTGGAGCCGCGGGGTGTGAACGGCTGAGGAGCCGCGGGGTGTGAACGGCTGAGGAGCCGCGGAGTGTGAACGGCTGAGGAGCCGCGGGGTGTGCCCTGGTGAGGAGCCGCGGGGTGTGAACGGCTGAGGAGCCGTGGGGTGTGAACGGCTGAGGAGCCGTGGGGTGTGAACGGCTGAGGAGCCGCGGGGTGTGCCCGGGTGAGGAGCCGCGGGGTGTGACCGGGTGAGGAGCCGCGGAGTGTGAACGGCTGAGGAGCCGCGGGGTGTGCCCTGGTGAGGAGCCGCGGGGTGTGCCCGGCTGAGGAGCCGCGGGGTGTGCCCGGCTGAGGAGCCGCGGGGTGTGCCCGGCTGTGGAGCCGCGGGGTGTGCCCGGCTGTGGAGCCGCGGGGTGTGCCCGGCTGTGGAGCCGCGGGGTGTGAACGGCTGAGGAGCCGTGGGGTGTGAACGGCTGAGGAGCCGCGGAGTGTGAACGGCTGAGGAGCCGCGGGGTGTGCCCTGGTGAGGAGCCGTGGGGTGTGAACGGCTGAGGAGCCGTGGGGTGTGAACGGCTGAGGAGCCGTGGGGTGTGAACGGCTGAGGAGCCGCGGGGTGTGCCCGGGTGAGGAGCCGCGGGGTGTGACCGGGTGAGGAGCCGCGGAGTGTGAACGGCTGAGGAGCCGCGGGGTGTGCCCTGGTGAGGAGCCGCGGGGTGTGCCCGGCTGAGGAGCCGCGGGGTGTGCC
Source organism: Phyllobates terribilis (assembly GCF_046119375.1). NCBI lineage: Eukaryota > Metazoa > Chordata > Amphibia > Anura > Dendrobatidae > Phyllobates > Phyllobates terribilis. Next base: position 21,282,449 of record NW_027362766.1, read on the forward strand.
CGGCTGAGGAGCCGCGGGGTGTGAACGGGTGAGGAGCCGCGGGGTGTGAACGGGTGAGGAGCCGCGGGGTGTGAACGGGTGAGGAGCCGCGGGGTGTGAACGGGTGAGGAGCCGCGGGGTGTGAACGGGTGAGGAGCCGCGGGGTGTGAACGGGTGAGGAGCCGCGGGGTGTGGACGGGTGAGGAGCCGCGGGGTGTGGACGGGTGAGGAGCCGCGGGGTGTGCCCTGGTGAGGAGCCGCGGAGTGTGAACGGGTGAGGAGCCGCGGGGTGTGCCCTGGTGAGGAGCCGCGGGGTGTGCCCTGGTGAGGAGCCGCGGGGTGTGCCCGGCTGAGGAGCCGCGGGGTGTGCCCGGCTGAGGAGCCGCGGGGTGTGCCCGGCTGAGGAGCCGCGGGGTGTGCCCGGCTGAGGAGCCGTGGGGTGTGCCCGGCTGAGGAGCCGCGGGGTGTGAACGGGTGATGAGCCGCGGGTTGATGAGCCGCGGGGTGTGCCCGGGTGATGAGCCGCGGGTTGATGAGCCGCGGGGTGTGCCCGGGTGATGAGCCGCGGGGTGTGCCCGGGTGATGAGCCGCGGGGTGTGCCCGGGTGATGAGCCGCGGGGTGTGCACTCGTTTGAGGACATTTCTTCTGTCTTGTACCTATAGGAGGGCGAATCCTTTTTTCTCCTGAAGTTGGTTATAACCGGTCTCCCGTCTTTCTGCTCCCGGTTACCGGGTGAAGTTGGTTTCTTATTCCGCTTTTTTTTAATCTTATTTTCTTTTTGTTTTTTACAGATTTCACAACAAAAAAAACAAAGATTAAAGACAATGCAGCGAGGAGCCGAAATGTGAGGAGGCATCAAAGCCGGCACCGAAAGGGTGCAGAGTCCGCAGGCCACTAATGTACCGACCCATTACATGAGAGGGTGAAGTGCCTGTGGGCCACTAATGTTCCAGCCCAATACATGAGAGGCTGAAGTGCCCGCGGTCCACTAATTTACCAGCCCAATACATGAAAGAGTGAAGTGCCCATGGGCCACTAATGTACAGGCCCATTACATGAGAGGGTAAAGTGAGAGTGCCCGTGGTCCACTAATTTACCGGGCCTATACATCAGAGGGTGAAGTGCCCGTGGGCCACTAATGCCCCTGCCCATTACATGAGAGGATGAAGTGCCCGTGGGCGACTAATGCATCGGCCCAATAAATGAAAGGGTGAAGTGCCCGCAGGCCACTCATGCCCCTGCCCAATACATAAGAGGAAGAAGTGCCCGCCGGCTACCAATGTACCGGCCCAATACATGAAAGGGTGAAGTGCCCACAAGCCACTAATGTACTGGCCCATTACATGAGAGGATGAAGTGCCCGCGGGCCACTTATGCCCCTGCCCATTACACGAGAGAGTGAACTGCCTGCAAGCCACTAATGTACCGGCCCATTATATGAGAGGATGAAGTGCCCGCGGGCGACTAATGTACCGGCCCCTTACATGAGAGGATGAGCTGCCCACGGGCCACTAATGTACCAGCCCATTACATGAGAGGGTGAAGTATCCGCAGGCCGTTAATGTACTGGCCCAATACATGAGTGGTTGAAGTGCCCGCTGGCCACTAATACCCCTGCCCAATACATGAGAGGGTGAAGTGCCCGCAGGCCACTAACGCACCTGCCCATTAAATGAGAGGGTGAAGTGCCCATGGGCCACTAATGCCCAGCCCAATACATGAGAGGGTGAAGTGCCCGCAGGACACTAATTCCCCTGCCCAATACATGAGAGGGTGAAGTGCCCGCGGGCCACTAATGCCCCTGCCCAATACATGAGAGGATGAAGTGCCCTCGGGCCACTAATGTACCGGCCCAATACACGAGAGCGTGAGGTGCCCGTAGTCCACTAATTTACCGGACCAATACATGAGAGGGTGAAGTGCCCGTGGGCCATTAATGCATCTGCCCAATAAATGAGAGGTTGAATTGCCCGCAGGCCACTAATGCCCCTGCCCAATGCATGAGAGGATGAAGTGCCTGCAGGCTACCAATGTACCGGCCCAATACATGAGAGGGTGAAGTGTCCGTAGGCCCCTAATGCCCCTGCCCATTGCATAAGAGGGTGAAGTGCCCTCAGGCCACTAATGCCCCTGACCAAAACATGAGTGGATGAAGTGCCAGCAAGCCTCTAATGCCCCTACCCAATACATGAGAGGGTGAAGTGCCCGCAGGCCACCAATGTACCGGCCCAATACATAAGATAATGAAGTGCCCGCAGGCCACTAATGTACAGGCCCAATACATGAGTGGGTGAAGTGCCCGCGGGCCACCAATGTACTGGCTCATTACATGAGAGGGTGAAGTGCCCGCAGGCCACCAATGTACCGGCCCAATACATAAGAGGGTGAAGTGTCCGCGAGCCACTAATATTCCGACCCAGTACATGAGAGGGTGAAGTGCCCGTAGGCCACTAATGTACCGGCCCATTACATGAGAGGATGAAGTGCCCATGGGCCACTAATATACCGGCCCACTACATGAGAGGGTGAAGTGCCCACGAGCCACTAATGTACCGGCCCACTACATGAGAGGGTGAAGTGCCCACGAGCCACTAATGTACCGGCCCAATACATGAGAGGATGAAGTGCCTGCGGGCCACTAATGTACTGGCCAATTACATGAGAGGATGAAGTGCCCGTGAGCCACTAATTCCCCTGCCCAATGCATGAGAGGGTGAAGTGCCCGCGGTCCACTAATGCCCCTGCCCATTACATGAGAGGGTGAAGTGCCCGCAGACCACTGATGCCTTTGACCAATACATGAGAGGGTTAAGTGCCCGCGGGCCACTAATGCACCGACCCAATACATGATAGGGTAATGTGCTCGCGGGCCACTAATGCATCGGCCCAATACATGATAGGGTAAAGTGCCTGCAGGCCACTAATACCCCTGCCCATTATATGAGAGGGTGAAGTGCCCGCGGGCCACTAATGTACCGGCCCACTACATTAGAAGGTGAAGTGCCCTCAAGTCCCTAATCTACCGGCCCAATGCATGAGAGGGTGATGTGCCCACGAGCCACTAATGTACCGGCCCAATACATGACAGGGTGAAGTGCCTGCGGGCCACCAATGTACCAGCTGAATACATGAGATAGTGAAATGCCCGTGGGCCACTAATGTACAGGCCCAATACATGAGAGGGTGAAGTGCCCGCGGGCCACTAATGTACTGGCCCATAATATGAGAGGATGAAGTGCCCGAAGGCCACTAATCCACAGCCCCAATATATTAGAGGGTGAAGTGCCCGCGGGCCACTAATATTCCGACCCAATACATGAGAGGATGAAGTGCCCATGGGCCACTAATGTACCGGCCCACTACATGAGAGGGTGAAGTGCCCACGAGCCACTAATGTACCGGCCTAATACATGAGAGGGTGAAGTGCCTGCGGGCCACTAATGTACTGGCCCATTACATGAGAGGAAGAAGTGCGCGTGGGCCACCAATGCCCCTGACCAATACATGAGAGGGTGAAGTGCCCGTGGGCCACTAATGCCCCTGCCCAATACATGAGAGGATGAAGTGCCCGCGGACCACTGATGCACCGACCCAATACATGATAGGGTAATGTGCTCGCGGGCCACTAATGCATCGGCCCAATGCTTGATAGGGTAAAGTGCCCGCAGTCCACTATACCCCTGCCCATTATATGAGAGGGAGAAGTGCCCGCGGGCCACTAATGTACCGGCCCACTACATGAGAAGGTGAAGTGCCCACAAGCCACTAATGTACCGGCCCGATACATGAGAGGGTGAAGTGTCCGCGGGCCACTAATATTCCGACCCAGTACATGAGAGGGTGAAGTGCCCGTGGGCCACTAATGTACCGGCCCATTACATGAGAAGATGAAGTGCCCATGGGCCACTAATATACCGGCCCACTACATGAGAGGGTGAAGTGCCCACGAGCCACTAATGTACCGGCCAAATACATGAGAGGGTGAAGTGCCTGCGGGCCACTAATGTACTGGCCAATTACATGAGAGGATGAAGTGCCCGTGGGCCACTAATTCCCCTACCCAATACATGAGAGGGTGAAGTGCCCGTGGGCCACTAATGCCCCTGCCCAATACATGAGAGGGTGAAGTGCCCGCGGTCCACTAATGCCCCTGCCCATTACATGAGAGGGTGAAGTGCCCGCAGGCCACTTATGCCCCTGCCCAATACATGAGAGGGTTAAGTGCCCGCGGGCCACTAATGCACCGACCCAATACATGATAGGGTAATGTGCTCGCAGGCCACTAATGCACCGACCCAATACATGATAGGGTAATGTGCTCGCAGGCCACTAATGCATCGGCCCAATACATGATAGGGTAAAGTGCCCGCAGGCCACTAATACCCCTGCCCATTAGATGAGAGGGTGAAGTGCCCTCAAGTCACTAATCTACCGGCCCAACACATGAGAGGGTGACGTGCCCACGAGCCACTAATGTACCGGCCCAATACATAAGAGGGTGAAGTGCCTTCGGGCCACCAAAGTACGGGCGGAATACATGAGATAGTGAAGTGCCCATGGGCCACTAATGTACAGGCCCAATACATGAGAGGGTGAAGTGCCCGCGGGCCACTAATGTACTGGCCCATTATATGAGAGGATGAAGTGCCCGAAGGCCACTAATGTACAGGCCCAATATATGAGAGGGTGAGGTGCCACGGGCCACTAATATTCCGACCCAATACATGAGAGGGTGAAGTGCCGTGGGCCACTAATGTACCGACCCATTACATGAGAGGATGAAGTGCCCGAAGGCCACTAATGTACAGGCCCAATATATGAGAGGGTGAGGTGCCCGCGGGCCACTAATATTCTGACCCAATACATGAGAGAGTGAAGTGCCCACGAGCCACTAATGTACCGGCCCAATACATAAGAGGGTGAAGTGCCTGCGGGCCACTAATGTACTGGCCCATTACATGAGAGGATGAAGTGCGCGTGGGCCACCAATGCCCCTGCCCAATACATGAGAGGGTGAAGTACCCGTGGGCCACTAATGCCCTTGCCCAATACATGAGAGGATGACGTGCCCACGGACCACTAATGCACCGACCCAATACATGATAGGGTAATGTGCTCGCGGGCCACTAATGCATCGGCCCAATACATGATAGGGTAAAGTGCCCGCAGGCCACTAATACCCCTGCCCATTATATGAGAGGGTGAAGTGCCCGCGGGCCACTAATGTACCGACCCACTACTTGAGAAGGTGAAGTGCCCATGAGCCACTAATGTACCGGCCCGATACATGAGAGGGTGAAGTGCCCTCAGGCCACTACTGTACCGGCCCATTACATGAAAGGGTGAAGTGCCCGCAGGCCACTACTGTACCTGCCCATTACATGAGAGGATGAAGTGCCTGTGGGCCACTAATGTTCCGGCCCAATACATGAGAGGCTGAAGTGTCCGCGGTCCACTAATTTACCAGCCCAATACATGAAAGAGTGAAGTGCCCATGGGCCAGAAATGTGCAGGCCCATTACATGAGAGGGTAAATTGAGAGTGCCCGTGGTCCACTAATTTACCGGACCAATACATCAGAGGGTGAAGTGCCCGTGGGCCACTAATGCCCCTGCCCAATACATAAGAGGATGAAGTGCCCGCCGCCTACCAATGTACCAGCCCAATACATGAGAGGGTGAAGTGCCCGCGGGCCACTAATGTACCGGCCCACTACATGAGAAGGTGAAGTGCCCACAAGCCACTAATGTACCAACACAATACATGAGAGGGTGAAGTGCCCACGATCCACTAATGTACTGGCCCAATACATGAGAGGGTGAAGTGCCTGCAGGCCACTAATGTACTGGCCCATTACATGAGAGGATGAAGTGCCCGCGGGCCACTTATGCCCCTGCCCATTACACGAGAGAGTGAACTGCCTGCAAGCCACTAATGTACCGGCCCATTATATGAGAGGATGAAGTGCCCGCGGGCGACTAATGTACCGGCCCCTTACATGAGAGGATGAGCTGCCCACGGGCCACTAATGTACCAGCCCATTACATGAGAGGGTGAAGTACCCGCAGGCCGTTAATGTACTGGCCCAATACATGAGTGGTTGAAGTGCCCGCTGGCCACTAATACCCCTGCCCAATACATGAGAGGGTGAAGTGCCCGCAGGCCACTAATATACCGGCTCAATACATGAGAGGCTGAAGTGCCCGCAGGCCACTAACGCACCTGCCCATTACATGAGAGGGTGAAGTGCCCATGGGCCACTAATGCCCAGCCCAATACATGAGAGGGTGAAGTGCCGGCGGGCCGCTAATGTACCGGCCCAATACATGAGAGGATGAAGTGCCCTCGGGCCACTAATGTACCGGCCCAATACATGATCGGGTAAAGTGCCCGCAGGCCACTAATACCCCTGCCCATTATATGAGAGGGTGAAGTGCCCGCGGGCCACTAATATACCGGCCCGATACATGAAAGGGTGAAGTGCCCATGAGCCACTAATGTACCGACCCAATACATGAGAGAGTGAAGTGCCTGCAGGCCACTAATGTACTGGCCCATTACATGAGAAGAAGAAGTGCCCGCGGTTCACTAATGCATCTGCCCAATAAATGAGAGGTTGAATTGCCCGCAGGCCACTAATGCCCCTGCCCAATGCATGAGAGGATGAAGTGCCTGCAGGCTACCAATGTACCGGCCCAATACATGAGAGGGTGAAGTGTCCGCAGGCCCCTAATGCCCCTGCCCATTGCATAAGAGGGTGAAGTGCCCTCAGGCCACTAATGCCCCTGCCCAAAACATGAGTGGATGAAGTGCCAGCAAGCCTCTAATGCCCCTACCCAATACATGAGAGGGTGAAGTGCTCGCAGGCCACCAATGTACCGGCCCAATACATAAGATAATGAAGTGCCCGCAGGCCACTACTGTACCGGCCCAATACATGAGAGGGTGAAGTGCCCGTGGGCCACTAATGTACAGGCCCAATACATGAGAGGGTGAAGTGCCCGAAGGCACTAATGTACTGGCCCAATATATGAGAGGGTGAAGTGTCCGCGGGCCACTAATATTCCGACCCAGTACATGAGAGGGTGAAGTGCCCGTAGGCCACTAATGTACCGGCCCATTACATGAGAGGATGAAGTGCCCATGGGCCACTAATATACCGGCCCACTACCTGAGAGGGTGAAGTGCCCACGAGCCACTAATGTACCGGCCCAATACATGAGAGGGTGAAGTGCCTGCGGGCCACTAATGTACTGGCCAATTACATAAGAGGATGAAGTGCCCGTGGGCCACTAATTCCCCTGCCCAATACATGAGAGGGTGAAGTGCCCGTGGGCCACTAATTCCCCTGCCCAATACATGAGAGGGTGAAGTGCCCTTGGTCCACTTATGCCCCTGCCCATTACATGAGAGGGTGAAGTGCCCGCAGGCTACTTATGCCCCTGCCCAATACATGAGAGGGTTAAGTGCCCGCGGGCCACTAATGCACCGACCCAATACATGATAGGGTAATGTGCTCGCGGGCCACTAATGCATCGGCCCAATACATGATAGGGTAAAGTGCCCGCAGGCCACTAATACCCCTGCCCATTAGATGAGAGGGTGAAGTGCCCGCGGGCCACTAATGTACCGGCCCACTGCATGAGAAGGTGAAATGCCCTCAAGTCACTAATCTACCGACCCAATACATGAGGGTGACGTGCCCACGAGCCACTAATGTACCGGCCCAATACATGAGAGGGTGAAGTGCCTTCGGGCCACCAAAGTACGGGCCGAATACATGAGATAGTGAAGTGCCCGTGGGCCATTAATGTACAGGCCCAATACATGAGAGGGTGAAGTGCCCGCGGGCCACTAATGTACTGGCCCATTATATGAGAGGATGAAGTGCCCGCGGGCCACTAATGTACTGGCCCATTATATGAGAGGATGAAGTGCCCGAAGGCCACTAATGTACCCACCCATTACATGAGAGGATGAAGTGCCCTTGGGCCACTAATATACCGGCCCACTACATGAGAGGGTAAAGTGCCCACGAGCCACTAATGTACCGGCCCAATACATGAGAGGGTGAAGTGCCTGCGGGCCACTAATGTACTGGCCCATTACATGAGAGGATGAAGTGCGCTTGGGCCACCAATGCCCCTGCCCAATACATGAGAGGGTGAAGTACCCGTGGGCCACTAATGCCCCTGCCCAATACATGAGAGGATGAAGTGCCCGCGGACCACTAATGCACCGACCCAATACATGATAGGGTAATGTGCTCGCGGGCCACTAATGCATCGGCCCAATACATGATAGGGTAAAGTGCCCGCAGGCCACTAATACCCCTGCCCATTATATGAGAGGGTGAAGTGCCCGCGGGCCACTAATGTACCGACCCACTACTTGAGAAGGTGAAGTGCCCACAAGCCACTAATGTACCGGCCCGATACATGAGAGGGTGAAGTGCCCATGAGTCACTAATGTACCGGCACAATACATGAGAGGGTGAAGTGCCTGCAGGCCACTAATGTACTGGCCCATTACATGAGAAGAAGAAGTGCCCGCGGTTCACTAATGCATCTGCCCAATAAATGAGAGGTTGAATTGCCCGCAGGCCACTAATGCCCCTGCCCAATGCATGAGAGGATGAAGTGCCTGCAGGCTACCAATGTACCGGCCCAATACATGAGAGGGTGAAGTGTCCGCAGGCCCCTAATGCCCCTGCCCATTGCATAAGAGGGTGAAGTGCCCTCAGGCCACTAATGCCCCTGCCCAATACATGAGAGGGTGAAGTGCCCGCAGGCCACCAATGTACCGGCCCAATACATAAGATAATGAAGTGCCCGCAGGCCACTACTGTACCGGCCCAATACATGAGAGGGTAAAGTGCCCGTGGGCCACTAATGTACAGGCCCAATACATGAGAGGGTGAAGTGCCCGCGGGCCACTAATGTACTGGCTCATTACATGAGAGGGTGAAGTGCCCGAAGGCCACTAATGTACTGGCCCAATATATGAGAGGGTGAAGTGTCCGCGGGCCACTAATATTCCGACCCAGTACATGAGAGGGTGAAGTGCCCGTAGGCCACTAATGTACCGGCCCATTACATGAGAGGGTGAAGTGCCCACGAGCCACTAATGTACCGGCCCAATTCATGAGAGGGTGAAGTGCCTGCGGGCCACTAATGTACTGGCCCATTACATGAGAGGATGAAGTGCGCGTGAGCCACTAATGCCCCTGCCCAATACATGAGAGGTTGAAGTGCCCGTTGGCCACTAATGCCCCTGCCCAATACATGAGGGTGAAGTGCCCGTGGTCCACTAATGCCCCTGCCCAATACATGAGAGGGTGAAGTGCCCGCGGGCCACTTATGCCCCTGCTCAATACTTGAGAGTGTTAAGTGCCCGTGGACCACTAATGCACCGACCCAATACATGATAGGGTAATGTGCTCACGGGCCACTAATGCATCGACCCAATACATGATAGGGTAAAGTGCCCGCAGGCCACTAATACCCCTGCCCATTATATGAGAGGGTAAAGTGCCCGCGGGCCACTAATGTACCGACCCACTAAATGAGAAGGTGAAGTGCCCACAAGCCACTAATGTACCGGCCTGATACATGAGAGGGTGAAGTGCCCATGAGCCACTAATGTACCGGCCCAATACATGAGAGGGTGAAGTGCCTGCAGGCCACTAATGTACTGGCCCATTACATGAGAAGAAGTGCCCGCGGTTCACTAATGCCCCTGCCCAATACATGAGAGGGTGAAGTGCCCACAGGCCACTACTGTACCGGCCCAATACATGAGAGGGTGAAGTGCCCGCGGGCCACTAATGCCCCTGCCCATTACACGAGAGGGTGAAGTGTCTGCAAGCGACTAATATACCGGCCCATTACATGAGAGGATGAAGTGCCCGCTGGCCACTAATGTACAGGCCCCTTACATGAGAGGATGAACTGCCCACGGGCTACTAATGTACCAGCCCATTACATGAGATGGTGAAGTACCCGCAGGCCGTTAATGTACCAGCCCAATACATGAGTGGTTGAAGTGCCCGCTGGCCACTAATACCCCTGCCCAATACATGAGAGGGTGAAGTGCCCGCAGGCCACTAATGTACCGGCCCAATACATGAGTGGTTGAAGTGCCCACTGGCCACTAATACCCCTGCCCAATACATGAGAGGGTGAAGTACCCGCAGGCCACTAATGTACCGGCCCAATACATGAGAGGCTGAAGTGCCCGCGGGCCACTAACGCACCTGCCTATTACATGAGAGGGTTAAGTGCCCATGGGCCACTAATGCCCAGCCCAATATATAGGAGGGTGAAGTGCCCGCAGGACACCAATTCCCCTGCCCAATACATGAGAGGGTGAAGTGCCCGCGGGCCACTAATGCCCCTGCCCAATACATGAGAGGGTGAAGTGCCGGCGGGCCGCTAATGTACCGGCCCAATACATGAGAGGATGAAGTGCCCTCGGGCCACTAATGTACCGGCCCAATACATGAGAGGGTGAAGTGCCTGCGGGCCACCAATGTACCGGCCCAATACATGAGATAATGAAGTGCCCGCAGGCCACTACTGTACCGGCCCAATACATGAGAGGGTGAAGTGCCTGTGGGCCACTAATGTACAGGCCCAATACATGAGAGGGTGAAGTGCCCGCGGGCCACTAATGTACTGGCCCATTACATGAGAGGATGAAGTGCCCGAAGGCCACTAATGTACTGGCCCAATATATGAAAGGGTAAAGTGCCCGCGGGCCACTAATATTCCGACCCAATACATGAGAGGGTGACGTGCCCATGGGCCACTAATATACCGACCCATTACATGAGAGAATGAAGTGGCCATGGGCCACTAATATACCGGCCCACTACATGAGAGGGTGAAGTGCCTGCGGGCCACTAATGTACTGGCCCATTACATGAGAGGATGAAGTGCGCGTGGGCCACTAATGCTCCTGCCCAATACATGAGAGGGTGAAGTGCCCGCGGACCACTAATGCACCGACCCAATACATGATAGGGTAATGTGCTCGCGGGCCACTAATGCATCGGCCCAATACATGATAGGGTAAAGTGCCCGCAGGCCACTAATGTACCGGCCCATTACATGAGAAGGTGAAGTGCCCACAAGCCACTAATGTATCGGCCCATTACATGAGAGGATGAAATGCCCGCGGTTCTCTAATGCCCCTGCCCAATACATGAGAGAGTGAAGTGCCCTCAGGCCACTACTGTACCGGCCCAATACATGAGAGGGTGAAGTGCCCGCGGGCCACTAATGCCCCTGCCCATTACACGAGAGGGTGAAGTGCCTGCAAGCGACTAATGTACCAGCCCATTACATGAGAGGATGAAGTGCCCGCGGGCCGCTAATGTTCCGGCCCTTTACATGAGAGGATGAACTGCCCACGGGCTACTAATGTACCAGCCCATTACATGAGAGGGTGAAGTACCCGCAGGCCGTTAATGTACCGGCCCAATGCATGAGAGGGTGAAGTGCCCGCGGGCCACTAATGTACTGGCTCATTACATGAGAGGGTGAAGTGCCCGAAGGCTACTAATCTACTGGCCCAATATATGAGAGGGTGAAGTGCCCACGGGCCACTAATATTCCGACCCGATACATGAGAGGGTGAAGTGCCCGTGGGCCACTAATGTACCGGCCCATTACATGAGAGGATGAAGTGCCCATGGGCCACTAATATACCGGCCCACTACATGAGAGGGTGAAGTGCCCACGAGCCACTAATGTATTGGCCCAATACATGAGAGGGTGAAGTGCCTGCGGTCCACTAATGTACTGGCCAATTACATGAGAGGATGAAGTGCCCGTGGGCTACTAATTCCCCTGCCCAATACATGAGAGGGTAATGTGCTCGCGGGCCACTAATGCATCGGCCCAATACATGATAGGGTAAAGTGCCCTCAGGCCACTAATACCCCTGCCCATTATATGAGAGGGTGAAGTGCCCACGGGCCACTAATGTACCGGCCCATTACATGAGAAGGTGAATTGCCCACAAGCCACTAATGTACCGGCCCATATCATGAGAGGGTGAAATGCCCGCGGTTCTCTAATGCCCCTGCCCAATACATGAGAGGGTGAAGTGACCTCAGGCCACTACTGTACCGGCCCAATACATGAGAGGGTGAAGTGCCCGCGGGCCACTAATGCCCCTGCCCTTTACACGAGAGGGTGAAGTGCCTGCAAGCGACTAATGTACCAGCCCATTACATGAGAGGCTGAAGTGCCCGCGGGCCACTAACGCACCTGCCCATTACATGAGAGGGTGAAGTGCCCATGGGCCACTAATGCCCAGCCCAATACATAGGAGGGTTAAGTGCCCGCAGGACACTAATTCCCCTGCCCAATACATGAGAGGGTGAAGTGCCCGCGGGCCACTAATGCCCCTGCCCAATACATGAGAGGGTGAAGTGCCGGCGGGCCGCTAATGTACCGGCCCAATACATGAGAGGATGAAGTGCCCTCGGGCCACTAATGTACCGGCCCAATACATGAGAGGGTGAAGTGCCTGCGGGCCACCAATGTACCGGCCCAATACATGAGATAATGAAGTGCCCGCAGGCCACTACTGTACCGGCCCAATACATGAGAGGGTGAAGTGCCTGTGGGCCACTAATGTACAGGCCCAATACATGAGAGGGTGAAGTGCCCGCGGGCCACTAATGTACTGGCCCATTACATGAGAGGATGAAGTGCCCGAAGGCCACTAATGTACTGGCCCAATATATGAGAGGGTGAAGTGCCCGCGGGCCACTAATATTCCGACCAAATACATGAGGGTGAAGTGCCCGTGGGCCACTAATGTACCGACCCATTACATGAGAAGATGAAGTGCCCATGGGCCACTAATATACCAGCCCACTACATGAGAGGGTGAAGTACCCACGAGCTACTAATGTACCGGCCCAATACATGAGAGGGTAAAGTGCCTGCGGGCCACTAATGTACTGGCCCATTACATGAGAGGATGAAGTGCGCGTGAGCCACTAATGCCCCTGCCCAATACATGAGAGGGTGAAGTGCCCTTGGGCCACTAATGCCCCTGCCCAATACATGAGAGGGTGAAGTGCCCGCGGTCCACTAATGCCACTGCCCAATACATGAGAGGGTGAAGTGCCCACGGGCCACTTATGCCCCTGCTCAATACTTGAGTGTTAAGTGCCCGTGGACCACTAATGCACCGACCCAATACATGATAGGGTAATGTGCTCGCGGGCCACTAATGCATCGGACAATACATGATAGGGTAAAGTGCCCGCAGGCCACTAATACCCCTGCCCATTATATGAGAGGGTAAAGTGCCCACGGGCCACTAATGTACCGGCCCATTACATGAGAAGGTGAATTGCCCACAAGCCACTAATGTACTGGCCCATATCATGAGAGGGTGAAATGCCCATGAGCCACTAATGTACCGGCCCAATACATGAGAGGGTGAAGTGCCTTCAGGCCACTAATGTACTGGCCCATTACATGAGAAGAAGAAGTGCCCGCGGTTCACTAATGCCCCTGCCCAATACATGAGAGGGTGGAGTGCCCACAGGCCACTACTGTACCGGCCCAATACATGAGATGGTGAAGTGCCCGTGGGCCACTAATGCCCCTGCCCATTACACGAGAGGGTGAAGTGCCTGCAAGCGACTAATGTACCGGCCTATTACATGAGAGGATGAAGTGCCCGCGGGCCACTAATGTACAGGCCCCTTACATGAGAGGATGAACTGCCCACGGGCTACTAATGTACCAGCCCATTACATGAGATGGTGAAGTACCCGCAGGCCGTTAATGTACCGGCCCAATACATGAGTGGTTGAAGTGCCCGCTGGCCACTAATACCCCTGCCCAATACATGAGAGGGTGAAGTGCCCGCAGGCCACTAATGTACCGGCCCAATACATGAGTGGTTGAAGTGCCCGCTGGCCACTAATACCCCTGCCCAATACATGAGAGGGTGAAGTACCCGCAGGCCACTATTGTACCGGCCCAATACATGAGAGGCTGAAGTGCCCGCGGGCCACTAACGCATCTGCCTATTACATGAGAGGGTGAAGTGCCCATGGGCCACTAATGCCCAGCCCAATATATAGGAGGGTGAAGTGCCCGCAGGACACCAATTCCCTTGCCCAATACATGAGAGGGTGAAGTGCCCGCGGGCCACTAATGCCCCTGCCCAATACATGAGAGGGTGAAGTGCCGGCGGGCCGCTAATGTACCGGCCCAATACATGAGAGGATGAAGTGCCCTCGCGCCACTAATGTACCGGCCCAATACATGAGAGAGTGAAGTGCCTGCGGGCCACCAATGTACCGGCCCAATACATGAGATAATGAAGTGCCCGCAGGCCACTTCTGTACCAGCCCAATACATGAGAGGGTGAAGTGCCTGTGGGCCACTAATGTACTGGCCCATTACATGAGAGGATGAAGTGCCCGAAGGCCACTAATGTACTGGCCCAATATATGAAAGGGTGAAGTGCCCGCGGGCCACTAATATTCCGACCCAATACATGAGAGGGTGAAGTGCCCGTGGGCCACTAATGTACCGACCCATTACATGAGAGAATGAAGTGCCCATGGGCCACTAATATACCGGCCCACTACATGAGAGGGTGAAGTGCCTGCGGGCCACTAATGTACTGGCCCATTACATGAGAGGATGAAGTGCGCGTGGGCCACTAATGCTCCTGCCCAATACATGAGAGGGTGAAGTGCCCGCGGACCACTAATGCACCGACTCAATACATGATAGGGTAATGTGCTCGCGGGCCACTAATGCATCGGCCCAATGCATGATAGGGTAAAGTGCCCGCAGGCCACTAATACCCCTGCCCATTATATGAGAGGGTGAAGTGCCCGCGGGCCACTAATGTACCGGCCCATTACATGAGAAGGTGAAGTGCCCACAAGCCACTAATGTACTGGCCCATTTCATGAGAGGATGAAATGCCCGCGGTTCTCTAATGCCCCTGCCCAATACATAAGAGGGTGAAGTGCCCTCAGGCCACTACTGTACCGGCCCAATACATGAGAGGGTGAAGTGCCCTCGGGCCGTTAATGTACCGGCCCAATACATGAGAGGGTGAAGTGCCCGCGGGCCACTAATGTACTGGCTCATTACATGAGAGGGTGAAGTGCACGAAGGCTACTAATGTACTGGCCCAATATATGAGAGGGTGAAGTGCCCGCGGGCCACTAATATTCCGACCCGATACATGAGAGGGTGAAGTGCCCGTGGGCCACTAATGTACCGGCCCATTACATGAGAGGATGAAGTGCCCATGGGCCACTAATATACCGGCCCACTACATGAGAGGGTGAAGTGCCCACGAGCCACTAATGTACCGGCCCAATTCATGAGAGGGTGAAGTGCCTGCGGGCCACTAATATACTGGCCAATTACATGAGAGGATGAAGTGCCCGTGGGCTACTAATTCCCCTGCCCAATACATGAGAGGGTAAAGTTCCCGTGGGCCACTAATGCCCCTGCTCAATACATGAGAGGGTGAAGTGCCCGCGGTCCACTAATGCCCCTGCCCAATACATGAGAGGGTAATGTGCTCGCGGGCCACTAATTCATCGGCCCAATACATGATAGGGTAAAGTGCCTGCAAGCCACTAATACCCCTGCCCATTATATGAGAGGGTGAAGTGCCCGCGGGCCACTAATGTACCGGCCCACTACATGAGAAGGTGAAGTGCCCGTGGTCCACTAATGCCCCTGCCCAATACATGAGAGGGTAATGTGCTCGCAGGCCACTAATGCATCGGCCCAATACATGATAGGGTAAAGTGCCCGCAGGCCACTAATACCCCTGCCCATTATATGAGAGGGTGAAGTGCCCGCGGGCCACTAATGTACCGGCCCATTACATGAGAAGGTGAAGTGCCCACAAGCCACTAATGTACTGGCCCATTTCATGAGAGGATGAAATGCCCGCGGTTCTCTAATGCCCCTGTCCAATACATGAGAGGGTGAAGTGCCCTCAGGCCACTACTGTACCGGCCCAATACATGAGAGGGTGAAGTGCCCGCGGGCCACTAATGCCCCTGCCCATTACACGAGAGGGTGAAGTGCCTGCAAGAGACTAATGTACCAGCCCATTACATGAGAGGATGAAGTGCCCGCGGGCCACTAATGTTCCGGCCCCTTACATGAGAGGATGAACTGCCCACGGGCTACTAATGTACCAGCCTATTACATGAGAGGGTGAAGTACCCGCAGGCCGTTAATGTACCGGCCCAATACATGAGAGGGTGAAGTGCCCGCGGGCCACTAATGTACTGGCTCATTACATGAGAGGGTGAAGTGCCCGAAGGCTACTAATGTACTGGCCCAATATATGAGAAGGTGAAGTGCCCGCGGGCCACTAATATTCCGACCCGATACATGAGAGGGTGAAGTGCCCTTGGGCCACTAATGTACCGGCCCATTACATGAGAGGATGAAGTGCCCATGGGCCACTAATATACCGGCCCACTACATGAGAGGGTGAAGTGCCCACGAGCCACTAATGTACCGGCCCCATACATGAGAGGGTGAAGTGCCTGCGGGCCACTAATATACTGGCCAATTACATGAGAGGATGAAGTGCCCGTGGGCTACTAATTCCCCTGCCCAATACATGAGAGGGTAAAGTTCCCGTGGGCCACTAATGCCCCTGCTCAATACATGAGAGGGTGAAGTGCCCGCGGTCCACTAATGCCCCTGCCCAATACATGAGAGGGTAATGTGCTCGCGGGCCACTAATTCATCGGCCCAATACATGATAGGGTAAAGTGCCCGCAGGCCACTAATACCCCTGCCCATTATATGAGAGGGTGAAGTGCCCGCGGGCCACTAATGTACCGGCCCACTACATGAGAAGGTGAAGTGCCCACAAGCCACTAATGTACTGGCCCAATACATGAGAGGGTGAAGTGCCCTCGAGCCACTAATGTATCGGCCCAATACATGAGAGGGTGAAGTGCCCGTGGGCCACTAATACCCCTGCCCAATACATGAGAGGGTGAAGTGCTCACGGGCCACTAATGCATCGGCCCAATACATGATAGGGTAAAGTGCCCGCAGGCCACTAATACCCCTGCCCATTATATGAGAGGGTGAAGTGCCCGCGGGCCACTAATGTACCGGCCCACTACATGAGAGGTTAAGTGCCCACAAGCCACTAATGTACCGGCCCGATACATGAGAGGGTGAAGTGCCCACGAGCCACTAATGTACCGGCCCAATACGTGAGAGGGTGAAGTGCCTGCAGGCCACTAATGTACTGGCCCATTACATGAGAGGATGAAGTGCCCGCGGTTCACTAATGCCCCTGCTCAATACATGAGAGGGTGAAGTGCCCTCAGGCCACTACTGTACCGGCCCAATACATGAGAGGGTGAAGAGCCCGCGGGCCACTAATGCCCCTGCCCATTACACGAGAGGGTGAAGTGCCTGCAAGCCACTAATGTACCGCCCCATTGCATGAGAGGATGAAGTGCCCGCGGGCCACTAATGTACCTGCCCCTTACATGAGAGGATGAACTGCCCACGGGCCACTAATCTACCAGCCCATTACATGAGAGGGTGAAGTACCCGCAGGCCGTTAATGTACCGGCCCAATACATGAGTGGTTGAAGTGCCTGCTGGCCACTAATACCCCTGCCCAGTACATGAGAGGATGAACCAATGTACCGGCCCAATACATGAGAGGGTGAAGTGTCCACAGGCCCCTAATGCCCCTGCCCAATACATAAGAGGGTGAAGTGCCCGTGGGCCACTAATACCCCTGCCCAATACATGAGAGGGTGAAGTGCCCGTGGGCCACTAATGCCTCTGCCCAATACATGAGAGGGTGAAATGCTCGCGGTCCACTAATGCCCCTGCCCATTACATGAGAGGGTGAAGTGCCCGCGGGCCACTAATGTACCGGCCCACTTCATGAGAAGTTGAAGTGCCCACAAGCCACTAATCTACCGGCCCAATACATTAGGGGGTGACGTGCCCACGAGCCACTAATGTACCGGCCCAATACATGAGAGGGTGAAGTGCCTGCGGGCCACCAATGTACCGGCCGAATACATGAGATAGTGTAGTGCCCGTGGGCCACTAATGTACAGGCTAATACATGAGAGGGTGAAGTGCCCGCGGGCCACTAATGTACAGGTCCAATATATGAGAGGGTGAAGTGCCGCAGGCCACTAATATTCCGACCCAATACATGAGAGGGTGAAGTGCCCTTGGGCCACTAATGTACCGACCCATTACATGAGAGGATGAAGTGCCCATGGGCCACTAATATACCGGCCCACTACATGACAGGGTGAAGTGCCCACGAGCCACTAATGTACCGGCCCAATACATGAGAGGGTGAAGTGCATGCGGGCCACTAATGTACTGGCCCATTACATGAGAGGATGAAGTGCGCGTGGGCCACCAATGCCCCTGCCCAATACATGAGAGGGTGAAGTGCCCGTGGGCCACTAATGCCCCTGTCCAATACATGAGAGGATGAAGTGCCCGCGGACCACTAATGCATCGACCCAATACATGATAGGGTAATGTGCTCGTGGGCCACTAATGCATCGGCCCAATACATGATAGGGTAAAGTGCCCGCAGGCCACTAATACCCCTGCCCATTATATGAGAGGGTGAATTGCCCGCGGGCCACTAATGTACCGGCCCAATACATGAGAGGGTGAAGTGCCTGCAGGCTACTAATGTACTGGCCCATTACATGAGAAGAAGAAGTGCCCGCGGTTCACTAATGCCCCTGCCCAATACATGAGAGGGTGAAGTGCCCTCAGGCCACTACTGTACCGGCCCAATACATGAGAGGGTGAAGTGCCCACGGGCCACTAATGCCCCTGCCCATTACACGAGAGGGTGAAGTCCCTGCAAGCGACTAATGTACCGGCCCATTACATGAGAGGATGAAGTGCCCGCGGGCCACTAATGTACCGGCCCCTTACATGAGAGGATGAACTGCCCACGGGCTACTAATGTACCAGCCCATTACATGAGATGGTGAAGTACCCGCAGGCCGTTAATGTACCGGCCCAATACATGAGTGGTTGAAGTACCCGCTGGCCACTAATACCCCTGCCCAATACATGAGAGGGTAAAGTGCCCGCAGGCCACTAATGTACCGGCCCAATACATGAGTGGTTGAAATGCCCGCTGGCCACTAATACCCCTGCCCAATACATGAGATTGTGAAGTACCCGCAGGCCACTAATGTATCGGCCCAATACATGAGAGGCTGAAGTGCCCGCGGGCCTCAAACGCACCTGCCCATTACATGAGAGGGTGAAGTGCCCATGAGCCACTAATGCCCAGCCCAATACATAGGAGGGTGAAGTGCCTGCAGGACACTAATTCCCCTGCCCAATACATGAGAGGGTGAAGTGCCCGCGGGCCAATAATGCCCCTGCCCAATACATGAGAGGGTGAAGTGCCGGCGGGCCGCTAATGTACCGGCCCAATACATGAGAGGATGAAGTGCCCTCGGGCCACTAATGTACCGGCCCAATACATGAGAGGGTGAAGTGCCTGCGGGCCACCAATGTACCGGCCCAATACATGAGATAATGAAGTGCCCGCAGGCCACTACTGTACCGGCCCAATACATGAGAGGGTGAAGTGCCTGTGGGCCACTAATGTACAGGCCCAATACATGAGAGGGTGAAGTGCCCGCGGGCCACTAATGTACTGGCCCATTACATGAGAGGATGAAGTGCCTGAAGGCCACTAATGTACTGGCCCAATATATGAGAGGGTGAAGTGCCCGCGGGCCACTAATATTCCGACCCAATACATGAGAGGGTGAAGTGCCCGTGGGCCCCTAATGTACCGCCCCATTACATGAGAGAATGAAGTGCCCATGGGCCACTAATATACCGGCCCACTACATGAGAGGGTGAATTGCCCACGAGCCACTAATGTAACGGCCCAATACATAACAGGGTGAAGTGCCTGCGGGCCACTAATGTACTGGCCCATTACATGAGAGGATGAAGTGCCCGTGGGCAACTAATGCCCCTGCCCAATACATGAGAGGGTGAAGTGCCCGCGGACCACTAATGCACCGACCCAATACCTGATAGGGTAATGTGCTTGCGGGCCTCTAATGCATCGGCCCAATACATGATAGGGTAAAGTGCACGCAGGCCACTAATACCTCTGCCCATTATATGAGAGGGTGAAGTGCCCGCGGGCCACTAATGTACCGGCCCACTACATGAGAAGGTGAAGTGCCCACAAGCCACTAATGTACCGGCCCATTACATGAGAGGATGAAGTGCCCGCGGTTCTCTAATGCCCCTGCCCAATACATGAGAGGGTGAAGTGTCCTCAGGTCACTACTGTACCGGCCCAATACATGAGAGGGTGAAGTTCCTGCGGGCCACTAATGCCCCTGCCCATTACACGAGAGGGTGAAGTGCCTGCAAGCGACTAATGTACCAGCCCATTACATGAGAGGATGAAGTGCCCGCGGGCCACTAATGTTCCAGCCCCTTACATGAGAGGATGAACTGCCCACGGGCTACTAATGTACCAGCCCATTACATGAGAGGGTGAAGTACCCGCAGTCCGTTAATGTACCGGCCCAATACATGAGTGGTTGAAGTGCCCGCTGGCCACTAATACCCCTGCCCAATACATGAGAGGGTGAATTGCCCGCAGGCCACTAATGTACCGGCCCAATACATGAGTGGTTGAAGTGCCCGCTGGCCACTAATACCCCTGCCCAATACATGAGAGGGTGAAGTGCCCGCAGGCCACTAATGTACCGGCCCAATACATGAGAGGCTGAAGTGCCCGCGGGCCACTAACGCACCTGCCCATTACATGAGAGGATGAAGTGCCCATGGGCCACTAATGCCCAGCCCAATACATAGGAGGGTTAAGTGCCTGCAGGACACTAATTCCCCTGCCCAATACATGAGAGGGTGAAGTGCCCGCGGGCCACTAATGCCCCTGCCCAATACATGAGAGGGTGAAGTGCCGGCGGGCCGCTAAAGTACCGGCCCAATACATGAGAGAATGAAGTGCCCTCGGGCCACTAATGTACCTGCCCAATACATGAGAGGGTGAAGTGCCTGCGGGCCACCAATGTACCGGCCCAATACATGAGATAATGAAGTGCCCGCAGGCCACTACTGTACCGGCCCAATACATGAGAGGGTGAAGTGCCTGTGGACCACTAATGTACAGGCCCAATACATGAGAGGGTGAAGTGCCCGCGGGCCACTAATGTACTGGCCCATTACATGAGAGGATGAAGTGCCCGAAGGCCACTAATGTACTGGCCCAATATATGAGAGGGTGAAGTGCCCGCGGGCCACTAGTATTCCGACCCAATACATGAGAGGGTGAAGTGCCCGTGGGCCACTAATGTACCGACCCATTACATGAGAAGATGAAGTGCCCATGGGCCACTAATATACCAGCCCAATACATGAGAGGGTGAAGTGCCCGTGGGCCTCTAATGCCCCTGCCCAATACATGAAAGGGTGAAGTGCCCGTGGTCCACTAATGCCCCTGCCCAATACATGAGAGGGAGAAGTGGCCGCGGGCCACTTATGCCCCTGCCCAATACTTGAGAGTGTTAAGTGCTCGCGGACCACTAATGCACCGACCCAATACATGATAGGGTAATGTGCTCGCGGGCCACTAATGCATCGGCCCAATACATGATAGGGTAAAGTGCCCATAGGCCACTAATACCCCTGCCCATTATATGAGAGGGTGAAGTGCCCGCGGGCCACTAATGTACCGGCCCACTACATGAGAAGGTGAAGTGCCCACAAGCCACTAATGTACCGGCCCGATACATGAGAGGGTGAAGTACCCACGAGCCACTAATGTACCGGCCCAATACATGAGAGGGTGAAGTGCCTGCAGGCCACTAATGTACTGGCCCATTACATGAGAGGATGAAGTGCCCGCGGTTCACTAATGCCCCTGCCCAATATATGAGAGGGTGAAGTGCCCTCAGGCCACTACTGTACCGGCCCAATACATGAGAGGGTGAAGTGCCCGCGTGCCGCTAATACCCCTGCCCATTACACGAGACGGTGAATTGCCTGCAAGCCACTAATGTCCCGCCCCATTACATGAGAGGATGAATTGCCCGCGGGCCACTAATGTACCAGCCCCTTACATGAGAGGATGAACTGCCCACGGGCCACTAATGTACCAGCCCATTACATGAGAGGGTGAAGTACCCGCAGGCCGTTAATGTACCGGCCCAATACATGAGTGGTTGAAGTGCCCGCTGGCCACTAATACCCCTGCCCAATACATGAGAGGGTGAAGTGCCCGCAGGCCACTAATGTACCGACCCAATACATGAGTGGTTGAAGTGCCTGCTGGCGACTAATACCCGTGCCCAATACATGAGAGGGTGAAGTGCCCGCAGGCCACTAATGTACCGGCCCAATACATGAGAGGCTGAAGTGCCCGCGGGCCGCTAACGCACCTGCCCATTACATGAGAGGGTGAAGTGCCCATGGGCCACTAATGCCCAGCCCAATACATAGGAGAGTGAAGTGCCCGCAGGACACTAATTCCCCTGCCCAATACATGAGAGGGTGAAGTGCCCGCGGGCCACTAATGCCCCTGCCCAATACATGAGAGGGTGAAGTGCCGGCGGGCCGCTAATGTACCGGTCCAATTCATGAGAGGATGAAGTGCCCTCGGGCCACTAATGTACCGGCCCAATACATGAGAGGGTGAAGTTCCGGTGGGCCACTAATGTACCGGCCCAATACATGAGAGGCTGAAGTGCCCGTGGGCCACTAATGCATCGGCCCAATAAATGAGAGGATGAAGTGCCCGCAGGCCACTAATGCCGCTGCCCAATACATGAGAGGATGAACCAATGTACCGGCCGAATACATGAGAGGGTGAAGTGTCCGCAGGCCCCTAATGCCCCTGCCCAATACATAAGAGGGTGAAGTGCCCGCGGGCCACTAATGCCCCTGCCCATTGCATAAGAGGGTGAAGTGCCCTCCGGCCACTAATGTACCTGCCCAAAACATAAGAGGATGAAGTGCCCGCAAGCCTCTAATGCCCCTGCCCAATACATGAGAGGGTGAAGTGCCCACAGGCCACCAATGTACCGGCCCATTACATAAGATAATGAAGTGCCCGCAGGCCACTACTGTACCGGCCCAATACATGAGAGGGTGAAGTGCCCGTGGGCCACTAATGTACAGGCCCAATACATGAGAGGGTGAAGTGCCCGCGGGCCACTAATATACAGGCTCATTACATGAGTGGGTGAAGTGCCCGAAGGCCACTAATGTACTGACCCAATATATGAGAGGGTGAAGTGCCCGCGGGCCTCTAATATTCCGACCCGATACATGAGAGGGTGAAGTGCCCATGGGCCACTAATGTACCGGCCCATTACATGAGAGGATGAAGTGCCCATGGGCCACTAATATACCGGCCCACTACATGAGAGGGTGAAGTGCCCACGAGCCACAAATGTACCGGCCCAATAGATGAGAGGGTGAAGTGCCTGCGGGCCACTAATGTACTGGCCAATTACATGAGAGGATGAAGTGCCCGTGGGCCACTAATTCCCCTGCCCAATACATGAGAGGGTAAAGTTCCCATGGGCCACTAATGCCCCTGTCCAATACATGAGAGGGTGAAGTGCCCGCGGTCCACTAATGCCCCTGCCCAATACATGAGAGGGTAATGTGCTCGCGGGCCACTAATTCATCGGCCCAATACATGATAGGGTAAAGTGCCCGCAGGCCACTAATACCCCTGCCCATTATATGAGAGGGTGAAGTGCCCGCGGGCCACTAATGTACCGGCCCACTACATGAGAAGGTGAAGTGCCCACAAGCCACTAATGTACCGGCCCAATACATGAGAGGGTGAAGTGCCCTCGAGCCACTAATGTATCGGCCCAATACATGAGAGGGTGAAGTGCCCGTGGGCCACTAATACCCCTGCCCAATACATGAGAGGGTGAAGTGCCCGTGGGCCACTAATACCTCTGCCCAATACATGAGAGGGTGAAGTACCCGCAGGCCGTTAATGTACCGGCCCAATACATGAGTGGTTGAAGTGCCCGCTGGCCACTAATACCCTGCCCAATACATGAGAGGGTGAAGTGCCCGCAGGCCACTAATGTACCGACCCAATACATGAGTGGTTGAAGTGCCCGCTGGCGACTAATACCCGTGTCCAATACATGAGAGGGTGAAGTGCCCGCAGGCCACTAATGTACCGGTCCAATACATGAGAGGCTGAAGTGCCCGCGGGCCGCTAATGCACCTGCCAATTACATGAGAGGGTGAAGTGCCCATGGGCCACTAATGCCCAGCCCAATACATAGGAGAGTGAAGTGCCCGCAGGACACTAATTCCCCTGCCCAATACATGAGAGGGTGAAGTGCCCGCGGGCCACTAATGCCCCTGCCCAATACATGAGAGGGTGAAGTGCCGGCGGGCCGCTAATGTACCGGCCCAATTCATGAGAGGATGAAGTGCCCTCGGGCCACTAATGTACCGGCCCAATACATGAGAGGGTGAAGTTCCGGTGGGCCACTAATGTACCGGCCCAATACATGAGAGGCTGAAGTGCCCGTGGGCCACTAATGCATCGGCCCAATAAATGAGAGGATGAAGTGCCCGCAGGCCACTAATGCCGCTGCCCAATACATGAGAGAATGAACCAATGTACCGGCCCAATACATGAGAGGGTGAAATGTCCTCAGGCCCCTAATGCCCCTGCCCAATACATAAGAGGGTGAAGTGCCCGTGGGCCACTAATGCCCCTGCCCATTGCATAAGAGGGTGAAGTGCCCTCCAGCCACTAATGCCCCTGCCCAAAACATAAGAGGATGAAGTGCCCGCAAGCCTCTAATGCCCCTCCCCAATACATGAGAGGGTGAAGTGCCCGCAGGTCACCAATGTACCGGCCCAATACATAAGATAATGAAGTGCCCGCAGGCCACTACTGTACCGGCCCAATACATGAGAGGGTGAAGTGCCGGCGGGCCGCTAATGTACCGGCCCAATTCATGAGAGGATGAAGTGCCCTCGGGCCACTAATGTACCGGCCCAATACATGAGAGGGTGAAGTTCCGGTGGGCCACTAATGTACCGGCCCAATACATGAGAGGCTGAAGTGCCCGTGGGCCACTAATGCATCGGCCCAATAAATGAGAGGATGAAGTGCCCGCAGGCCACTAATGCCGCTGCCCAATACATGAGAGGATGAACCAATGTACCGGCCCAATACATGAGAGGGTGAAATGTCCGCAGGCCCCTAATGCCCCTGCCCAATACATAAGAGGGTGAAGTGCCCGCGGGCCACTAATGCCCCTGCCCATTGCATAAGAGGGTGAAGTGCCCTCCAGCCACTAATGCCCCTGCCCAAAACATAAGAGGATGAAGTGCCCGCAAGCCTCTAATGCCCCTCCCCAATACATGAGAGGGTGAAGTGCCCGCAGGCCACCAATGTACCGGCCCAATACATAAGATAATGAAGTGCCCGCAGGCCACTACTGTACCGGCCCAATACATGAGAGGGTGAAGTGCCTTTGGGCCACTAATGTACAGGCCCAATACATGAGAGGGTGAAGTGCCCGAGGGCCACTAATGTACTGGCTCATTACATGAGAGGGTGAAGTGCCCGAAGGCCACTAATGTACTGGCCCAATATATGAGAGGGTGAAGTGCCTGCGGGCCACTAATATTCCGACCCGATACATGAGAGGATGAAGTGCCCATGGGCCACTAATATACCGGCCCACTACATGAGAGGGTGAAGTGCCCACGAGCCACAAATGTACCGGCCCAATACATGAGAGGGTGAAGTGCCTGCGGGCCACTAATGTACTGGCCAATTACATGAGAGGATGAAGTGCCCGTGGGCCACTAATTCCCCTGCCCAATACATGAGAGGGTAAAGTTCCCGTGGGCCACTAATGCCCCTGCCTAATACATGAGAGGGTGAAGTGCCCGCGGTCCACTAATGCCCCTGCCCAATACATGAGAGGGTAATGTGCTCGCGGGCCACTAATTCATCGGCCCAATACATGATAGGGTAAAGTGCCCGCAGGCCACTAATACCCCTGCCCATTATATGAGAGGGTGAAGTGCCCGCGGGCCACTAATGTACCGGCCCACTACATGAGAAGGTGAAGTGCCCACAAGCCACTAATGTACCGGCCCAATACATGAGAGGGTGAAGTGCCCTCGAGCCACTAATGTATCGGCCCAATACATGAGAGGGTGAAGTGCCCGTGGGCCACTAATACCCCTGCCCAATACATGAGAGGGTGAAGTGCCCGTGGGCCACTAATGCCTCTGCCCAATACATGAGAGGGTGAAGTGCCCGCGGTCCACTAATGCCCCTGCCCATTACATGAGAGGGTGAAGTGCCCTCAGGCCACTTATGCCCCTGCCCAATACATGAGAGGGTTAAGTGCCCGCGGGCCACTAATGCACCGACCCAATACATGATAGGGTAATGTGCTCGCGGTCCACTAATGCATCGGCCCAATACATGATAGGGTAAAGTGCCCGCAGGCCACTAATACCCCTGCCCATTAAATGAGAGGGTGAAGTGCCCGCGGGCCACTAATGTACCGGCCCACTACATGAGAAGGTGAAGTGCCCACAAGCCACTAATCTACCGGCCCAATACATGAGAGGGTAAAGTGCCCACGAGCCACTAATGTACCGGCCCAATACATGAGAGGGTGAAGTGCCTGCGGGCCACCACTGTTCCGGCCCAATACATGAGATAATGAAGTGCCCGCAGGCCACTACTGTACCGGCCCAATACATGAGAGGGTGAAGTGCCCGTGGGCCACTAATGTACAGGCCCAATACATGAGAGGGTGAAGTGCCCGCGGGCCACTATTATACTGGCCCATTATATGAGAGGATGAAGTGCCCGAAGGCCACAAATGTACTGGCCCAACATATGAGAGGGTGAAGTGCCCGCGGGCCACTAATATTCCGACCGATTACATGAGAGGGTGAAGTGCCCGTGGGCCACTAATGTACTGGCCCATTACATGAGAGGATTAAGTGCCCATGGGCCACTAATATACCGGCCCACTACATGAGAGGGTGAAGTGCCCACGAGCCACTAATGTACCGGCCTAATACATGAGAGGGTGAAGTGCCTGCGGGCCACTAATGTACTGGCCCATTACATGAAAGGATGAAGTGCGCATGGGCCACTAATGCCCCTGCCCAATACATGAGAGGATGAAGTGCCCGCGGTCCACTAATGCCCCTGCCCAATACATGAGAGGGTAATGTGCTCTCGAGCCACTAATGCATCGGCCCAATACATGATAGGGTAAAGTGCCCGCAGGCCACTAATACCCCTGCCCACTACATGAGAAGTTGAAGTGTCCACAAGCCACTAATGTACCGGCCCAATACATGATAGGATGAAGTGCCCACGAGCCACTAATGTACCGGCCCAATACATGAGAGGGTGAAGTGCCTGCGGGCCACTAATGTACTGGCCCATTACATGAGAGGATGAAGTGCCCGCGGTTCACTTTTACCCCTGCCCAATACATGAGAGGGTGAAGTGCCCTCAGGCCACTACTGTACCGGCCCAATACATGAGAGGGTGAAGTGCCCGCGGGCCACTAATGCCCCTGCCCATTACACGAGAGGGTGAAGTGCCTGCAAGCCACTAATGTACCGGCCCAATACATGAGAGGCTGAAGTTTCCGTGGTTCACTACTTTACCGGCCCAATACATGAGAGGGTGAAGTGCCCATGGGCCAGTAATTTACCGGCCCAATACATGAGAGGGTGAAGTGCCCACGGGCCACTAATGCCCCTGCCCAATACATGAGAGGGTGAAGTGCCCTCAGGCCACTACTGTGCCGGCCCAATACATGAGAGGGTGAAGTTCCCGCGGGTCACTAACGTACTAACTAGTGTTGAGCGAGCACTAAAATGCTCAGGTGCTCGGGCCGAGCTCGCCGTGATACTCGGGTGCTCGACCCGAGCAACTAGCCCAATGTTATTCTATGGGAGACCCGAGCATTTTTGCGGCGGCACCCCGGCAGTCTTTTAAAAGCCTAACAAGTGCCCAAAACGATAGTGACAGTGCTCAAATGACATGGGGACAACATGGGGATCGCCCCTGGAAGCATTTCTGACCCCCAGGTCACTGCTGTCAACAACGTGGTCAGAGGTATTAAGCCACTTTTAAGGGCTCACAATAAAACGTTCAAAAACGAAACTGAAACTGCTTTCCTGTGAAATATATTAAGGAAGTTCCTTTCCAGGGTAAAGACTTGTGTATAAGGTAAAATAAATAACCAAAAAAAAATACTCCTCCACACCTTGGGCTATGTTCACAAGTTGCTGTTTTATGTGTTTTTGCACTTTTGTATTGCTTTCAACCGTGACAAATGCATTCACCTGGAAATGTAATTTTAACATTTTACAACCTTATCTGGCCATGTGCTGTGTGACACATGCATACAGTGCTGAAAAGACATGGGAACAGCATGGGGAAGACCCCTGGAAGCATCTCTGACACCCAGGTCACTGCCTAAAAGTGTGCCCATCAGAATTCATCCTTGCCGCATCACAAGATGCAGACTTGCAACTATCCTCATGCAAGTTCTTGTTCCAGGGCAGTGTTCAATTGTACCTCCCCCATTCCTTGCAATGCAAGCACAAATATGCAGCCAACCACCCACCCACCCCAAGGCTGCAATACCATACTGCTTGCTTGCACTTGAAATTGGGCCTTTTAGGCATGTGGAGTCGGAATCTGGTCACAACGTCATGGCTGCGTTGGCGGCCTGGTATCCATACTCAGTCCCCAGCCGCCCGGCGGCCGGGTGTCCACACTCGGTCCCCAGCCGCCTGGGGGCATCCGGGTGTCCATAAACTGTCCCCAGCCGCCCCTATTTCTCCTTGGAACATCCCCCCACACACTTTTCTTAGCCCTGCCTGCTTTAGGGCAGCATTGGACGAGCCCACCAGACAACCAGACTCCTCTGGTGGGCCCTGGCTTCTCCATCAGGGGAGTTGAGAGTGCCAAGGTGAGGAGCATGATGATGATGATACAAGTTAGCATCTGCTTTGTTTTCTTGGAATGCAAGCGTAAGTGTGCAGCCTGCCACCCACCCTCCCCCAGGCTGCAATACCATACTGCTTGCTTCCTTGCACTTGAAATTGGGCCTTTTAGGCATGTGGAGGCGGAATCTGGCCACCATGTCATGGCTGCGTTGGCGGCCTGAAATCCATACTCAGTCCCCAGCTGCCCGGCGGCCGGGTGTCCACACTCGGTCCCCAGCCGCCAGAGGGCATCCGGGTGTCCATAAACGGTCCCCAGCCGCCCCTATTTCTCCTTGGAACATCCCCCCACACACTTTTCTTAGCCCTGCCTGCTTTAGGGCAGCATTGGACGAGCCCACCAGAGAACCAGACTCCTCCGGTGGGCCCTGGCTTCTCCATCAGGGGAGTTGAGAGTGCCAAGGTGAGGAGCATGATGATGATGATACAAGTTAGCATCTGCTTTGTTTTCTTGGAATGCAAGCGTAAGTGTGTAGCCTGCCACCCACCCTCCCCCAGGCTGCAATACCATACTGCTTGCTTCCTTGCACTTGAAATTGGGCTTTTTAGGCATGTGGAGGCGGAATCTGGCCACCACGTCATGGCTGCGTTGGCGGCCTGGAATCCATACTCAGTCCCCAGCTGCCCGGCGGCCGGGTGTCCACACTCGGTCCCCAGCCGCCAGGGGGCGGCCGGATGTCAATACTCGGTCCCCAGCAGCCCCGCGGCCGGGTGTCCAAACATGTTCCCCAGCCTACTGAGGGCAGCCGGGTGTCCATAAATGGTCCCCAGCCGCCCCTATTTCTCCTTGGAACATCCCCCCACACACTTTTCTTAGCCCGGCCTGCTTTAGGGCAGCATTGGACGAGCCCACCAGAAAACCAGACTCCTCTGGTGGGCCCTGGCTTCTCCATCAGGGGAGTTGAAAGTGCCAAGGTGAGGACCATGATGATGATGATGATAGAAGTTAGCATCTGCTTTGTTTTCTTGGAATGCAAGCGCATGTATGTAGTAGAAGCTAGGCCTGAGGTGATCAGCGTTTTGGCGCATATCCTACCTCCGAGGATTGTTGGATGTTTTCCTGCTACTATCCCAGTTCTATGACTCCCTAAAACAAAGCTTCAGGTGATAAATGATGGATGAGGTAGTGGCAAAGGAGAAACAGCAGGAGGAACAGGGACCATTCACATCAATATCAGGCCAGTCAACCACATATGTCTTGTAGGATATGTTTCTGTAACAAAATGAGCGGTTCGGCTACACAGTTATAGGGCATACAGTGAGTGCAATGCCTACCAAAAATTTTGAGGCACTCCAATGCCCCTTGGAAATGACATGGAGGTCAGAGGGCCTTAACTAAACCGTTTTATCCATTTATAGCAACTGGGTCTCCTGTACACTGTTGGCCTAAGCAGTGAATGGAAGGCTTTCCAAAAATTATGAGGAACTGCAATGCCCCTTGAAACAGACATGGATTACAGCGTACTAAAAACCTTCTACCCATTATTGGGGAGTGGGTCTCCCTTAGTTTTCGCCTTTTCATTGAAAAGCAAAAGCTGACTAAAATTAGGAGGAAATGCAATGCCCGTTGGAAGAGTCGTGGAGGTTAGAGGTAATTGAAAACAACATTTCAATGCCCCTTGGAAGAGCTGTGGAGTTCAGAGTGGCTTAAGAAGACGCTTTTAATGCCCCTTTGAAGAGATGTGGAGGTCACAGTAGCTTAACAAGACGGTTTTAATGCCCCTCGGAAAAGACGTGGAGGTCCCAGTAGCTTAACAAGACGGTTTTAATGCCCCTCGAAAAAGTGGTGGAGGTCGCAGTAGCTTAACAAGACGCTTTTAATGCCCCTCAGAAGAGACGTGGAGGTCCCAGTAGCTTAACAAGACGCTTTTAATGCCCCTTAGAAGAGACATGGAGGTCCCAGTAACTTAACAAGACGCTTTTAATGCCCCTCGGAAAAGTGGTGGAGGTCACAGTAGCTTAACAAGACGCTTTTAATGCCCCTCTGAAGAGACGTGGAGGTCCCAGTAGCTTAACAAGACGCTTTTAATGCCCCTCGGAAAAGTGGTGGAGGTCCCAGTAGCTTAACAAGACGCTTTTAATGCCCCTCAGAAGAGACGTGGAGGTCCCAGTAGCTTAACAAGACACTTTTAATGCCCCTCGGAAAAGTGGTGGAGGTCACAGTAGCTTAACAAGACGCTTTTAATGCCCCTTACAAGAGCCATACAGTACAGCATCTTAAAAACATTATTCCCATTATTGGGGAGTGTGTCTCCCACAGTATTTGCTCATGCCTTCCAAGCAAAAGCTGCCAAAAATTAGGACGGAGGAACTTGCAATGCCCCTTACAAGAGCCATGCAGTACAGCATATTACAAACATTATTCCCATGATTGGGGAGTGGGTCTCCCATAGTATTTGCTTATGCCTTCCAAGCAAAAGCTGACAAAAATAAGGACGGAGGAACTTTCAATAATGGCAACACGGACCACAGTCACCCTGGTGGTATAGTGGTGGTGGAGGCTGAGGATAAGGAGAAGAACATAAAACAGCCGAAATGAAGAAGCGTATACCCATGTGTGGGTGTGAAGCGGTGCATGTGAATATACCTCCCGAAAAAACACAGTGGATTTGACTTTGTTACTCTGCTGTCATTTGGTGGTGATGAGAAGTCTGGCCCAATCCAGCCCTTGTTCATTTTGATAAGGGTCAGCTTGTCAGCATTGTCAGTTGACAGGCGAGTGCGCTTATCAGTTATAATTCCCCCAGCGGCACTAAAAACACGCTCCGATAACACGCTAGCGGCAGGGCAGGCCAGGACCTCCAAGGCGTACAGAGCGAGTTCATTCCAAGTATCCAGCTTGGATACCCAATAATTAAAAGGCACAGAGGAATCACGGAGGATGCTGGTACGGTCGGCAAGGTACTCCCTCACCATCTTTTCAAACTTTCCACTCCTTGTGAGAGTACCCCGCGCCTCAGGGCCTGTAAGCTAGGCGGGTCTCAGAAAACTGTCCCAGAACGTTGACAGTGTTCCCCTGCCTCTGCTGGATTGGAGTTGCCTCTCTCTCGCTTGTACGCCTTGGTTGGTCAACGAACTGTGACCTCTGCCGCTAGCGTGTTCAGATGGGAACTTTTTTAACAGTTCTGCAGCAAGGGCCTTCTGGTACTGCCCCATTTTTCTAGACCTCTCCACCTCTGGAATAAGAGAGTGAAAGTTCTCCTTGTAGCGGGGGTCTAAAAGTGTCACCAACCAGTAATGACTGTCACCCAACATTTTGACAACGCGAGGGTCACGGTTAAGGCAGCGTAACATAAAGTCAGCCATGCGTGCCAGACTGGTAACGGGCAAGACTTCCGTGTCCTCACCAAGATGACCACTGACCATGCTCTCCTCCTCCTCCCCCCTGTCCTCAGGCCACCCACGCTGAACCGACGGTATGACAATTGTACAGGTACTACCGTCTACAGCGCATGATACAAGCTCCTGTTCTTCCTCCTCCTCCTCCTCCTCTCCCTCATTGTCCCCCAATGCACGTTGGGGTGAGATGAGGCTGGGCTGTGTGTAATCGACCGCTACGGCTTCTTGATCCATCTCATCATACTCTGGCTGCAATGCCTCCTCTTTAATTCTCTGCAGAGAGCATAGCAAAAGACAGACAAGTGGGATTCTGACACTAATTATGGCGTCATCGCTAGAGATGAGCGTTGTTCTACTCGAACTGTTCGCCAATCTCAAATTCGAGCTGTTTTGGGCGGTGTTCGAGCCGGTCGGCGAACACGAACAATTTGAGAAAAATTCGGCTGTTCGAGGTTATGTTCGATAACTGTTCGTGCACCAAAATCATAACTGGATTTTTTCTCAGTAATGATGAAAATTAATGTTAATACGCAGTTTGAGTGTACAGCGGGGTGGGGGGAGGGGCAGGGGATGGATCTCTGCAGGAACAATGAAGATCTCCATTTTTTTTCCTCTTTCCCGCATTTACAGTGGGGAGGTGCAATCTGTCAGCCTATCAGCAGCGCACACACGGAGCGAAGTGCTTTTTTTCACACAAGCAAGGGCATGTGTGATTGGCAGTGTATGTCACATGTCCTTGCCCTATAAGACCAAGCCATTTTCCCCGTCGCCACCATTTTCTCACTGCTGCAGCTGCGTGTTAGACGGCACCGCTGTTGCTGTGTGCGCTATACCTTGTTAATTTCAAGCCAATTTTCGCACAAATATACAGATAGCTTGGGAGTAGGGAATAGTTGTGATTGCAGTCCTTTTAAGGACTAGGTTACAGCATTTCCTACGACTTTTATCAGGCAGGTCTGTGCTCTTAAATAGATAGATTGTGGGAGTAAAGACTAATTGTAATTGGAGTCCTTTTCAGGACTAGGTTACATCAGTTCCTATCAGTTTTTGCCAGGCAGGTCTGTGCCAGTGCTGTGCAAGTTTTTTTCACAGCATTTGGCTGAATCTAGCAAAGCTAATCCTTTTTGGCCTATTGCAGAGTGTGTTAGTCAGTGGAGTAGCCTATCTGTGTTGCAAGATATACCACCTGTGTATAGAATACCAATTTTTTTACTGCACCTAGTGAAGTAAAATCTTTTGGGCATAGCATCATTCTATTAGTCCATCTATACTGACCTCCATCAGGTTGCAAACTGAATATAATTTTTTTCTGCATCTAGCTCTGAAAAAATATTTGGGCTTCTAGCAGTGTGTGGGACTTGGTCTATTAGTCCATCTATACTGACCTCCATCAGGTTGCAAATTAAAAATAATTTTTTTCTTCATTTAGCTCTGAAAAAATATTTGGGCTTCTAGCAGTGTGTGGGACTTGTTCTATTATTCCATCTATACTGACCTCCAGCAGGTTGCAAATTGAATATAATTTTTTTCTGCATCTAGCTCTGAAAAAATATTTGGGCTTCTAGCGGTGTGTGGGACTTGGTCTATTAGTCCATCTATACTGACCTCCATCAGGTTGCAAATTAAAAATAATTTTTTTCTGCATCTAGCTCTGAAAAAATATTTGGGCTTCTAGCAGTGTGTGGGACTTGGTCTATTAGTCCATCTATACTGACATCCATCAGGTTGCAAATTAAAAATAATTTTTTTCTTCATTTATCTCTGAAAAAATATTTGGGCTTCTAGTAGTGTGTGGGACTTGGTCTATTAGTCCATCTATACTGACCTCCATCAGCTTGCAAATTGAATAAAAAAATTTTCTGCATCTACCTCTGAAAAAATATTTGGGCTTCTAGCGGTGTGTGGGACTAGGTCTATTAGTCCATCTATACTGACCTCCATCAGGTTGCAAATTAAAAATAATTTTTTTCTGCATCTAGCTCTGAAAAAATATTTGGGCTTCTAGCAGTGTGTGGGACTTGGTCTATTAGTCCATCTATACTGACCTCCATCAGGTTGCAAATTAAAAATAATTTTTTTCTTCATTTAGCTCTGAAAAAATATTTGGGCTTCTAGCAGTGTGTGGGACTTGTTCTATTAGTCCTTCTATACTGACGTCCAGCAGGTTGCAAATTGAATATAATTTTTTTCTGCATCTAGCTCTGAAAAAATATTTGGGCTTCTAGCGGTGTGTGGGACTTGGTCTATTAGTCCATCTATACTGACCTCTATCAGGTTGCAAATTAAAAATAATTTTTTTCTGCATCTAGCTCTGAAAAAATATTTGGGCTTCTAGCAGTGTGTGGGACTTGGTCTATTAGTCCATCTATACTGACCTCCATCAGGTTGCAAATTAAAAATAATTTTTTTCTGCATCTAGCTCTGAAAAAATATTTGGGCTTCTAGCAGTGTGTGGGACTTGGTCTATTAGTCTATCTATACTGACCTCCATCAGGTTGCAAATTAAAAATAATTTTTTTCTTCATTTAGCTCTGAAAAAATATTTGGGCTTCTAGCAGTGTGTGGGACTTGTTCTATTAGTCCTTCTATACTGACCTCCAGCAGGTTGCAAATTGAATATAATTTTTTTCTGCATCTAGCTCTGAAAAAATATTTGGGCTTCTAGCGGTGTGTGGGACTTGGTCTATTAGTCCATCTATACTGACCTCCATCAGGTTGCAAATTAAAAATAATTTTTTTCTGCATCTAGCTCTGAAAAAATATTTGGGCTTCTAGCGGTGTGTGGGACTTGGTCTATTAGTCCATCTATACTGACCTCCATCAGGTTGCAAATTAAAAATAATTTTTTTCTGCATCTAGCTCTGAAAAAATATTTGGGCTTCTAGCAGTGTGTGGGACTTGGTCTATTAGTCCATCTATACTGACCTCCATCAGGTTGCAAATTGAATAAAAAAATTTTCTGCATCTAGCTCTGAAAAAATATTTGGGCTTCTAGCTGTGTGTGGGACTTGGTCTATTAGTCCATCTATACTGACCTCCATCAGGTTGCAAATTAAAAATAATTTTTTTCTGCATCTAACCCAGCCAATAGTTTTGGCCTAATACCACAGTTTGGCCACTCAGCTCTGCTCGGTTACCATCCATTGTTTTTTTGTGCAAACAACTCCAGAGTTGTGAATTAGTTAACCACCAAAATGAGTGGAAAAAGGCCTGCTGCTGGTGGAAAGGGGAATAGGCGTGTTGGGAAGGGGAAAAAAGGTTGTGTCCGTGGGGTAGGTGCAGAAGAAAGACCATCTTCCAGCCAAACTAAAATGTCTACTTCTTTTAGCGGACAATGTGATAAGATCCCTTTCTTACGGCCACGCCAATCGCTACAAATTCCAGATGAGGCACAAAAACAGCAGGTGCTTCAACGGATATCAAGTGCTCCTTTAAGTGGGCTCTCCTCCACATCAACTTCAACATCACAAATACTCCAGTCCTCAAAGGTGTCACCCAAATCGCACTTGCTTCCTCACAGCTCCCAAATCTCCAGCTGCCCGTCTGAGTATGAGGTAGAACAGATGGTTGAGTCTGCAGAGCTGTTTACTCATACTATAGCCTGGGAATCAGAGGTCGACTCCAGCGCTTCTGTGAATCCAGACGAGGAAATGATCTGCACTGATGCCCAGAATCTTTATGAGTCGGATCCAGGACCAGACGCAGAAGGTTCTGACCATAATGTAGACCCTCATTCCCAAACTGTAACTCCTGTTGGTGGAGACAATGAGGAAGACGATGATAAGACTCAAATACCTGATTGGAGCGACAACTTTAGTTTTTTGTCAGGGCAGGAACAGGTTGGCTCTGAGGACGACGGGTGTGATAACGCACAGGGTGATGATGATGAGGTCGGAGATCCCACTTACTGTCAACCCACAGTCAGCCTGGGCATTTTTTCAGATCGATAAAGATGACCCAACTTGTGTTATCTGTAACATTTGTCAGCAAAAGCTAAGTAGAGGCCAAAAAATACATAGTTTGAGTACTTCATGCATGAACCGGCACATGGACATGAAGCATAAGTTGCAGTGGGAAGCTCAGTGTGCTACAATGCGGTCTAGCCGGCCGGGCCAACCACCGTCTGCCATATCTTGTGCATCCGCGGCCTCTTCATCCTCTGTGACTGGGGGGACAGCAGTCACACCTGTTTTGGGGCGCAGACCTGCCACCTCTTTACCCGCAACAGCCAGCGTGATTGGCAGGTCATCATTTTCTTTGGAGGTGGTAACACCAGCTGGTCTTGAGCGCTGTCCGACATCGATAGCACCACCTTTGGATCAAGGCAACCTAACATGTCCGCCTGCATCTTCCTCACAGACCGGCAGTTTGCCGGGGACACCCTTATCAACCCCGTCTAAGCACAATAGCCAGCCCTCGGTCCCTCAGATGTGGACAAGTAAAAGACCATTTCCTCCTAGCCATGAGAAAGCTAAGAGGTTGAATTTCACCATCTGCAAGCTCTTGGCTACAGAAATGCTGCCTTTCCGCCTGGTGGACACAGAGGATTTTCGAGACCTTATGTCCGTCGCAGTGCCCCAGTACCAGATGCCCAGTCGGCACTACTTCTCAAAGAAAGGTGTGCCTGCGCTCCACCAGCATGTCGCACACAACATCACCGCTTCTTTGAGAAACTCTGTGTGTGACAGGGTGCATTTCACCACAGACACTTGGACGAGTAGGCATGGACAGGGGCGTTACATGTCGCTGACTGGGCACTGGGTAACTATGGTGACAGCAGGACAAGGGGCTGCTGTCCAAGTCTTGCCGTCCCCACGAGTTGTGCGTCAATCCTCTTTATGTCATTTTTCCTCCACTGCTTCTGCCTCCTCAACCTCCTCTCGGTCTTCCACCTGCACCCAAAGCCTGTCTGGTCATGCCACAAGCTTTCTAACTGCGCAGAAGGGATCCTGCACACCTCCTTACTATGCTGGCAGTAGGGCTCAACGTCATCAGGCGTTTTTACATTGAAATGTCTGGGAAATGTGAGTCACACAGCTGAGGAGTTGTGGTCAGCTCTGGAGAACCAATTTCATGAATGGTTGTCTCCACTGGACCTGAAACCAGGGAAGGCCGTGTGCGACAATGCTGCAAACCTGGGTGCGGCCCTTCGCCGGGGCAATGTCACACACGTGCCTTGTATGGCTCACGTGTTGAACCTGGTTGTCCAGCAATTTTTAGCCCACTATCCCAGACTAGATGGCCTTCTGCAGAGGGCACGGTCGCTGTGTGCTCACTTCCGCCGTTCGCATCCCGCAGCTCAGCGACTTACATCTCTACAGAAGTCGTTGGGCCTGCCACTTCACCGGCTAAAATGCGATGTGCCTACCCGGTGGAATTCAACTCTGCACATGCTGCAGCGACTGTGGCAGCACCGACAAGCCCTGGTGCAATACGTTCTGACGTATAGCCTGGGCCAACGAGATTCAGAGGTGGGGCAAATCACGCTGGAGGAGTGGTCTCAGATCAGGGACCTATGCACCCTTCTGCACAGTTTTGAAATGGCGACGAAGATGTTTAGTGCTGACGATGCCATTATCAGCATGACTATTCCGGTGATTTACATGCTGGAGCACATGTTAAACAGAATTCGGAGTCAGGTGGTGGCACAAGAGGAGGTGGAGGAAGTAGAGGAGGAGGAGTTGTATGCGGAAGGGCTAACATCTGCAAGGTCCAGACGGTCGGCAGCACCAGGGCGGCAGGCATGTGAGGGTGGGGGAGATGATTTTACCAGGGCGCATGGTAGCAGCCAAACTAGTGAGGAAGGTGCAGGAGCCCAGGAAGAAGTGGAGGACGAACTGATGGAAGACTCATCAGATGAGGGAGACCTTGATCACATTTCTGTTGTGCGAGGTTGGGGGGAGAGGACAGAGGAAGGAAGCATGATTGTTACCTCGCCACCAACACAACAGGGACTTGGTGCTCCTGGATGCGCAACACACATGAGTGCCTTCTTGCTGCACTACCTGCAACATGACCCTCGAATTGTGAGAATTAGAAATAATCCTGACTACTGGGTTGCCACACTGTTAGATCCCCGGTACAAAAGTAAATTTGCAGAAATTATTCCTGCCATAGAAAGGGATGCACGCATGCAGGAGTATCAGCAGAGACTGTTGCAGAATCTTACATGTGCTTTTCCACAAAATACCAGTGGTGTACGTAGTGAATCTCACAGTTCCAACTTGCCAACCGTGGGACCGTCAAGTGTTCAGCACTCAAACCGTAACAGAACCACAGTATCTGCTGGTAACATCAATTTTGCGGAATCATTTCACCACTTTTTTAGCCCATCCTTTGCAAGGCCATAGGAGACAAGAAGTCTGACACATAGTCAACGCCTAGAGACGATGGTACAGGAGTATCTCCAAGTAAACATTGAAGCCACGACTGTGTCACTGGACCCTTGCTCTTTTTGGGCTTCCAATCTGGATAAATGGCCGGAGCTAGCCACTTACGCCTTGGAGATCTTGTCATGCCCCGCAGCCAGCGTTCTGTCTGAACGTGTGTTCAGCGCTGCTGGTGGTGTGCTGACAGATAAGCGCACGCGGCTCTCCACTGATAATGTAGACAGACTCACGTTCATAAAGATGAACAAATCATGGATCCGAAACGACTTTTCTACCCCTGTGTCATCCTGGGGAGAGTAAAAGCTTGATGATTGGTTAAAATCACCCTACCAACCGTTTTAAGCTTTCAAATTACTAATCATGTTTATCTGTATCTTGACTGGAAAATAATTTGGGCTTTGTAGCAGTGTGCAGCACTGATCCTATTAGGCCATCTATAATAAGCTTCACCAGATTTAAAATTAAAAATAATTTTTAGCTGCATCTAGCCCGGAAAATAATTTTGGGGCTCCGAGATGCGCAAGACACATAAGTGCCTTCTTGCTGCACTACCTGCAGCATGACCCTCATATTGTCAGAATTCGAAGTAATCATGACTACTGGGTTGCCACACTCTTAGATCCCCCAAACTTTTCGATCAACCTTTTCATTTTAATAAAGACCAAAAAAATGGTCATTTTTGAAATTATAAGCATTAGCAGGTTGTTAGAAACTGAAATCAAACAGTTTTCAACTCAAAACTTTATTCTAGGTGATGTTACATTTTCACATAGGACCCCTTGTTCGAAAGGAGCT
Source organism: Phyllobates terribilis (assembly GCF_046119375.1). Taxonomy (NCBI): domain Eukaryota; kingdom Metazoa; phylum Chordata; class Amphibia; order Anura; family Dendrobatidae; genus Phyllobates; species Phyllobates terribilis. The sequence continues at coordinate 21,322,063 of NW_027362766.1, forward strand.
TCTGAACTCTCTCGTCCATTGAATTTGTCAGGTTTTGGATGGTTTCTGCTTCAATTGTTTTGCATGAGGACAGAATACCCTCCCAGAGCTGTTGCTTAGATGTGAACTGCCTCCCGCCATCATAGACACTCCTTTTAATGATGCTCCAAAGGTTCTGAATGGGGTAGAGGTCAGGGGAGCATGGGGGTCACACCATAAGTTTGTCCCCTTTTATGCCCATATCAGCCAGAGATGCAGATGTTTTATGTGCAGCATGAGATGGTGCATTATCATGCAGAAAAATGATCTTGCTGTGAAATACACGGTTCTTCTTCTTGAACCATGGCAGGAAGTGCTGTTTGAGAAAATCCACATACATTATGGAGTTCATCTTTAGCGCCTTCAGGGATCCTAAAGGGGCCGACAATCTCTCTCCCCATGATTCCAGCCCAAAACATTACTCCACCTCCTCCTTGTTGGCGCTGTAGCCGTGTTTGCGTGGGGTGTCCATCAACCAGCCATCCTCCACTCCATTCATCTGGACCATCGAGCGCTGCACGGCACTCATCCGTGAACAAAACAGTTTTGAAATCAGTCTTCATGTAATGTTTGGCCCACTGGAGCCGTTTCTGCTTGTGTGAAGTGGATAGAGGAGGTCGACAGGATGGCGTATGCACAGCTGCAAACCTCTGAAGGACCCTGCATCTTGTTGTTCGGGGGACGTTGGAGGCACAAGCAGCTTCAAAAACTTGTCTGCTGCTATGACAAGGCTTTTTTGCCGCTGCTCTTTCAACCTGACGTAATTGCCTGTAGGAAAGAGTCCTCAATTTGCCCTTATCAGCACGCACACGTGTGTACTGTGAATCAGCTACATACTTCTTGATTGCCAAGACACTTCATCCTGATCATCGCACAATGTTGATTGTAGTCATGCCTTGACCTAAACACTCCACAATTTGTTGCTTCTCAGCAGCCGACACATCCTTTTTCTTTCCCATTTTGGCAGAAAATGTAGGCTGCTTAATAATGTGAGAGAGCCTTCTTAAGTAGTCTTGCCTTTCATTGGACACACCTGCCAAACTAATTAGCACAGGTGTCTGCAATTGCTTACAGTGATATAAAGAGCCCTGACACACATCACCATCAATGAGTTTAACTGACAAACAAACACATTCTTCCCTTATCACTCCTAAACACTTTTTGCATAATAATTTGGAACGCGGTGTACATGTGCTTTTCCACAAAACACCAGTGGTTCACGTAGTGAATCTTACAGTTCTAACTTGCCAACCGTGGTCTGTATGGAATTGTTCAATAAAGGGCCCAAAATTAAGATAACATAGATGGGAGAGGTCTCTATGAATAGGAATTCCTAAGTATTTGATACCCTGTGAGGGCCAGGCAAAGGGAAAGTTGGACTGGATGGAATCCTATATGGATTTAGGGAGGGAGACATCGAGGGCCTCAGACTTCGCTGCATTGATTTTAAAATTTTACCATGTAACAAAGTGATCTATTTCAGCCATAACAGCAGGGATGGATATATGTGATTGAGTGATATATACTAGGACATCATCAGCAAATAGAGAGCACTTGTACTCGGTGCCTCCCACCTCAATCCACCTAATATTGGGGTTATGGCGAATTGATGAGAGCAGGTGCTCCGTCACTAGGATGTATAAGAGAGGGGACAGAGGACATCCCTGCCTTGTCCCATTGGTGATTGTGAAAGGTGATGAAAATGTTCTGACGCACCCCCTGGGCCTTGGGACACCCAGAGCCGGACCCTTTTTGGTGGATGCTGGTGGTTGTAGTCTTCGTGGCGGCGATCCGGTTCCGTGGCTCAGGGCGGTCAAACCAGTGGCGGAACTATTTATGTGGTTTTGATGTTTAAATGTCCGACTACGCCACCCGTGGATTGCGGTCAGAGTGAACCGCCGCTACAGGGCAGACCGCTAAGGCTGGTGTTGTGGGTGCAGCAGAGCGTAGCATAACTCCCCACGGGAGGAGTATAGCCTCAGGGCAGTGTATGCGGAGGATGGGGGTGATGGTGCAGGGCAGCAGCAGTAACGACACGGAGTCAGTGATGCAGTCCAGGGCCTTTACTCACAGTTCTTATTATCCAGACCACGTCTGCAGGTAACGGCTGCCCACGTCGTACTGTGCTCACCAGGTGAGGGGCTCAGACAACTCCCAGATAACTTTGGAGCGCTTCACAGGACCCCCTTTGTGTGTCCTTTGTCTGGCCTTTCTTACCAACACTTCTGTCCGGCTGCCTCGGGCCTCCTCTTGGTAAACTTGGCGCCAGTTTCCCTGACCCTATGTGGTGCCTTCCTAGCGGGTGGAGCAAGGGGCTGCGCCACATAAAATGTCAGAGCCTCCGGTTTCTAGCTGAGGGTCGTTTCCTGCCTCCACTAGTTCGGGGACCGGTCTCCCCCTTTGGCCTGACCCCTCCACGCAGGTGGATTCGGGCGTGCGGTGGCGACTCGCCCGTCCGCACCCCTGGGATCCCTTCATTCCTCGTTCCTGGAGCCTTCTCCGCTCCTCTTCCTTCCTTCTCCCTCTTGCAGGCCTGGGCCTCTGTTACTAGGCCCGCCTCCGGAGCAGAGCTCATGCAGAGCCCCTGCTCCCTGCCACTTCTGCTCAGACTTCTCTGCACTGAACTAAGATGGTGCCCACCTTTTATACTCCCTTCTCAATGCACCCAGGAACTGCTTCCTCCCTGCTCCTGCACTGCAGGGTTCCCCTTCCTCAGTGTTCGCTCCCCCCACTCCAGCCAGGGACAGGGACTGTCGTGCCCATCTCAGGGGCATATTGGTCGCCCTGCCCCACGGCAATGTGGTGTAATGCATGCAGGTGTCGGGTCCTGATCCACACTCCATCCTTATCTGAGAGTGAGATATCACACCTCTGGGTGAGGTGCAATACGTCTGTAGCAACCGAGCCCTCGGTGCTACAGTTCCATTTATCTTCAGCCTAGGTGACGTATTGTGATACAGGGCCGTGATTTTGGCTATAAAAGGGTCCCCTAGACCCCTACCCCAAGCTTTTTAAGAGAATCATATATGGCGTGCCAGGAGACTCTATGGAATGCTTTCTCAGCATCCAACGAGAGTATCTACTTACAAATTTTTAACTGCATCTAGCCCAGGAAATACTTTGTGCCTAGTAGCAGTGTCTGCTAGTCAGCGGATTATCCCGGCTGTTAAGCAAGCTACACCACCAGTAGTTTGGACACTTAATTTTTTCAAAGGAAATGCTTCGGGACCACGGGATACTTAGTGAAGAGCATCAGGAGGCACCCCAAGGCATAGGGGCTGGGACTGGCACTAGGATGCTTTGCGGTGGACAGCCGAGCTCGATCCTTATAAAAGCTTTTTAACTGCAGCAGCTTTAGTGGACGCTACTGGAGCTGGAATTACGCGGCTGCTGGCATGAGACTTGCCCTCCAATAGATCCTTGTAAATGGATTTAAAGTGTATTCATTCAAATTAGAGGGACAATTTAAATTAAAAAGCTTAGAGCTGCCTCCACCACAGGGGGGCTCTCTCGACCCACCAGCGGACAGGCACCAGTATTGGGAGAGGGGGGCTGGCCGTCAGGGTTCACCGCGGCTCTGGCACAAACCCGGCGACACGGAGGTGGCACGGGCAGGAGCGGACTGGCCGTCTCGGCTTCTCACTTTTTGGATTTTAGAAGGGCATGACATGCCTATATCTGTGTCTCCCCCTCCTTTTACTCCTCCACCTCTTTTATTTTCGCATGACTATATGTACTTGTCACTTTTCCATGTGTTAGTTGTGTCTTCTGAGCAGTTTGTCAGCTTTTGGACACCTTTGAAGGTGTTTTCTATGTGTTTCTATGTGTTTTTGTTTGCCTGCCATTGGTTTTAACGGTGTTCGAAGGTGTTCGACGAACAGTTCGACGAACAGTTCGGCGAACACACGGGTGTTCGACGAACCGAACCGAACTCGAACACTACGGGGGTGGCTCAACACTAGTCATCGCCACTTACCATCTGGGTGGACTCCTCAAAGTTTGTCAAGATGGTACAGATGTCAGACATCCAGGTCCACTCCTGAGGTCTTATGTGTGGAGTCTGACCTGAGTATCGACGGCCTTGTTGCAGCTGGTACTCCACAACTGCTCTCTTCTGCTCACAAATCCTTTGCAACATGTGGAGGGTAGAGTTCCAACGTGTGGGGACATCACACACCAGTCGATGTGATGGAAGCTGCAAACGCTGTTGCAACACAGCAAGGGCGGCGAAAGCTTTAGCCGACTTGCGAAAATGAGCTGACAGGCGGCATACTTTGACGAGTAGAACTGGCAACTCGGGGTACGATTTAAGAAACCGCTGAACCACGAGGTTAAGCACATGAGCCAGGCATGGTACGTGTGTGATCTCGCCTCGCCTCAGAGCCGCCATCAGGTTACGGCCATTGTCACATACCACCATGCCTGGATGTAGGTTCAGCGGTCTCAGCCTCAGATCTGCCTGCTCTTTCACAGCTGTCCACAACTCACAAGCAGTGTGAGGTTTCTCACCTAAGCTTAGGAATTTCAGCACAGCCTGTTGCCGCTTGGCGGAGGCAGTACTGCAGTGCTTCCAGCTTGTAACTGATGTGGTGATATCTGAGATGGAGGCTGAACATGAGGAGGAGGAGGATGCGCAGGAGCTGTACACTCTGGTGGCAACTCTGACTGTAATAGGGCCCGCAATCCTCGGTGTGGGGAAGATGTGTTTCTTCCCAAGGTCCGACTGGGTCCCGGCTTCCACTATGTTTACCCAGTGTGCCGTCAGGGAGATGTACCATCCCTGGCCACAAGCACTTGTCCACGTGTCCGTTGTCAGGTGGACTCTCCCAGTAACTGCGTTTTTGAGGGCACGGCAGATGTTTTGGGACACGTGCTTGTGTAGTGCGGGGATGGTACACCGGGCAAAATAGTGTTGGCTGGGGACCGAGTACCGAGGGACGGCCACCGCCATAAGGTTGCGGAAGGATTCCGTCTCCACCAGCCTAAAAGGCAGCATTTCCAACGCAAGCAGTCGTGAAATGTGCGAATTTAGAACTGTGGCCTGTGGGGCGTTAGCTGCGAATTTCCGCTTTCGTTCAAAGGTCTGGGATATGGACAATTGAACGCTGCGGTGGGACGTGGATGTGGACGTTGATGCTGTTTCTTGAGAAACTGCCATAACAAGTGAAGACTAAGAGGAGGGGGCATCTTTGCATGCAGTATGGACAGGGGATTGCCTTGCACACACAACAGGGGGTTCTATTGCACGCACAACAGCGGAAGAAGCAGTGGTGACACCCGCTGACACTGGTCGTGGACTCTGGGGTTCGGTCCACAAAGTCGCTGCCATGTGCCTGATCATGCTGTTGGTGGTCAGGCTGGTAGTTTTGTCACCCCTGCTGATGCTGGCATGGCAGGTGGCACAAATGGCCTTTTTGGGGTTATCAGCAGAGTCTTTAAAAAAATTCCAGACTCTGGAAGACCTACCGGTTGTACTGGCAACGTCCCTCGTGTTGGTGTTACGGGGAACGGTTGCCCGCCTTCTGTCTGCGGCCACCACACTGCTTCTTCCAGCCTGTTGGGGAACTCTGCCTCCCTCCCCCTGTGTGCTGCTGGCCTCACTCTGCATGTCCTCCTGCCACGTTGGGTCAGTTACTAGATCATCCACCACCTTTTCCTCTTCCACTTGCGCACCACGATCCTCCTCCTCACTTCCTGGCAATTGTGTCTCGTCATCGTCCACCTCTTGTGACAAATTGCCAGCGTCAACTTCCTGTGGCCGTGGCTGTTCAAATATTTGGGCATCGCTACATGGGATCTCCTCTTCCACCACTTCAAGCGGAGCAGGCGAGGAGCACAAATATGGAAATGGACCAGTGAACAGCTCTTCAGAGTATCCAAGTGTGGGATCAGTTGCTGTCTGATGACACTCGGCATGGTGGGAGGAAGGAGCATCAGGGTGAGGAAGAGTATGCGGTTGAGACTCATGGCTACTAAGAGTCGACCGTGTGGAAGACATGCCGGAGGTGGTGGTGCCCAGGTAACTGGAAGTATTATCTGCTATCCAATTAATAACCTGTTCACACTGATCAGTTCGCAATACTGGTGTTGTTCTGTGCTTCCCTAGTAATTCGGTCAAGAAGTGGGAGTGAGAAGATGTGGCTGTTGGTTGTGGCACATTTTCACCTTGGCCACGGCCCCGTCCTCTGCACGCACCATCACTAGAACGTCCACTTCCACGTCCCTTGCCACGCGCCTTGCCCATTGTAAAGGAAGTAAAATAGCTTACACTCGCACTATCAATGGAAAAAGGGTAATAAAAAGTAGATTAGAACCGTGGAAGAGGAAAACCACAGTTCTATTTCTCTGGCCTACACCAGAATCTTTTAAACAATCTGAACAATCAGGGAGAAAATATTACTGTTTTTCTTTACGGAAAAAATACCAAAAGCTGAATAATAGAGATTTCTTACCGTGGAACAGCAAAACCACAGTTATAATTTACTGGTGTATGTATACCAGACTTTTTTAAATATATATATTTGCGGCTGAACAATGAGCGACACACTCAAACTGTTTTTTTTAGATACAAATGGCCCAAAAGTGGATAATACAGAGGTTTGAACCGTGGAACTGCAAAACCACACTTGTATTTCTCGGGCCTACACCAGACTATTTTCAACAGATATATTTGTGTCTGAACAATCAGGAGACACTATTTATTTTTTTACGGCAAAAAATGCCAAAAGCAGGATAATAGAAATTTTTTACCGTGGAACAGCAAAACCACAGTTTTAATTTACTGGTGTATACCAGACTTTTTTAAATATATATATATATTTGCGGCTGAACAGTGAGCGACACACTCAAACTGTTTTTTTAGATACAAATGGCCCAAAAGTGGATAATACTGAGGTTTGAACCGTGGAACTGCAAAACCACACTTGTATTTCTCTGGCCTACACCAGACTATTTTCAACAGATATATTTGTGTCTGAACAATCAGGGAGACACTATTATTTATTTTTTTATGGCAAAAAAATGACAAGAGCAGAATAATAGAGATTTTTTACCGTGGAACAGCAAAAGCACACTTATGTCTCTCTGGCCTACACCAGACTATTTTCAACAGATATATTTGTGTCTGAAAAATCAGGGAGACACTATTATTATTTTTTTTATGGCAAAAAATGCCAAAAACAGGATAATAGAGATTTTTTACCGTGAAACAACAAAACCACAGTTATAATTTACTGGTGTATACCAGACTTTTTTAAATATATATATTTGCGGCTGAACTGTGAGCGACACACTCAAACTGTTTTTTTTTTAGATACAAATGGCCCATGGAACTGCAAAACCACACTTCTATTTCTCTGGCCTACACCAGACTATTTTCATCAGATATATTTGTGTCTGAAAAATCAGAGACACACTTTTTTTTGTAGGGGGGGGGGGGACACCAAAAGGTTAATAAGACGGGTATTTGTACAGTGTGAAGGAGGGAAAAAAAAAGAGGATTTAGATGAAAAAAAAGGATTTTTCCTGGCCCCCGAGACCTGGAGCTAAGTCCAGCAATTTCAGCAACAGGAGCACACAGGACTGTAATGCAGCATTTGCTGGTATAACCACTGAGTCTCCTATACAGCCTGCCTGCCTGCCTGATATCTGGGATAGATATTAGTCCTGAGAAGGACTGTTTGTTTGATCTGGCAGCCTTTACAGACCCTACACTCACTATTTCGCAGGATATATCTCTCCCTAAATCAGCAGCGCTGTTCCTAAACTGTCTGATCCAGAGTGACTGTGTCCAAAATGGCGTCACCCGGTTTTAAATACTCGAGGTGACACTGTGCAGCCAGCCAATCACTGTAATGCCCACAAACAACATCGCTGCGGCATTACAGTGACTGGCTGGCAATCCCTGCATGTTCATTGGCTCTATAAAGAGCGCCAAACATGCAGGGCGGAAACACACAAGCTCCCGCCCGAGTAACCCGGAAATGCTCGGTGCTCGCCGAACATCCCGAGTAGCGTGATGCTCGGGCGAGTACCGAACAGTGTCGAGCATGCTCGCTCAACACTAGTACTAACCCATTACATGAGAGGGTGAAGTGCCCGCGGGCCACTAATGCCCCTGCCCATTACACGAGAGGGTGAAGTGCCTGCAAGCCACTAATGTACCGGCCAATTACATGAGAGGATGAAGTGCCCGCGGGCCACTAATGTACCGGCCCAATACATGAGAGGCTGAAGTTCCCGTGGTTCACTACTTTACCAGCCCAATACATGAGAGGGTGAAGTGCCCGTGGACCAGTAATCTACCGGCCCATTACATGGGAGGATGAAGTGCCCGGGGGCCACTAATGTATTGGCCCAATACATGAGAGGGTAAAGTTCCCGCCGGCCACTAATGTATCGGCCAAATATATGAGAGGGTGAAGTGCCCGCTGGCCACTAATGTACTGGCCCATTACATGAGAGGATGAAGTGCCCGCGGGCCACTAATGCCCCTACCCAATACATGAGAGGGTGAAGTGCCCACGGGCCACTAATGCCCCTACCCAATACATGAGAGGGTGAAGTGCCCGCGGGCCACTACTGTACAGGCCCAATATATGAGAGGGTGAAGTGCCCGTGGGCCACTAATGCCCCTGCCCATTACATGAGAGGATGAAGTGCCCACAGGCCACTAATGTACTGGCCCATTACATAAGAGGGTGAAGTGCCTGCGGGCCACTAATGTTCCGGCCCAATGCATGAGAGGCTGAAGTGCCCACGGTCCACTAATTTACCGGCCCAGTACATGAAAGGGTGAAGTGCCCGTGGGCCAGTAATATACCGGCCCATTAAATGAAAGGGTGAAGTGCCCACTGGCCACTAATGTACTGGCCCAATACATGAGAGGGTAAAGTGCCTGCCGGCCACTAATGTACTGGCCCAATATATGAGAGGGTGAAGTGCCCGCGGGCCACTAATATACTGACCCAATACATGAGAGGGTGAAGTGTCCGTGGGCCACTACTGTACAGGCCCAATATATGAGAGGGTGAAGTGCCCGTGGGCCACTAATGCCCCTGCCCATTACATGAGAGGATGAAGTGCCCACAGGCCACTAATGTACTGGCCCATTACATAAGAGGGTGAAGTGCCTGCGGGCCACTAATGTTCCGGCCCAATGCATGAGAGGCTGAAGTGCCCACGGTCCACTAATTTACCGGCCCAGTACATGAAAGGGTGAAGTGCCCGTGGGCCAGTAATATACCGGCCCATTAAATGAAAGGGTGAAGTGCCCACTGGCCACTAATGTACTGGCCCAATACATGAGAGGGTAAAGTGCCTGCCGGCCACTAATGTACTGGCCCAATATATGAGAGGGTGAAGTGCCCGCGGGCCACTAATATACTGACCCAATACATGAGAGGGTGAAGTGTCCGTGGGCCACTAATGTACCGGCCCATTACATGAGAGGATAAAGTGCCCGCAGGCCACTAATGTACCGGCCCACTACATGAGAGGGTGAAGTGCCCACGAGCCACTAATGTACCGGCCCAATACATGAGCGGGTGAAGTGCCTGCAGGCCACTAATGTACTGGCCCATTACATGAGAGGATGAAGTGCCCGTGGGTCACTAATGCCCCTGCCCAATACATGAGAGGGTGAAGTGCCCATGGGCCACTAATGCCCCTGCCCAATACATGAGAGGGTGAAGTGCCCGTGGGCCTCTAATGCACCGGCCCAATACATGATAGGGTAAAGTCCTCGCGGGGCACTAATGCATCGGCCCAATACATGATAGGGTAAAGTGTCCGCATGCCACTAATACCCCTGCCCATTATATGAGAGGGTGAAGTGCCCACGGGCCACTAATGTACCGGCCCACCTCATGAGATGGTGAAGTGCCCACGAGCCACTAATGTACCGGTCCAATACATGAGAGGGTGAAGTGCCCATGGGCCACTAATGCCCCTGTCCAATACATGAGAGGGTGAAGTGCCCGTGGGCCACTAATGCGCCGGCCCAATACATGATAGGGTAAAGTCCACGTGGGCCACTAATGCATCGGCCCAATACATAATAGGGTAAAGTGTCCGCAGGCCACTAATACCCCTGCCCATTATATGAGAGGGTGAAGTGCCCGCGGGCCACTAATGTACCGGCCCACCTCATGAGATGGTGAAGTGCCCACGAGCCACTAATGTACCGGTCCAATACATGAGAGGGTGAAGTGCCCATGGGCCACTAATGCCCCTGCCCAATACATGAGAGGGTGAAGTGCCCATGGGCCACTAATGCCCCTGCCCAAAACATGAGAGGGTGAAGTGCCCATGGGCCCTAATGCCCCTGCCCAATACATGAGAGGGTGAAGTGCCCATGGTCCACTAATGCCCCTGCCCAATACATGATAGGGTAAAGTGCCCGCGGGCCACTAATGCATCGGCCCAATACATGATAGGGTAAAGAGCCCGCAGGCCACTAATACCCCTGCCCATTATATAAGAGGGTGAAGTGCCTGTGGGCCACTAATGTTCCGGCCCAATACATGTGAGGGTGAAGTGCCCGCAGGCCACTAATGCCCCTGCCCAATACATGAGAGGGTGAAGTGCCCTCAGGCCACTACTGTACTGGCCCAATACATGAGAGGGTGAAGTGCCCGCTGGTCACTAACATACCAACCCATTACATGAGAGGGTGAAGTGCCCGCGGGCCACTAATTCCCCTGCCCATTACACTAGAGGGTGAAGTGCCTGAAAGCCACTAATGTACCGGCCCATTACATGAAAGGATGAAGTGTCTGCGGGCCACTAATGTACCGGCCCCTTACATGAGAGGCTGAAGTTCCCGTGGTTCACTACTTTACCAGCCCAATACATGAGAGGCTGAAGTGCCCGTGGGCTAGTAATGTACCGGCCCATTACTTGGGAGGATGAAGTGCCCACGGGCCACTAATGTATTTGCCCATTACATGAGAGGATGAAGTGCCCGCAGGCCACTAATGTTAGAACCCTCCTGTTAGTTTTTTCTATTTTGCTGGTCACATGACTTTTTGCCTATTTAATCCAGCTCCGCCCTCCTGGCCTTGCTGGACTTCAGTGTTACATTTACTCTTAAGCTAGCCAGGAGCCTTGTACCTTACTCTGTAGTTTGCTTCGTCTTTTGACCACTAGTACTTCTGTTTGTTTGTTTGTTTGTCTTTGCTCTGCTACAATTTCTGCTAGGAGGTGTCCAACTATATCCCAGTCCTTAGTTCTTGTAGGGACCCCTCCCTTATATCTATAGGTCTGCTTTCAGACTAGCCGAGGACTTAGGCGGGTCTGTTCACAAGGAACAGGTCCCCCGCTGCATTGTAGGGAATCAGCTTAGTCCTAATGTAGGGACAGTTTTCCTATCTTTCCTTAGTGTTTGTAGCAGTTCATAACAACTAATGCCCCTGCTCAATACATGAGAGGGTGAAGTGCCCACGGGCCACTAATGTACCTGCCCATTACATGAGAGGATGAAGTGCCTGTGGGCCACTAATGCCCTTGCCTAGTACATGAGAGGGTGAAGTGCCCGTGGGCCACTAATTCCCCTGCCCAATACATGGGAGGGTGAAGTGCCCGCGGTCCAATAATGCCCCTGCCCAATACATGAGAGGGTGAAGTGCCCGTGGGCCACTAATGCGCCGGCCCAATACATGAGAGGGTTAAGTGCTTGCGGGCCACTATTTCATCAGCCCAATACATGATAGGGTAAAGTGCCCGCAGGCCACTAATACCCATGCCCATTATATGAGAGGGTGAAGTGCCCGCGGGCCACTAATATACCGGCCCACTGCATGAGAAGGTGAAGTGCCCACGAGCCACTAATGTACCGGCCCAATACATGAGAGGGTGAAGTGCCCATGGGCCACTAATGCCCCTGCCCAATACATGAGAGGGTGAAGTGCCCATGGGCCACTAATGGTCCTGCCCAATACATGAGAGGGTGAAGTGCCCGTGGGCCACTAATGCCCCTGCCCAATACATGAGAGGGTGAAGTGCCCGTGGGCCACTAATGCCCCTGCCCAATACATGAGAGGGTGAAATGCCCATGGGCCACTAATGCTCCTGCCCAATACATTATAGGGTAAATTCCCCACGGTCCCCTAATGCATCGGCCCAATACATGATAGGGTAAAGAGCCCGCAGGCCACTAATACCCCTACCCAATATATGAGAGGGTGAAGTGCCTGTGGGCCACTAATGTACTGGCCCAATACATGAGAGAGTGAAGTGCCCGCAGGCCGCTACTGTACCCGCCCAATACATGAGAGGGTGAAGAGCCCGCAGGCCACTAATGTACAGGTCCAATACATGAGAGGGTGAATTGCCCATGGGCCACTAATGTACCGGCCCATTACATGAGAGGATAAAGTGCCCGCGGGCCAGTAATGTACCGGCCCACTACATGAGAGGATGGAGTGCCCACGAGCCACTAATGTACCGGCCCATTACATGAGAGGATAAAGTGCCCGCGGGCCACTAATGTACCTGCCCACTACATGAGAGGGTGAAGTGCCCACGAGCCACTAATGTACCGGCCCAATACATGAGAGGGTGAAGTGCCTGCGGGCCACTAATGTACTGGCCCATTACATGAGAGGATGAAGTGCCCGTGGGCCACTAATGCCCCTGCCCAATACATGAGAGGGTGAAGTGCCCGTGGGCCACTAATGCCCCTGCCCAATACATGAGAGGGTGAAGTGCCCATGGGCCACTAATGCGCCGGCCCAATACATGATAGGGTAAAGTCCTCGTGGGCCACTAATGCATCGGCCCAATACATGATAGGGTAAAGTGCCCGCAGGCCACTAATACCCCTGCCCATTATATGAGAGGGTGAAGTGCCCATGGGCCACTAATGCCCCTGCCCAAAACATGAGAGGGTGAAGTGCCCGTGGGCCACTAATGCCCCTGCCCAATACATGAGAGGGTGAAGTGCCCGTGGGCCACTACTGTACTGGCCCAATACATGAGAGGGTGAAGTGCCCGCTGGTCACTAACATACCAACCCATTACATGAGAGAGTGAAGTGCCCGTGGGCCACTAATTCCCCTGCCCATTACACTAGAGGGTGAAGTGCCTGCAAGCCACTAATGTACCGGCCCATTACATGAAAGGATGAAGTGTCCGCGGGCCACTAATGTACCGCCCCAATACATGAGAGGCTGAAGTTCCCGTGGTTCACTACTTTACCAGCCCAATACATGAGAGGCTGAAGTGCCCGTGGGCTAGTAATGTACCGGCCCATTACTTGGGAGGATGAAGTGCCCGCGGGCCACTAATGTATTTGCCCATTACATGAGAGGATGAAGTGCCCGCAGGCCACTAATGTTAGAACCCTCCTGTTAGTTTTTTCTATTTTGCTGGTCGCATGACTTTTTGCCTATTTAATCCAGCTCCGCCCTCCTGGCCTTGCTGGACTTCAGTGTTACATTTAATCTTAAGCTAGCCAGGAGCCTTGTACCTTACTCTGTAGTTTGCTTGGTCTTTTGACCACTAGTACTTCTGTTTGTTTGTCTTTGCTCTGCTACAATTTCTGCTAGGAGGTGTCCAACTATATCCCAGTCCTTAGTTCTTGTAGGGACCCCTCCCTTATATCTATAGGTCTGCGTTCAGACTAGCCGAGGACTTAGGCGGGTCTGTTCACAAGGAACAGGTCCCCCGCTGCATTGTAGGGAATCAGCTTAGTCCTATTGTAGGGACAGTTTTCCTATCTTTCCTTAGTGTTTGTAGCAGTTCATAACAACTAATGCCCCTGCTCAATACATGAGAGGGTGAAGTGCCCACGGGCCACTAATGCCCCTGCCCAATACATGAGAGGGTGAAGTGCTCGCAGGCCACTAATGCCCCTGACCATTACATGAGAGGATGAAATGCCCACTGGCCACTACTTTACCGGCTCAATACATGAGAGGTTTAAGTGCCCGCAGGCCACTACTTTACCGGCCCAATACATGAGAGGGTAAAGTGCCCTCGGGCCACTAATGCCCCTACCCAATACATAAGAGGGTGAAGTGCCCTTGGACCACTACTGTAAAGGCCCAATATATGAGAGGGTGAAGTGCCCGCAGGCCACTAATGCCATCGCCCATTACATGAGAGGGTGAAGTGCCCGCAGGCCACTCATGTACCGGCCCATTACATGAGAGGATGAAGTGCCTGCGGGCCACTAATGTTCCAGCCCAATACATGAGAGGCTGAAGTGCCCGTGGTCCACTAATTTACCGGCCCAATACATGAAAGAGTGAAGTGCCCGTGGGCCAGTAATGTACCGGCCCATTACATGAAAGGGTGAAGTGCCTGCTGGCCACTAATGTATTGGCCCAATACATGAGAGGGTAAAGTGCCCGCCGGCCACTAATGTACCTGCCCAATACATGAGAGGGTGAAGTGCTCGCAGGCCACTAATGCCCCTGCCCATTACATGAGAGGATGAAATGCCCGCAGGCCACTACTGTACCGGCCCAATATATGAGAGGGTGAAGTGCCCTCGGGCCACTAATGCCCCTGCCCATTACATGAGAGGGTGAAATTCCCACAGGCCACTGCTGTACCGGCCCAATACATGAGAGGGTGAAGTGCCCGTAGGCCACTAATGCCCCTGCCCATTACATGAGAGGGTGAAGTGCCCGCAGGCCACTTCTGTACAGGCCCCCTACATGAGAGGGTGAAGTACCTGCAGGCCACTAATGTACCGGTCCAGTACATGAAAGGGTGAAGTGCCCGCTGGCCACTAATGTACCGGCCCATTGCATGAGTGGATGAAGTGCCCGCAGGCCACTAATGTACCGGCCCAATACATGAGAGGGTGAAGTGCCCACGGGCCATTAATGCACCTGCCCAATACATGAGAGGATGAAGTGCCCGCAGGCCACTAATGTACCGGCCCAATACATGAGAGGTTGAAGTGTCCGCGGTCCACTAATACCCCTGCCCAATACATAAGAGGATGAAGTGCCCACAGGGCACTAATTTACCGGCCCAATACATGAGAGGGTCAAGTGCCCTCGGTCCCCTAATTCCCCTGCCCAATACATAAGAGGAAGAAGTGCCAACGGGCCACTAATTTACCAGCCCAATGCATGAGAGGGTCAAGTGCCCTCGGGCCACTAATCCACCTGCCCATTACATTAGAGGGTGAAGTGCCCGTGGGCCACTACTGTACCGGCCCAATACATGAGAGGGTGAAGTGCCCACGGGCCACTACTGTACCGGCCCAATACATGAGAGGGTGCAGAGCCAGCGGGCCACTACTGTACCGGCCTAATACATTAGAGGGTGATGTGCCCCCAGGCCACTACTGTACCGGCCCAATACATGAGAGATTGCCGATACCGCGGGCCACTAATGTACCGGCCCAATACATGGGAGGGTGAAGTGCACGCGGGCCACAAATATACTGGCCCAATACATGAAAGGTTGAAGTGCCCGCGTGCCACTAATGCCCTTGCCCAATACATGAGAGGGTGAAGTGCCCGCTGGCCACTACTGCCCCTGCCCAATACATGAGAGCGTGAATTGCCCACGGGCCACTAATGCCCATGCCCAATACATGAGAGGGTGAAGTGCCCACGGGTCACTAATGCCCCTGCCCAATTCATGAGAGGGTGAAGTGCCCGCGGGCCACTAATGCAACAGCCCAATACATGATAGGGTGAAGTACCCGCAGGCCACTAATGCACCTGCCCAATACATGAGAGGGTGAAGTGCCCACAGGCCACTAATACCCCTGCCCATTACATGAGAGGATGAAGTACCTGCCAGCCACTAATACCCCTGCCCATTACATGAGAGGGTGAAGTGCCCGTGGGCCGCTAATGCACTGGCCCAATACATGAGAGGATGAAGTGCCCGCAGGCCACTAATGCCCCTGCCCAATACATGATAGGGTGAAGTGCCCACGGGCCACTAATGTACTGGCCCAATACATGAGAGGATGAAGTGCCCGCAGGCCACTAATGCCCCTGCCCAATACATGAGAGGATGAAATGCCCGCAGGTCACTAATGTCCAACACATGAGAAGGTGAAGTGCTCGCAGGCCACTAATGCCCAACACATGAGAAGGTGAAGTGCGCATGGGCCACTAATTCCCCTGCCCAATACATGAGAGGGTGAAGTGCCCGCTGGCCATTAATTCCCCTGCCCATGACATGAGAAAGTGAAGTGCCCCCGGGCCACTAATGCCCCTGTCCAATACATGAGAGGGTGAAGTGCCCGCAGACCACTAATGCCCCTACCCAATACATGATAGGGTGAAGTGCCCGCGGGCCACTAATGTACTGGCCCAATACATGAGAGGATGAAGTGCCCGCAGGCCACTAATGCCCCTGCCCAATACATGAGAGAATGAAGTGCCTGCAGGTCACTAATGTCCAACACATGAGAAGGTGAAGTGCTCGCGGGCCACTAATGCCCAACACATGAGAAGGTGAAGTGCGCATGGGCCACTAATTCCCCTGCCCAATACATGAGAGGGTGAAGTGCCCGCTGTCCGTTAATTCCCCTGCCCATGACATGAGAAAGTGAAGTGCCCCCGGGCCACTAATGCCCCTGCCCAATAAATGAGAGGGTGAAGTGCCCGCCGGCCACTAATGCCCCTGCTCAATACATGATAGGGTGAAGTGCCCGCGGGCCACTAATATATTGGCCCAATACAGGAGAGGATGAAGTGCCCGCAGGCCACTAATGCCCCTGCCCATTACATGAGAGGATGAAGTGCCCACGGGCCACTAATGCACCGGCCTAATACATGAGAGGGTGAACTGCCCGCGGATTACTAATCCCCCTACCCAATACATGAGAGGTTGAAGTGCCCACGGGCCACTAATGCAGCTGCCAAATATATGAGAGGGTGATGTGCCCGTGGGTGACTAATTCCCTGCCCAATACATGAGAGGATGAAGTGCCCATGGCCTACTAATGCCCCTGCCCATTACATGAGACGGAGAAGTGCCCATGGGCCACTAATGTACCGGCCCATTACTTGAGAGAGTGAAGTGCCCTCGGGCCACTAATGCCCCTGCCCAATACATGAGATAGTGAGGTGCCCGCGGGCCACTAATGCACCGGCCCAATACATGAGAGGATGAAGTGCCAGCTGGCAACTAATGCCCCTGCCCATTACATGAATGGTGAAGTGCCCACAGGCCACCAATGCACCTACCCATTACATGAAAGGGTCAAGTGCTGGCGGGACACTAATCCCCCTACCCGATACATGAGAGGGTGCAGAACCCGCGGATTACTAATCCCCCTGCCCAATACATGAGAGTGTGAAGTGCCCACGGGCCACTAATATAGCTGTCCAATATATGAGAGGGTGAAGTGCCCGCGGGCCACTAGTGCCCTCCCCAATACATGAGAGGATGCAGTGCCCACTGTTAGTGGCCCCTGCCCATTACATGAGAGGGTGAAGTGCCCGCTGGTCACTAATGCACTGGCCCAATACATATAAGGATGAAGTGCCCGTGGGCCACTAATACCCCTACCCAATACATGAGAGGGTGAAGTGCCCGCAGGCACTAATGCATCTGCCCATTACATGAGAGGGTGAAGTGCCCGCAGGTCACTAATGCACCGGCCCAATACATATAAGGATGAAGTGCCCGTGGGCCACTAATACCCCTACCCAATACATGAGAGGGTGAAGTGCCCGCAGGCACTAATGCATCTGCCCATTACATGAGAGAATGAAGTGTCCGCGGGCCACTAATACCCCTGCCCAATACATGAGAGGGTAAAGTGCCCGCAGGCCACTAATGCACCTGCCCATTACATAAGTGGATGAAGTGTCCACGGGCCACTAATGCCCCTGCCCGTTACATGAGAGGGTGAAGTGCCCACGGGCCACTAATGTACCGGCCCATTACTTGAGAGGGTGAAGTGCCCACAGGGCACTAATACTCCTGCCCATTACATGAGAGGGTGAAGTGCCCATGGGCTAGTAATGCCCCTGCCCAATACATGAGAGGGTGAAGTGCCCACGGGCCACTAATGCCCCTGCCCAATACATAAGAGGGTGAAGTGCCCATGGGCCACTAATGCTACTGCCCATTACATGAAAGGGTGAAGTGCCGGCGGGCTACTAATGCTCCTGCCCATTAAATGAAAGGGTGAAGTGCCCACGATCCCCTAATGCCCCTGCCCGTTACATGGTGATGCCCACATTTAAATCTTGTCACTGCAGCGGCCCATCAGGATCTGGGCATTAGAACTGGCATCAATGTGGCCAAATTGCCAATTTTCCAAGATCAGATTTATATCAATAGACCCAAGGAATATTTTTTAACTTTTAAAAACACCAGTTACTTATTCAAATCTGTGAAAATTAGCTTTTTGCCCTCTTTGATGCCAGTTTTGATGTCCAGAACCCATTTGTGCCAGGCTGGAGTGACCTTACTTTGATTCGGGCATCACTATTTTTGTGATGGTCATGTGACAGTGGCCCAACATCTTTTAACCCCTTAATAACACCAGTTATGTATTCAAATTGTTAAAATCGACTGTCTGCCCAATTTGATGCCAATTCTGATGCCCAGAACCCACTTGGCCTGCTGGAGGACCCTAAATTAGATGTGGGACATCACAATCTGTGTGTCTGCATTGTGAGATCAATGGCTTAAAGACATTTAACCCTTCGGTGCCAACTTTGATGCCCAGTTTTATCATTTTTGTAGATGGTTTTAAGTGTATTCACATGAGGTCTACTCGCTGCATCGTATTTTATTATTGTGATTTTTGTTGCTAAACCTGTAAAAAAAACAGAAAAAAAACCTGCCAAATAAGAAACCATCCACAGCCTCGTCTCTCAGTCAGGCCTCACTCCAACTTGTGTATATATACGGCGAGTGCAATGTGAGAAAAAGTTGCATTGCCTCTGACCAATGTTATTCTATGAGTTACAGCTCAACTGCAATTTTTTTCTCATCTGAAATAGGACTGAGAAAAAAATCGCAGCACGCTGCAATTTGCCGCGTATAGCTATGTGCGCACGATCAGGATTTGAAGCAGAAATTTCCTGAGCGTTTCTTCATGTCCTTGGCAGGAAAAACGCTGCAGAGATTCCACGCGTTTTTGACGCATTTTTGATGCGTTTTTTTAAGCGTTTTTGTACATCAATTAATGCTCTTTTTGGAGCTAAATAAAGTTATTTGGTGGGACATTGCTTAAACCCTTGGATTACCGTCAGAACTGGGGTAAGTATATTCGTTAATTTAAATGATTAAATAGTGTGTCTGTTGTATTTCAAATAAAGTGTTTTCTCTGTGTCTGTGTGTTTATTTAACTCTTTACTTTAATTAGGTTTGGTCTGATTGACACCTTTACATCACCAAACAAAAAAGCTAGGTGTCAGCTAATTCCATTCACCAATTCTTCATTAGCATTTCCATTCATGTAATTTATGCGGTAGCTGTCAGCTGCTATTTTTAGCCTAGGAAGGTGCCATTTGCAAACATGGGCCCTGGCTATTAATAGCAGCTCACAGCTGATTCCTTAACCGTTACGTCCCCATGATCATCACTCAGCAGTGCTTTGGATGCAGAGTATTTTTGTTGCATTCAAAACGTGGTGTTCAAATGCCGCACTTTTGTTGTCGGTACGTGTGAATCCACCACATATAATTACACTGCTATCAGTCAAAATCTGGAGCGGAGACTAGCATGTCCGCTACAGAAATTGACATGCTGTGGGTGAGTTCGGGTACGTGGCCACAGTCAGGAGCCGCTGCAGGTTTGACGCTGCGTGTTTATACAGCATCAAACCAGCAGCGTCCAGATGGTACAGCATAGTGGATGGGATCTCTAGAAAACCCATGTCCACTATGCGTGCATCTGAGGCTGTGAATCACCCATGGACACTGACATGTGGCGCGTCTTGCGGAGTTGCTAGTCTCTGCAACAGAAATTTGACTACTAGAATATACTGAATGCTGTAAATCCGCATGATTCAGTGTACACATGTGGATTTACCTATGTTCAATAGAATGCAACGTTTTGGACGCAGCAAAAAATATGTGTCCAAAGCGCTGCTATGTCCTGATCGTGGGCACATAGCCTAAAATTTAAAAAAAAGAAATAGCGTGGGCTCCCGTGTCATTTTTATAACCAGCGGAGGGAAAGCTGACCGCTGGGGGCTGATATTAGTAGCTGGGGAAGGGGCCATTAGCCAACAATGTTCCCTGGCTATTAATATCAGCCCACAAGCTGTTTGTTTAGCCTTTACTGGCTTGATTACAGTGAGACCCCAGAAAAAAATTAACGTGGGGTCCCCCTATAAAACCTAACCAGCAAAGGCTAAACAGACAGCTGTGGGCTGATATTAATAGCCAGGGAAGGGGCCATGAATACTAGCCCCCTCTGCGGCTATTAATATCACCCCTCAGCAGTCCCAGAAATGGCGCTTAGCCTCCACTCTCCCAACTGCCCTGGAGTGGTGGCGAGTGGGGTTGGGGTTCATGTCAGCCTTGTATTGGTGGCTGACGTGAAGCCCAGGTTAGTAATGGAGCGCGTCTATAAGATTTACTAACTGAGTAGTAAAATGTTCATTGCTTTTTCAATAAAAGACACGGCCAGAATAAAGTATTTTAATGAAATAAAAAACACGTTTTTTTTTTTTTTTTTAATATTTTACGGGTCCACGAAGCATTGATCTTCTGGAAAAAATGTAAAATAAACAACTATATCCCTCACCTGTCCGCCATCAACGACGCAGTCCACGTACCGCCAACGTTTGTCCCACAGCGATCCGAGTCACTTTTACAGCAGCGACATTAGCCATTACTGATGTCACTGCTGTAGAAGACAGCAGTGTATACTGACAGGGGTGTAATCACTCCTGTCAGTATACATTGCTGCAGGAGGTCACTGGGGTTTATCGACTATTCAGCACCAGGGAGCTCTCAACACCATCACCCTGGGAACGTTCTTCAGAATGTTCCCAGGGTGCGTTCCCCGCAGCCTACCGCTAGGGAGGAGAGGATCGCCGGGACCGAGGATACCGGGGGCTGCCGGAGAGGTAAGTATATGGATTTTTTTTTTCTTTTTTCACTGCCGGTGGAACCCGGCTCTTCTGAGGAGAGCTACTGCTCCCCTCAGCAGCGCCCCTCTCGCTGTTAACAGCAGGAGCGGCGGTCGGATGAGAGGAGTTGTAGTCCTCTCCTGACCCGGGTACCACCTGCACCGCGTTTCCCGCTCATTGGCTTTAATTGAAACACAGCAAATCCGCAGGTATAAATATTATACCTGCGGATTTGTTGCATTTCAAAGTCAATGGGCGGGAAGCTCTCTGGAAATGCTGGGCATAATGGTCATGCTGCGTTTTTTTCCGCAATGCTAATCCTGAGGGGAAATTTCCCACATCATGTGCACAGCACATCAGGATTAGCATTGTTATAGCTGGCAGACCTATTAACAAGCGTTTTTGCAGAGTTACTGCTGCGGAAACGCATCAATAACGCTTCGTTTGCACATAGCCTTAATCAGACGAGACTCACCAATGCAAGTCAATGGGTGCGAGAAAGAAACGGACGGCACTCGGACCATCCGTATGCCATCCGATTTTTACAGATACATTACCATTTTGTAGCATAGAACACTGTAAATGGTCCTGCAAATGATTGCAGAATAATAGTTGCAGAAAAAAACAACGCATTGCATACGGATGTCATACGGATAATAGGTGATAGATGATGCTGGACCATGCGTATGCCATTCGATTATTACGCACATATCTCAAAGGAAACCCAGAATTTCATCAGCCAGGTACAGTAAGTTCACAGCCCGAACCATTAGAATAAAGTAGATAAATAGAAGTAGAATAAATAGATATAATATATAGATATCCTGTCGATGTATAATTTCAGAAGCCCCCTGCATATAATAAACTTGCACCCTTTAGTTCTTTTCATGTGGCACTAAAGAGTGTTTAGGCTTGTTTAACCTAATAAATGAATTAAAAAACTGACTTGGGGTCCCCACTATTTTGGTAACCAGCAAATGTAAAGCTGACAACTGTGAGCTGATGTTTTCAGGTGGTGAATATCCCTGGTTAATTGGCCCTTCCCAGACTAAACATACAAGCCCGCCGCCACCACAGAAGTGGCGCATCACAATAGATGCGCAGTTCTGGGGCTTTGCCCGGCTCTTCCTGATTGCCCTGGTGCGGTGGCATTCAGTATAATGGTAGTTGGGGTTGATGTCAGCTGTGGTTTGTCAAAAATCACAGCTGCCATCAAGCCCTGGGCTTAATAATGGAGAGGTGTCTATCTATCAGATAACTCCATTACTAATCCAGTACTCCAAAAAATAAAAATATACGCTCACAAAATTTATTTTAAAAAACACTCCCCGACATGTTCCCTGGTTCACTCATTTAAAAAAAAACCTCATGCCGATCCTCTGTAGTCCACCGAATCCAAAGTAGTCCACAAATGGAAACTTGAAAAACATAAAAACAAGACAATGTCCCTCGTTCACCAATTTATTAAAAAAAAAGTTCCCATGCAGGTCCGATGTAGTCCACGCTCCTCGAGTCTGACCCCGGTGACTGTGAATAGCAGTAATGTTACTGCTATTCACAGTCGCCAGGTACTGACGTCACCGCTTGTAAGAGTCGCCGGCTGACGCCGCACTCCTCGAGACATGCTGGCTCTTAACAGCGCTGACGTCAGTAACGATAACGCTTATCAGAGTTGCCGGCTCACACTGCCCTCTATGAGGCTCAGCAACTCTGATGAGTGCTATAGCTACTGACGTCATCGCTGTTTGGAGCCACGCAGCAGGACCAGCATCTCTGATGAGTGGTGACGTCAGTACTTGGCATATGTGAATACCAGTAACATTACTGCAATTCACAGTCGCCGGGGCAGGATTTGGGGAACACTGGACTACATCGGACCTGTATGGGAACAGTTTTTGAGTAAATTGGGGAACGAGGGACACTGTCTTATTTTTTTCTCTCTCTTTTTATGTTTTTCAGGTTTCCAATTGCGGACTACAGCAGATTCGGTGGACCTGCATGGCTTTTTTTTTTTTATAAATTGGTGATCCAGAGAAAGTGATGGGGAGTGTTTTTTTAAATAAACTATTTTGCGTGTATGTTTTTATTTTTTGATTACCGGGTTAGTAATGGGGGTATCTGATAGACACCTCTCCATTACTAACCCCATGGGTTGATGGCCGCTGTGATTTTTGACAAACCACAGCTGACATCAACCCCAACTACCATTACTCCGACTGCCACCGCAGCTGTTAGAATCCTCCTGTTTGTTTTTTCCATCTTGTGTTTTGCAGTCACGTGACCGTCTGCCTTTATATTTCAGCTCCGCCCTTTTGGCTGTGCTGGACTTCAGTGTTTGACTGTTTCTGTAGCCAGGTGCTTCTGTGCCTTTCTCTGTCAGTTTGCTTGGTCCTCTTGGACCTCTAGTACTTTTTTGTCAGTTTGTCTTTTTGTGTTCTGCAACTACTTTTCTATTTAGGGGGTGTCCCATTTTTGTCCCAGTCCTTAGTTCTTTTAGGGACCCCTCCCTTAATGCTATAGGTCTTCGTTCAGACTACCCGAGGACTAAGGCGGGTCTGTTCGCTAGGAACAGGCAGCCCGCTACATCGTAGGGATTCAGCTTAGTTTTACTGTAAGGATAGCTTTCCCCTATCTTTCCTTACTTCATGTTGCAGATCATAACAGCAGCAGGGCAATCGGGAAGAGCTGGTCAAAATACCACAATTGGCACATCTAATGTGATGCTACACATCTGGGGCAGCTGAGGGCTGGTATTTTTAGGCTGGGAAGTGCCCAATTGTAATAGTGGGGAAGGGCGTAGCCTTCCCTTGGCACTGAGATAGTTAAAGGAAGTTTTCCTGAAGTCAGACCTCTCTGAACTGTTGGTAGACCAAGCTAAGGGGTTAGCTTTAGTGGTCCAGTCAGTAGAGTAGAGGAGGAACTTAGTGCCCTGATCAAGCCTTGAGTGATATAGAGCTTGTTCCTGGCATAATTCCTTGTGGGCTGCAGTACCTGTAAACAACTACAAGATGCCACTGTCCTGGGTGCAGATGTCAGGTTGAGTCTGCTAGCAGTGTTACAGACAGTGATGAGTTAATGCTGTGTGATGACAGCTCACTGAGGGTGGGCACATTAGGAAAATCTCTGTTTAGTTTCCAGAATCAGGAAGTGATTCTTCAGTAAGAGATAGGACAGTGACCATTATGGGCAGCCTGAATATATGTGGCTGCTAGGGTAGACGGGAGCTCCATACCCTCAGACAGTGGGATCAATAGCGCAAGAGCAAGAGTCCTGTTAGTCGGCCGGAGAAACTCAAAGGAAGTGTTGAGGACCCGGGGCACTTCTAGTCTGCAGGAAGCAGAAGATAAATAGGACTCCAGGCTAAGACGTGGGGGAGAGATTGGATCCAGATCACTGTTAGTATTACAGAAGAGTCTCTTGGGCTAGAGATAGAGACACAGAGATGCTTCACTCAAAGAGGGAACCAGGGCTGAAGATGTTGCCAGCGCCTGTGAGAGAGATGATAACCTGTCGGACCTTATCCATTATATCTGCCTGTAAATATTGTATATATTCCTCTTCCCCAAGTAAAGTTCAAGTTCTGGTTAAGAACCTCGTGTCCTCTGAATTTATTGCTGCCCTGGACCCAGAAGAGAAATGCCTGGAGACAGCCGCGATCGGATGGCTTGAAGTAAGTGAAGAGCACCACATACACAGCCACACTTCAGAGGGAGGACACGTATTGTCTGTAGGGTGCCAGAGCGAGAGGGGGCTACAGCTCCACCACGACTACCTCGCTGGGGCACCTTACATTTGGCGCAGTCGGCAGGATGCGAGCTCCTCGCATGAAGAAAGCGGGGAAGAGCCGACGCAGAACACTGAGGAGAAAGTGTTGCAAGGCATGCGGCCCAAGATGGCGGCCCGAAGCATGGATTCCAAGATGGTGACAATGGCGGTAAAGTCTGGGAGAAGAACCGCCTATCGTGGGAGTGGACGGCGCCGGAGAGCGCGAAAAGATGTCCAGCCCCTACGAGTTCCGGGCCAAAGAAGGATGGGCCCAGCAGTGAAGATGCGTCCCAGGATGGGACGTCCAGTGAGGAAGAGGGCGCGGCGTAAAGTGAAGTCCAGCCCCGTGAGTATCAGCGTGCACAGAGAAGGGGCGCGGCTGAAGGCGGAGCTGCCGAGAGTGACGAGTGACGCGGCGGTCGCGTCAGAAAGCCGGCCCAGGAAGAGGAGGAGTTGGACGCGCAGGACGCGCGTCACTGATAATCGACCAGCGCCATTTTCTGTCCAGCGCGCGAGAATTAGGAGGTGCTGCGGTGGATGCTCCGAGAGAATGGCGACCGGAGGATCGGATGACCTGTCCGGAATGAACGCCGAGGAGGAGATCTTGGAGCTGAGTACCCCAGTGGCTGCAATCGAGAGTCGCTCACCCGCGGATGCTGCCCGTGAGTCCTTGCCCCCAGTGGCTGTCCAGTGGTCGACTAGGCCCGATCCGGAGCTGGGCCTGCTTGTCCATGAGTTCCGTATGTGGTGCTGGAGCCGGATGCCGGAAGACCCGTCCCCCTCGGCCGAGGGTGGAGAACATTTCGGTGGGGCCGGAGCAACAGCTGCAGCGGGGCTTGACGGAGGTGAGCAGCCTATACCCCAGCGGCCGATTTCGCCTGCGGAGCCTGCCGCGACAGCTTCCACGGCGACAGGGGCCCCTAGGCCTGAAAGGAGTGGTGCGGAGGCGAGGCCTCCCAGAAAGAGGGCGCCGCAAGAGAGTTTTTGGCAGCTGGCATTGGAGGCCATCAACGCCCCTTCGGCGAAGCGTTACGCCGAGCTCAGGAGTCTGAAGTGGACTACCCGCAACCCCCTGATGACGTCACGGGAGCAGCGGCGATGGACTGACACCTTCCTGAGAGGCTGGCTGGAAGGGTCCAACGCGGCGCGGAGAGAGTCGGTGGAGGCCTCCCAGACTCGGGGACGAGTCCTTGAGTTCCACATCCATGAGGGGTACGGATTCCTGGAGGAAGAGTGGATCGGGCACGAGGTGTTCGTTACTCGCGAGGTAATTAAGCGAGATTATCTGCCTGATCGCCTTCACAATCTGCGTGTGGGGGACATAGTGCACTTCGTTAAGTGCGAGTGTTCCGGAGGGTGGTAAGCGGCTGCGCTCACCTGACCGTATGAATGGAAAGATGTCCTGGAAAAGGATGAAGAGGTCTTCAGAAGGAGGGCGAAGAGGGAGGCTAAGCAGCGCTGGGCTAAGGAAGCCCCTAAAGGCTTTCTGCCCCACCTAAGACCAGTGCTCCGCCAGCAGAGGAGCCTAGGAGGTGGCAGTGGGGGGAGATTGTGAGTGAGGAAGAGGAAGATCTCGCAAGTGGCAAGGAAGCTGATTTCCCTAGTGAGGTGCCAGAGGAGGAGTCGGCGCCACAATACCCAGGAGGGGCTGAGAGAGCTGGCGGGGAAATTCAAGCTGGCACCAGTAATGTCGTCCACAGCTTTACAGTGACCAGCTACGGCCCTACCCAGGTCGGCTGTGGCAGTGCTACATCCTCGGACGAGGACCCTGGGCCTACTAAGTACCCCGATCAGCCTTGGAGGTGGAAGAAGCTACCTTCCTCTGCAGCATGGGCCGCCTTCATGAAGGAACGGGGGAAGGCCCGGAAGAAGTGAGCTGGCTAAAAGGTCCGTTGACCTTTCAACTTTTCTTCTACTAGGACCCACAAGCTGTGGTCCTGATTCTGGGACTGTTTCCCAATGGGGGCGGAGTGCCCCATGTTGACTTAAGTTGGAGAGAAAAAAAAATGGAGGACTGTTCCCCTACCTCCCAGGACAGGAAGGCCTTAAGCATCACTAAAGTTGTGTGCCCAGGAGAGTTGCTCTTTTTGTTTTACTTGTTATTTTTCTTTTTGTTGCGCTTGTTGCGCCTTTTTCTGCTGGAATTTAAAACGCTGAGGCACACCTTGAAGATGGATATCCTCCAAATCTAAGAGACTTGCGGCCTAGCGGGAAGAACCGGTGACCCCCGCTAGGGCCAAGAAGAAAGAGACTCACGGGGTGTTACCTGTGACTGTGTGCCTCAAAATGCAGCCCTTGAAGGAGATTGGGGGCTATTGAGGTGTTGGCCTGTCTTAAAAATATGGTCATGGACACTGCGTTTCCAGGGTCCTTACCAAGAAGGACCGGTACCTCTGAGAAGTTTTGAAAAGTTGATAATGGACTGTCCTGAGCTGCTGTTCCGGGGCCCTTAACCGAGAAGGGCCAGTCTCCCATCCAAGAAGATGTTTTCAGGACCAGTCGTGCACTAAAATGTTTTAGTAAATATAGTAATCTGATATAATGTCATAGCTGCTGATCTGTGTTGATTGCTTAGTGTGGTCGGAGACGACCAACATTAAAGTGTCGGGGAATGTAATAGTGGGGAAGGGCGTAGCCTTCCCTTGGCACTGAGATAGTTAAAGGAAGTTTTCCTGAAGTCAGACCTCTCTGAACTGTTGGTAGACCAAGCTAAGGGGTTAGCTTTAGTGGTCCAGTCAGTAGAGTAGAAGGGGAACTTAGTGCCCTGATCAAGCCTTGAGTGATATAGAGCTTATTCCTGGCATAATTCCTTGTGGGCTGCAGTACCTGTACACAGCTACAAGATGCCACTGTCCTGGGTGCAGATGTCAGGTTGAGTCTGCTAGCAGTGTTACAGACAGTGATGAGTTAATGCTGTGTGATGACAGCTCACTGAGGGTGGGCACATTAGGAAAATCTCTGTTTAGTTTCCAGAATCAGGAAGTGATTCTTCAGTAAGAGATAGGACAGTGACCATTATGGGCAGCCTGAATATATGTGGCTGCTAGGGTAAACGGGAGCTCCATACCCTCAGACAGTGGGATCAATAGTGCAAAAGTATCCCTACGCAAGAGCAAGAGTCCTGTTAGCCGGCCGGAGAAACTCAAAGGAAGTCTTGTGGACCCGGGGCACTTCTAGTCTGCAGGAAGCAGAAGAAGATAAATAAGACTCCAGGCTAAGACGTGGGGGAGAGATTGGATCCAGATCACTGTTAGTATTACAGAAGAGTCTCTTGGGCTAGAGATAGAGACACAGAGATGCTTCACTCAAAGAGGGAACCAGGGCTGAAGATGTTGCCAGCGCCTGTGAGAGAGATGATAACCTGTCGGGCCTTATCCATTATATCTGCCTGTAAATATTGTATATATTCCTCTTCCCCAAGTAAAGTTCAAGTTCTGGTTAAGAACCTCGTGTCCTCTGAATTTATTGCTGCCCTGGTCCCAGAAGAGAAATGCCTGGAGACAGCCGCGATCGGATGGCTTGAAGTAAGTGAAGAGCACCACATACACAGCCACACTTCAGAGGGAGGACACGTATTGTCTGTAGGGTGCCAGAGCGAGAGGGGGCTACAGCTCGCCCACAACTACCTCGCTGGGGCACCTTACACAATAACCAGGGACCTTCCCAGCCTGATATTATCAGCTCACAGCTGTCTGCTTTACCTTGGCTGTTTATCAAAAATAGGGTGTACCGCACCTCGCTTTTTTTTTTTATATTTATTTTTTTAAAGGCACTAAAGGGTGCAAGTTTATAATATCTATGGGGTTGTGAAATTATATACCTATTCTATATATTCTATATATCTATCTATAATATATATATTACTTAGCTATTCTATATATCTATCTATTTTATATATATACAGGGTGGTTCAAAAGTAGGTGGACAGAAAGTGTAATAAGGTTATGAAGGGGGAGATTTATCAAACACTAAATTGCAGCCGCCTGTCTGGATCATCCTCCAATAAACCATGAATTAGACGTGGACGATAAGCTTTCCACCCAATAGATTTCAGGATTCGCATGATAGAAGCTCGTTAAATTCCCAATTCCAAAGAGGCTCTTCTGGTGGACTTTTTTGGACTCTGAACAAATGTTTCAGCAACAAGTTGTTTATTATCTTCTGTACAGACTGTTTTGGGTTGACCAGTTTTTGGAGCGTTAAGGATTGAGCCCGTGGCATTGAATTTGTCACCAATACGGTAAATGGTTTGTTTCTTTGGGGCTTGAGTACTAAATGTTTCAACCCAATTTGCTCTAACGGTTTCAGCATTTTGAGATTTCCAATACTCTGTTAAAATCCATTTTCTTTGATCTGTATTTAAATTATTTGCCATTATGTGTTATCTGAATTATCTGAAAAGAAAACAGATTTGGGGGAGATCTATCTGTGAAAACTAGATCTGTGAAACTGGCTCAGTTGCCCTTAGCAACCAATCAGATTCCACCTTTCAGTTTCCAAAGAGTCTGTGAGGAATGAAAAGTGGAATCTGATTGGTTGCTAAGGGCAACTGAGCCAGTTTCACTTTACACCATGTTTGATAAATCTCCCCCTTCATAACCTTATTACACTTTCTGTCCACCTACTTTTGGGCCACCCTCTATATATACAGTACAGACCAAAAGTTTGGACACACCTCTCATTTAAAGATTTTTCTGTATTTTCATGACTATGAAAATTGTACATTCACACTGAAGGCATCAAAACTATGAATTACCACATGTGGAATTATATACTTAACAAAAAAGTGTGAAACAACTGAAAATATGTCTTATATTCTAGGTTCTTCAAAGTAGCCACCTTTTGCTTTGATGACTGCTTTGCACGCTCTTGGCATTCTCTTGATGAGCTTCAAGAGGTAGTCACCGGAAATGGTTTTCACTTCACAGGTGTGCCCTGTCAGGTTTAGTAAGTGGGATTTCTTGACTTATAAATGGGGTTGGGACCATCAGTTGTGTTGTGCAGAAGTCAGGTGGATACACAGCTGATAGTCCTACTGAATAGACTGTTAGAATTTGTATTATGGCAAGAAAAAAGCAGCTAAGTAAAGAAAAACGAGTGACCATCATTACTTTAAGAAATTAAGGTAAGTCAGTCCGAAAAATTAGGAAAACTTTGAATGTGTCCCCAAATGCAGTTGCAAAAACCATCAAGCGCTACAAAGAAACTGGCTCACATGAGGACCACTCCAGGAAAGGAAGACCAAGAGTCACCTCTGCTTCTGAGGATAAGTTTATCCAAGTCACCAGCCTCAGAAATCGCAGGTTAGCAGCAGCTCAGATTAGAGACCAGGTCAATGCCACACAGAGTTCTAGCAGCAGACACATCTCTTCAACAACTGTTAAGAGGAGACTTTGTGCAGCAGGCCTTCATGGTAAATTAGCTGCTAAGAAACCACTGCTAAGGACAGGCAACAAGCAGAAGAGATTTGTTTGGGCTAAAGAACACAAGGAATAGACATTAGACCAGTGGAAATCTGTGCTTTGGTCTGATGAGTCCAAATTTGAGATCTTTGGTTCCAACCACCGTGTCTTTGTGCGACGCAGAAAAGGTGAATGGATGGACTCTACATGCCTGGTTCCCACCGTGAAGCATGGTGGAGGAGGTGTGATGGTGGGGGTGCTTTGCTGGTGACACTGTTGGGGATTTATTCAAAATTGAAGGCATACTGAACCAGCATGGCTACCACTGCATCTTGCAGCGGCATGCTATTTCATCTGGTTTGCGTTTAGTTGGATCATCATTTATTTTTCAACAGGACAATGACCCCAAACACAGCAGAGTGAGGTCACCCGGAGCGGCGAGCAAGAGCAGAGCAAGATGAGACCGCCTGGAGCGGTGAGCGAGAGTAGAGCAGGACGAGGCCGCCTGGAGCAGTGAGCAAAGGGTCAGAGCAGAGCGAGACTGCCGGAGCAGCGAGCAAAGGGTCAGAGCAGAGCGAGTCTGCCGGAGCAGCGAGCAAAGGGTCAGAGCGGAGCGAGACTGCCGGAGCAGCGAGCAAAGGGTCAGAGCAGAGCGAGACTTCCGGAGCAGCGAGCAAAGGGTCAGGGCAGAGAGAGACTGCCGGAGCAGTGAGCAAAGGGTCAGAGCAGAGCGAGACTGC
This sequence comes from Phyllobates terribilis, assembly GCF_046119375.1. Lineage (NCBI taxonomy): Eukaryota > Metazoa > Chordata > Amphibia > Anura > Dendrobatidae > Phyllobates > Phyllobates terribilis. The sequence continues at coordinate 21,353,010 of NW_027362766.1, forward strand.
CGGAGCAGTGAGCAAAGGGTCAGAGCAGAGCGAGACTGCCGGAGCAGTGAGCAAAGGGTCAGAGCAGAGCGAGAATGCCGGAGCAGTGAGCAAAGGGTCAGAGCAGAGCGAGACTGCCGGAGCAGTGAGCAAAGGGTCAGAGCAGAGCGAGACTCCTGGAGCAGTTAGCAAAGAGTCAGAGCAGAGTGAGACTGCCGGGGCAGTGAGCAAAGGGTAAGAGCAGAGCGAGACTGCCGGAGCAGTGAGCAAAAAGGGTCAGAGCAGAGCGTGACTGCCGGAGCAGTGAGCAAAGGGTCAGAGCAGACAAGAACCGCCGGAGCGGTGAACAAGGCAGAGCAGACAGAAATCGCCGGAGCGGCGAGCAAGGCAGGGAAGAGGGGACAGGGCTCTGTTCACACGGAACAGACAGGAAGGGAAAGGCAGAACCAGATACCCACAGGGTACTAGCAGTGAAGTAGCGAGTGGACCACAAACTCACAAACGGAAGTACAGTGACAACGAGCAGGAGTTAGGTACGAGTTCAGACTCTGCAGAAAAATGGAAGATATGGGCATAGAGAGAAACGGGAAACAGGCTGGAAGATGGTTAGGGCAGGAACAGACACTGGGAAAAGACACAGACAACAGATCTAGGTATACGGCCCCTAGAGGGCAGAAGGAACAGGCTAAGAGCGTGTTCACATGGGCCTGGAAATACAGCCTCCAGGAAAGGCAGCTGGCTAGAGAACACAGACAGGACTCAGTTCAGACACGGGAACTGATACCGCAAGGCAGGAAACATAGACAGGACCTGGCACATCAGTGACTAGAAGCCAACTGACAGTACAAGATGCTCAGGCAAGGATTCCAGGGAGGAGCTGGGTTAAATACCAGGTGACAGACAGCAATAGGCTGAGGAAGCATCAGGGGTGTGTCTGCAGTAGCTAAAAGAAACAGGAAGTTCAGCGGGCGTCGCCCTAAGCAGACAGAGCAGACCATATGGAAAGAAGCCAAAGTGATAGTCTGGACTGGAAATCAAGTGTGCGCTCTTGCACAGTGGGAGATGGACCACTATGCAAGGACGCCGCCAGGTGTGTTACATATATATATATATACACACACACACACACACACTACTCAAAAAAATAAATGGAACACTTAACACGATGTAACTCCAAGTCAATCACACTTCTGTGAAAGCAACCTGTCCCTTTTGAAGCAACACTGACTTTGAAGCACTGTCCAACTTTGGCTTGAAGTGAGTGGCACCAGATCCAGACAAGGTGACTGTCATCCAACACTGGCAAGTACCCACTACCGTCCGTGAGGTTCGACAATTCTTGGGGTTAGTCGGCTATTACAGACGTTTCATTAAAGGCTTCACAAAAATGGTGGCTCCCCTTCAAGACCTCCTAGTGGGTCACCTCAAAAAGGCCAGAACAAAGAGTCCCCCAGTTGAGTGGAACGTCAAATTAAAAGAGTCCTTCAACAACCTTAAGCAGGCTGTCACTGGAGAAGAGATCCCGGCTTACCCAGACTATGGTCAGCCATTCATCCTCTACACTGATGCCTGCAACGTCGGTCTGGGAGCTGTCCTATCTCAAGTACAGCAGAGCAAAGAGAAAGTCATTGACAGTAGGAAGCTTTGTCCTACCGAGAGAAATCCTGCCTATTACAGTTCCTTCAAGTTAGAGTTCCTGACTATCGTCTGGGCAGTGACAGAGAGGTTCAAGTACTACCTCGCCTCTTCCAAGTTCATCATCTACACCGACAACAACCCGCTGATGCATCTGGAGACTGCTCCGAAAGCGCGGTGCCTTAGAGCAACGGTGGATGGCGCGGTTGTCCAACTACTGAATTCTTCATCAAGTATCGAGCTGGTAGCAAAAACGCCAACGCCAATGCCTTATCCCGCATGCCGAACCCTCCAGACTCGGAAGAAGACCTGGAAGAGATCGAGATGCCAGCGTTCCATCGCCAGGGAGCTTCCCAATGGTTCCACTGCATGAATAACAAGCGCTCAGCAGTCTGAGAGTTCTCTCTCAATCCACTACCTCATCATGGTTGGGCAGAGATACAGAACAGCGATCCAGCCATCCGCATGGTGAAGGAACTGTTTGGGACAGCTGATTCATCTCCCACTCCTGATGCACCACCAGAAGTCTTACAGCTGTGGAAGGAAAGGAAGAAGTTGTTGTTCTATGAAGGCAAACTGTGCCGAAGGACTATAAACTCCCGTACACTTGAGCTGGTGTGGCAGATCGTGGTCCCAAGAAAGGATGTACCGATGGTCCTTGAAGCCTATCACAACCAGGCAGGACACTTCGAATGGAAGATGTTTGAAGTCGTCATCCGTGCTCGCTTCTTCTGGACGGGTATGAGACGGTCCATTGAAAAGTGGTGTAGAGAATGCGGCCTATGTAACTTCAGAAGAAAAGATCACAACAGCCAGAGGGCCCCCTTGCAGTCCATCATCACCAAGCAACCACTCAACATAGTGGCTCTAGACGATGTGAAATTGTCCCCGAGTCGGTCAGGATACACCTATGCCTTGACGATAGTGTACCACTACTCACGCTTCCTAGTGGTGGTGCCAGTAAAAGATCAGACAGTAAGAACAACTGCCATGGCCTTTCAAGAGTACGCCTGCAGACCTCACGGTTACCCCGATCAAGTCTTGACAGACAGAGGTCCGGCTTTCAAAGCAGAGGTCTTGCAAGAATTCTGCACCCTGTATGGCTGTAAGAAGATCAACCCCGTACCATCCGCAAGGTAACGGCCTGTGCGAGAAAATGAACCAGGTGGTGATTGACTTACTAAAGATAATACAACTAGAAGAGTGCAACCAATGGCCTGAGAAGTTACCAGACCTAGTCGAGATGTATACCCACATTCCTACAAAATCGAGTAACTTCACGCCGGCTTACTTGATGTGAGCAAGACCAGGTAAACTCCCTATCGACCTAGAGATAGGTGTCCTAACACCAGAAACTATACCTAGCCAGCCACACACAGACTGGGATACTGAGAGACAGCTACAGTACCGCAAAGTCCAGCAGTGTGTAGTAGAAAGCCTGTCGCAGGCCCGGAAAAAACAAGAGAAAGACTGCAATCAACATGCCCTGCCACTCCTTTGTTACCAGGAGAGCAAGTGTTGAAAAGGAAAAGAAGAACACATAAGTTAGATGATCAATGGGAAGCTGAACCCTACACAGTTCTGTTTAGGTTTCACCAATTTAGGATACACTAGGTAACTGCTCTCCTCCAAATTAAATATGTCCGAGTCCATGCAGAGAAGCTAATTAACCAAATCTGCTAATCTGGTTGAAAAACTTCACTCAGAGACTGAACCACGCAAAATGGCATACTTTATTACGTAGACATGGGGTTATATAGTATTCTACTTCTAGGTGGGATTAGTAAAATTCATTGCTTTTTCTGATAACTTGGCACACTGCAATTTGCTCATCCATGTATCTCTTAGTCTCAGTAATGCCTTAGGAATTCTGATGGGAGGGGTGAGTTCGTCTCTCAGCGCCATCTTTGCCAACTCAACATGAATCTGTTATCAGCCATGTACATGCATACGTCATTCTCAGGAAATCATTTAGTTGTTCATGTCTACAATAAGAATAGGACCTGTTAGTTATATATTCATTAACTATTAATATAATCCAGGTGCATATACACATTTGCATACATACATACACATACAGTGGTGGCCAAAAGTATTGGCACCCCTGCAACTCTGTCAGATAATACTCAGTTTCTTCCTGAAAATGATTGCAATCACAAATTCTTTGGTATTATTATCTTCATTTAATTTGTCTTCAATGAAAAAACACAAAAAGAATTGTCCTAAAGCCAAATTGGATACAATTCCACACCAAACCTAAAAAAGAGGGTGGACAAAAGTATTGGCACTGTTTGAAAAATCATGTGATGCTTCTGTAATTCGTGTAATTAACAGCACCTGTAACTTACCTGTGGCACCTAACAGGTGTTGGCAATAACTAAATCACACTTGCCGCCAGTTAACATGGATTAAAGTTGACTCAACCTCTGTCCTGTGTCCTTGTGTGTACCACATTGAGCATGGAGAAAAGAAAGAAGACCAAAGAACTGTCTGAGGACTTGAGAAACCAAATTGTGAGGAAGCATGAGCAATCTCAAGGCTACAAGTCCATCTCCAAAGACCTGAATGTTCCTGTGTCTTCCGTGCGCAGTGTCATCAAGAAGTGTAAAGCCCATGGCACTGTGGCTAACCTCCCTAGATGTGGACGGAAAAGAAAAATTGACGAGAGATTTCAACACAAGATTGTGCGGATGGTGGATAAAGAACCTCGACTAACATCCAAACAAGTTCAAGCTGCCCTGCAGTCCAAGGGTACAACAGTGTCAACCCGTACTATCCGTCGGCGTCTGAATTAAAAAGGGACTTTATGGTAGGATACCCAGGAAGACCCCACTTCTTACCCCGAGACATAAAAAAGCCAGGCTGGAGTTTGCCAAAACTTACCTGAGAAAGCCTAAAACGTTTTGGAAGAATGTTCTCTGGTCAGATGAGACAAAAGTAGAGCTTTTTGGGAAAAAGCATCAACATAGAGTGTACAGGAAAAAAAAGAGGCATTCAAATAAAAGAACACTGTCCCTACAGTCAAACATGGTGGAGGTTCCCTGATGTTTTGTGGTTGCTTTGCTGCCTCTGGCACTGGACTGCTTGACCATGTGCATGGCATTATGAAGTCTGAAGACTACCAACAAATTTTGCAGCATAATGTAGGGTCCAGTGTGAGAAAGCTAGGTCTCCCTCAGAGGTCATGGGTCTTCCAGCAGGACAATGACCCAAAACACACTTCCAAAAGCACTATAAAATGGTTTGAGAGAAAGCACTGGAGACTTCTAAGGTGGCCAGCAATGAGTCCAGACCTGAATCCCATAGAACACCTGTGGAGAGATCTCAAAATGGCAGTTTGGAGAAGGCACCCTTCAAAAATATCAGGGACCTGGAGCAGTTTGCCAAAGAAGAATGGTCTACATTTCCAGCAGAGCATTGTAAGAAACTTATTGATGGTTACCGGAAGCGGTTCTTCGCAGTTATTTTGGCTAAAGGTTGTGCAACTGACTCGCCCCCTGGGCCGTCGGGTACCCGGAACCGGGCTTCTATGCGATGCTGGGGGTAGTAGTGGCAACCCGATCCCGTGGCTCAGGGTGGTCAGACCAAATGCTGTGGCAGTCTATTTATAGATTTGGGAATGTCCGACTACGCCACCCGTGGATTGCGGTCAGGGATGACCGCCGCTGCAAGGCAGACCACTGAGGCTGGTGTTGGTGTGTAGCACAGGGATAGGATAACTCCCCACAGGAAGAGTGTAGCCTCAGGGCAATGTAGGTAGATGCTGGGGGTGATGGTGCAGGCACAGCATAAATCACACAGAGTCCAATGGTGCAGTTCAGGCCTTTTACTCACAGTTGATTTCCAAGTCACTTCTGTCAGCAATGACTGCCCAAGCCGTGCTGCGTCCACCAGGTGAGGGGCTCAGTCAACCCTCAGGCAATTCAGGAGTGTGGCACAGGACCCCCTTCTATCCTTTCTCTGGCCTCTCGTGCCCCACCAGTGACCACGCTTCTGTCCGGCTGCCTCATGCCTTCTCTGTTAAAACTTGGCGCCAGTTTCCCTGACCCTATGTGGTGCCTTCCTAGCGGGTGTAGCAAGGGGTCACACCAATACATGATCACGACCTCCGGTTTTTGGCTGAGGGATGATTTACCTCCACCAACTTGGGAATCCGGTACCCTACCACGGCCTGACCCTTCACCCGATATTACGTGGGCTTGCAACGGTTGCTGTCCGTTCTGCTCTCTTAGGGTCCCTTCTGCCTTCTTGTTTCTGGAGCCTTTCTACTCCTCTGTCTCTCCTCTTTCCTTCCTTTTCCTTCTCTTCTTCTCCTCTCTTGCCCCAGCCTTTTCTCTAGGCCTGCCTTCTGAGCAGCGCTCCTACAGAGCCTCTGCTCCCTGTCACCTCTCTACTGTACTGAACTTCTCCCAGAACTAAGATGGCTCCCACCTTTTATCTGCTTCTGTGTGTCTGAGCTCAGGTCACCTGCACCCAATGAGCTCCTTCCTATGCTCCAGAAACCGTCCCCTTCTGCTCCTACACCACTGGGTTCTCTTCCCCCCTCCCCACTCCAGCCAGGGACATGGTCAGTTGTGCCTGCAATTATATGGGAGCACCGTCGAGCTGTCCCCCGGAAATGGGGTGAGTGTGTGTGTGTGTATGCAGCTAACTGAGCCCTGGTCCACACTCCATCCTTACCTGGGAGTGGAATATCACACCTCTGGTTGAGGTGCAATACCCCTGCAGCAACCGAACCCTCGGGGCGCTACACAACCAAGTATTAGGCTGAGGGTGCCAATACTTTTGTCAGGCCCATTTTTGGAGTTTTGTGTGAAATGATCAATGATTTGATTTTTGCTTCATTCTCTTTTGTGTTTTTTCCTTGCAAGCAAAATAAATGAAGATAATAATACCAAAGAATTTGTGATTGCAATCATTTTCAGGAAGAAACTAAGTATTATCTGACAGAATTGCAGGGGTGCCAATACTTTTGGCCACCACTGTAGATTATTCCATCATCTCTATATTAATTCACACTGATTAGGTAATCTATTAAAAGAAACTAATTGATTTTCTATAATATATATATTTTACCTTGACAGACCGCCCAAAAATCAGTTATTTGCTTTTAATATCCATATGCTAAAAATCAGAGGGGGAGAAGTAATTGACCCTATGTTAAGGATATTCTGGAACCATACGATGTGACGGGCGCCCGTCCCTTTTAGATGGACCCACCGTTGCTCTTAAATCTAACTCAAACGAAGACCTACAGGAAAGGGATGGAGACCCTAAAAGATCTAGTGACTGGGTAATCGAGGGCCACCCATAACACAGAAATATAGATATTAACATTACAAACGGATTTACTTCCGGTAATCTCTCTGGTACAATACTTTTGTTCTAAGGAAAACTGTTTGTTCATAGATTTTGAGAGCCTTAGTAACTTTCCCTGTGGGGCCGGTATTGTCTGGGATATAAGTACAACAATGCTCACCTATCATTTTGCATACCCCTCCTTTTTCTGCGAGTAACATATCCAGAGCTATTCTGTTTTGGAAGGCCATGGTAGATGTGGGTGCTAGTTGGTCAGCTATACCTTGTAAGGCATCTTTGGTGTAATTGACAATTCTTTGTTGGTTATGATATATGTAATTTATCCAATCTAAGTTCTTGTTAACCGTTATTATGGGTATTATAGACTCAAATTCCGCCTTCACTTGGTCTCGGGCCTTGAATTCGTCTGGCACCCCCCTAAGCACTCTGAGAACATCAATATATATATGTGGGTCAAAACTGCCTTTGGGGTTAACTTCTCTCTTGGCCCTGTATGTACCTGCAAAGGCATCCGTTAGTTCCTCTTTGCATTCCTGGTACTCAGAGATAAGGTAAACAGACATTATTGCTTTAGTTATGGAACATTCCCCAGTCCATTTGCCCTCCAGTCTAATCCTAATCTTCATGTCACCACATTCCACGAAGTGTCGTACCAGAAAACCGGAATATCATTCTCTTTAGTAATAATTGCTTATAATGCACGTGTTACCGTAACAAAGGCTTCCCCCATAGCTACCATCATCAGAAAAAGGAACATCAGGGTTGTGGGTCTGAGACCGCCTTCTTGTAATGGGATGCGTGGACCCATGATGTTCGGCCTTCGACCTTCACAACCTTAGGTGATGTAAGCAACACTTGGTAGGGCCCTTCAAATCTGGCATCCAGTGTGCCTCGCACGTGATTCTTTATCCAGACAAAATCTCCAGGCTGGATGCTGTGAGTACCTGGTTCAAGATCTGAGTCTGGAATAGAAGAGTTCACTGTAGCATGTGTTAGTCTTAACTCTTTAGCAAGTCTGACAACAAAATTCACAAGCTTATCATTCCCTGAACTAAGCTGCTGTGGGTAATATCGACCCATTCTAGGTGGCCCCCCAAACAAGATCTCATATGGTGTGAGCCCTGTGGGTTGTCTCGGGGTATTTCAGACTGAGTATAGGGCAATAGGCAGCACCTCCGGCCATGGAAGTGACAATTCTTTACTGGCTTTAAGAATTTTGTTTTTCAAAGTGTCATTCATCCTTTCAACTTTTCCGCTACTTTGCGGATGATAAGGAGTATGCAGGCCTAAATCCGCCCCAATTATCTCCCAGATTGATTTGGTAACTTCTGCAGTGCAGGCAGGTCCTTGATCACTTTCAATCACTTCTGGAATTCCGGATCTGCAGAGAAGTTCTGCCAGAAGCCTTTTCACTGTAGTTCTAGCAGTCATGTTGGCCACTGGGTATGCTTCTGTCCAGCCGCAAAACATATCCACCACCACCGGAACACATTCATATCTTCCACTCTTGGGTAATTGCATATGATCAATTTGGATTCTCTGGAAAGGATACTGTGACTTAGCTAGTTTCTTCTTTGGCACATGTTCTGTTCTTCCGGGATTACAAGTGTTACAAATCTCACAGCTCCTAGTATAATTTGTAGCAAGAGCTGAGATCTCGGGTGCAATATAGACTTTATTGATAGCTGAAATCATCTGATTCTTCCCTCTATGTACCTTTCCATGAGCCCACTGAACCACTGCAGGATAAAGTGCTCTTGGCAGACATATTCTTCCCACTCTCCAGATTCCGTCATTACAAAATGTTCCTCCCCGTCCGATCCATCCTTGTTTTCCTTCTTCTGTTACCGCATTCTGCCGGTCCACTAAAGTCCGGTGTGCCGGATTCTCTTCCAGTCTTTGCTCCTCTTCATCTTCCTCCTCTTCTTCTTCCAACTCCAAATTTCTCATTCTCGTTTCTTCCTCATCCCCTCGTTGTCTCTGACTTCTGGTGAGCACAAACACCTCCTTTCGCCCCGACACCTCTGCTTCCTCTGGAAATATTGGTTCTATAGCTGCTGCTTTTGCTGTAATGTCAGCCAGATGATTCCCCTTGGCTTCCTCCAAATTCAGTTTCCCATGAGCCTTAATTTTGATCACAGCCACCTGCCTAGGTAACTTCAGAGCTTCTAACAGACTTCTCACTGCCGCTGCATTCCGGATTGGAGCTCCACTGGCTGTTTTGTAGCCCCTCAGGGCCCATATCAGGCCAAAGTCGTGGGCAATCCCGAATCCATACCTCGAATTCGTGTAGATATTGGCCACTCGACTCTTTGCACACTTGCAGGCTTCGGTCAGAGCATACAGTTCGCCCCCTTGAGCTGACATATAAGATGGCAGTGGTCAAGCAGATATAACCGTTGGTGGGGACACCACCGCATATCCGGTATGGTAAGTTTTATATTCATCTGCGTATCTGGACCAATCAGTATACAGTGTCAGATCCGCTTCAGGCAATAGCTGCTCAGAGACAGTAGGTGTTAGAACCCTCCTGTTTGTTTTTTTCCATCTTGTGTTCTGCGGTCACGTGACCATTTGCCTTTATATTCCAGTTCCGCCCTTTTGGCTGTGCTGGACTTCAGTGTTTGACTGTTTCTCTAGCCTGGTGCTTCTGTGCATTTTTCTGTCAGTTTGTTTGGTCCTTCTGGGACCTCTAGTACTTTTTTGTCTGTTTGTCTTTTTGTGTTCTGCAACAACTACTCTGTTTAGGGGGTGTCCCATTTTTGTTCCAGTCCTTATTTCTTTTAGCGACTAGTGTTGAGCCACCCCCGTAGTGTTCGAGCTCGGTTCAGTTCGTCGAACACCCGTATGTTCGCTGAACTGTTCGTCGAACTATTCGTCGAACACCTTCGAACACCGTTAAAACCAATGGCAGGCAAACAAAAACACATAGAAACACATAGAAAACACCTTCAAAGGTGTCCAAAAACTGACAAACTGCTCAGAAAACACAACTAACACATGAAAAAGTGACAAGTACATATATTCATGCGAAAAGAAAAGAGGTGGAGGAGTAAAAGGAGGGGGAGACACAGATATAGGCATGTCATGCCCTTCTAAAACCAAAAAAGTGTGAAGCCGACACGGCCAGTCCGTTCCTGCCCGTGCAACCTCCGTGTCGCCGGGTTTGTGCCAGAGCCGCGGTGGACCCTGACGGCCAGCCCCCCTCTCCCAATACTGGTGCCTGTCCGCTGGTGGGTAGAGCCCCCCCGCGGTGGGGGGGAGTAACATCTGCAGAAGAAAGACCATCTTCCAGCCAAACTAAGATGTCTACTTCTTTTCGTGGACAATGTGATACGATCCCTTTCTTACGGACACACCCATCGCTACAAATTCAAGATGAGGCACAAAAACAGCAGGTGCTTCAACGGATATCAAGTGCTCCTTCAAGTGGGCTCTCCTCCACCTCAACTTCAACATCACAAATACTCCAGTCCTCAGAGGTGTCAGCCCAATCGCACTTGCTTCCTCACAGCTCCCAAGTCTCCAGCTGCCCGTCTGAGTATGGGGTAACACAGATGGTTGAGTCTGCACGGCTGTTTACTCATACTATAGCCTGGGAAACGGAGGTCTGCTCTAGAGCTTCTGTTAATCCAGACGAGGAAATGATCTGCACTGATGCCCAGAATCTTTATAAGTCGGATCCAGGACCAGATGAAGAAGGTTCTGACCATAATGTAGACCCTCGTTCCCAAACTGTAACTCCTGTTGGTGGAGACAATGATGAAGACGATGATGAGACTCAAATACCTGATTGGAGCGACAACTTGACTTTTCGGTCAGGGCAGGAAGAGGTTGGCTCTGAGGACGACGGGTGTGAGAACACACAGGGTGATGATGACGAGGTTGGAGATCCCACTTACTGTCAACCCACAGTCAGCCAGTCGATGAGGTCAGCAGAGGAGGTGGAGAAGGATGTGACTAGCCCAGGGGATGGGGATGACTCGGTACCCGGGCCTTTGCCTCGCCTTGGGGATGTCGCGGTGGTCAGCTCCCGGGCCCGTACCCTGGGGTCACTCTTTAAAAGGGTGGATAATTGTTAATTTTATAAGAGTTTGTGACGCCACCTGTGGTATCTGGTGAGAAGCACCAGCGCTACAGCAGTCCACTGAGGCCGGTGATAAGACAGCTCGATGGTATAGCTCCCCACAGGTGGAGCTAGGCCTCAGGGCAGCGTATGCAGGGGGAATGCAGGACAGGCGAGACCCAGCTGGGTCAGAGCAAGAACGGAAACGGACACGGTAGTCACTTCAGTATCTTTTACTGGTGGAAATTCAGGCACATCCCGGAGCACTGTAGGGTGAAGGGTGCATATCAGGATCCTCCCCAATGAGTGGGTGTAGGGCCTCCTGTTTCTTGCCTCTGCGTAGTAAGTTTCTGACCTGCCTGGAGCTAGGCCTAACTTTGTCTCTGTCCTGCGCTGGCTGACCTTATGGTAGGGCCTTGTCTTGGAGTTCACGCTCCCAGTATGCGGGGCCTAAGCCGTATGGCCGGTGACTTGGGGCCTTCCGTTAGCCTCCGCTTCACGATGGCGGTGCTGGTCCCTTGCTTGTGACCGTGCCTCCGGGCTTCTATGGCCAGAGGACATGGAATCCCCTGCCGGTTGGATTCTGCTGCTAGACCTGGATGTCCCCACAGCCTCGGACTCCATGTCCGGGTTTAGTGTCTTCAGCCAAGGCGAGCTTTCTAGCTTCCAGCCTCTGGCACTCGCTCCTGCTCCTACAGAGCTCCTGTTGTCACTTTCCCTCTCCAGGCTCTGACTCTCAGACTCTGTCTGCTCTGCTTGTTCTGCAGGCTCTGTCTCTGTCTCGGACTTCACTCTCTAATCCCGCCCCAGACCCAGTTTATAAGGGCAGATTCCTCCCCTCCCAGGTCTGGGCGGGCAGTGTTACATGCTTAGGGCTCCTGACCAGAGAAACCTCCCACTTGCTCTTAGACATAATATTTCTATTACTGTGGCAACCAGACCCCTGGGGTGCCACATCGGGTCTTGGCGGGCGACGTGTGTTCCATCCCCTGGGTCCTATGTGGCTACCTTCTTAGTGAGACTGTTGTGGACTTTGGCCTGCAGTACATGAAATGCTGCAGCCTCCGGTTTCTAGTTGAGCCTTGCTGTTTCTCCGCTAGTTGAGGGACCGGATCCCCTTATCTGGCCTGACCCCTCTACCTCCTGGTAGCAGCGGGCGTACTGGTGGCCTTCTGAACGGTCCGTACCCCTAGGGTCCCTTCGGTTCCTGGAGCCTTCCTGCTCCCACTCCTCTCTTCTCTCCTCTCCTTCAGTCCTGGGCCTCCCAGGCTAGGCCCGCCTCCGGAGCAGAGCTCATGCAGAGCCTCTGCTCCTGTCACTTCTCCTCCTCTGACTGGCTTGCTCTTTATAAGATGGCTTCCTATTTATACTCTCCCTGTCATGTGCTTCCCTAAGCTGCTCCCCTAAGCACAAACTACATAGGACCCTCCCGCCAGCTAGGGACCTGGGACTGTGCTCTCCCTTAGGAGCAATCTCGCCCTACCCCCACTGCGGGTATATGTTGGATGCAGGTGTTAGGGTCCCGAGCCATACTCCTTCCTTACCTGAGGGTGAGATACCACACCTCTGGGTGAGATGCAGTAACTCTGTGGCGACTGAACCCTCAGGGGCGCCACACACCCTTCTGCACAGTTTTGAAATGGCGATGAAGATGTTTAGTGCTGACAACGATGCCATTATCAGCATGACTATTCTGGTGATTTACATGCTGGAGCACACGTTAAACAGAATTCAGAGTCAGGTGGTGGGACAAGAGGAGGTGGAGGAAGTAGAGGAGGAGTCTTATGCGGAAGGGATAACATCTCCAAGGTCCAGACGGTCGGCAGCACCAAGGCAGCAGGCATGGGAGGGTGGGGGAGAGGGATTAACCAGGGCACATGGTTGAGGAAGGTGCAGGAGCTGAGGAAGAAGTGGAGGACGAACTGGCGATGGGCATCTAAGACTCATCAGATGAGGGAGACCTTTATCACATTTCTGTTGTGCGAGGTTGGGGGGAGAGGGCAGAGGAAGGAAGCATGATTCTTACCTCGCTACCAACACAACAAGGACTTGGTTCTCCTGGATGCGCAAGACACATGAGTGCCTTCTTGCTGCACTACCTGCAACATGACCCTTGGATTGTCAGAATTCGAAGTAATCCCGACTACTGGGTTGCCACACTCTTAGATCCCCGGTACAAAAGTAAATTTGCCGAAATAATTCCTGCCATAGAAAGGGATTCACGCATGCAGGAGTATCTGCAGACGCTGTTGCAGAATCTTACATGTGCTTTTCCACAAAACACCAGTGGTGCACGTAGTGAATCTCACAGTTCTAACTTGCAAACCGTGGGACTGTCGAGTCTTCATCACTCAAACCGTAACAGTAAAACAGTATCTGCTGGTAACAGCAATTTTGTGGAATCGTTTCACCACTTTTTTAGCCCATCCTTTGCAAGGCCACAGGAGACAAGAAGTCTGACACATAGTCAACGCCTAGAGAGGATGGTACAGGAGTATCTCCAAGTGAACATGGAAAGCCATGACTGTGTCACTGGACCCTTGCTCATTTTGGGATTCCAATCTGGAAAAATGGCCGGAGCTCGCCACTCACGCCTTGGAGATCTTGTCATGCCCCGCAGCCAGCGTTCTGTCTGAACGTGTGTTCAGCGCTGCTGGTGGTGTGCTGACAGATAAGCGCACACGGCTGTCCACTGAGAATATAGACAGACTCACATTCATAAAGATGAACAAATCATGGATTCGCAAGGACTTTTCTACCCCTGTGTCATCCTGGGGAGACTAAAAGCTTGAGGATTTGGTAAAATCACCTCACCAACCGTTTTAAGCAACTGTGGGGCAATTGATGCCACTTAACCCTAGAACGCATGACCATAAAAATCTACACTTTTACATACCTGGGGCCTTTTATGCCCGTGTGCAAATAACATGGAATAACTCAAAGTCAAATGACAAACAACTATATACATGAAGAATACCTAGAGTTTCAAAATTCTAACTAAAGTAATCTAGCAGAAAATAGAAAACAATTAACAGGGCGGGCCTGTGAGGCCCCAGGTATGCATTCTAGGGTTAAGTGGTGTCTGTGCCACAATTTTGGGAAAAAATGGAGACTCTTTTGGAGACCCCTTGCTGTGTCTTACGTGACGTTGGCATCGTCAATTTCAGGTGGGTTGGGTCGCTTCACCCCCCCCCCTTTTAACTGTAAGAAACTACATACACTATGGCTTTGGGTAACACAGATGGTTGAGTCTGAAGACCTGTTTACTCAGAGGTCTGCTCCAAAGCTTCAGTGTCTGCTAGTCAGCGTAGAATTTTTAACTGCATCTTGCCTAGGCAATACTTTGGGCGTAGTAGCCCAGCTGCGAAGCAAGCTGCACCGCCTGTGTATCTAATAAGAATTTTTAAATGCATCTAGCCTAGGCAGACTGTGGGGACCCCCAACCAAACCCAGACGCTCAGCCCCCCTACCGCCCCCCTTTCCTTGACAATACAATAATGTAACTCTTACAACTGGATGGGTGAGGATCGGTCACAGCTTTATTAACTCTTTATACTCATTCCATTAGAAAGGCATTTTATTTCTAAAATAATTCAGCTTGTTGCAGCATGCCCTGGGTCTCCACTCCGGCAAGTTGGCCAACAAGTGTAACTCTCCAACATGTCCTTTCTATTTCCAGGCCACGGAGGATCCTGCGTACTCGTATGCAGGACTCTGACCCCCACCCATCACTCTTAACGCTTGTTCCACTCCATCCTGGAGTCCTGACAGGAATATGTCCAGTCCAATATCCATTAAGTGAACACCGTCGGGCCGTATGAGGCCTGCTTTATCTCCTTCCAGTTGTCGGTGTCGTATCTCTGTCTCTTCTAAATTTTGCCATCCGAATATTTATTACCCGCCTTGTCCGTTCGATGGCCGTGATGTCTCGCGCACCTTGCCATACTGCTATCGGCACAATCTCTGACCATACTATAGTTAGTTTTGTGAAAAATTCACTGAAGCGCTCAGTGTCTAGTTTCATTATTGCCATTAGTTATGCACTCTTGTGATGACCTAGGTTGTTTCCCCCGGCCTGTATAACTAAGATGACCAGACCTCTTGCCTCTCTCCCTACCTTGATTACCTCCATTAGTATCTGTGGCCATGGCAGGCCTCTAATACCTCTCCAGTTGAAATATGTGTTATGAAACTCTAATTTCCTCCCGCCTGGGCGGACTTTCGCCCTTTTTTCTGCCCAATATATATACGAGTGGCCTATCACCCACACTGTTGGCTTAGCATCACCTGTAAAAGAAACAAACAAGTCCGGTCTTATGTATCTTACCAAACACGTGGATCGCCATCTCCCTATCCTCTGAACTTCCGTTTCTGACAGTCCTGCTCTTGCTGCTTCCGTGGCCGCACCTATGCGGAATGAGTGTGTCCCTTAATCTTTGGGGTGGTTCCCTGCCGATGCTATGCATTTATTAAATATAGCTTGGAACTGGTATCTTGATAATGGCGTTCCATCAATGTGTGATAGGAAGAAATTACTTTGTGATCTGATGGTTATATATGTTTTTACTATTGTTACCCGACTCAGTGTACCGTTTGTGGGTTGTAGAAGTACCCAAGTGCCCCTGCCCGCTGGAGCCATTTTTGATTGGCGTATGCGTAGACCTATTGCATTATTGGCTATGACTACGTCCTGGTGTAATAAGCCTCCACTGGTGGTAATTTTGGATTGAGGGACTAATTCGCTTAAGCATAGCGCCCCGAAGAAGGCGATCGCAAATGCAGTAGACAGTAGTGTTGCTTCAAATTGTGAGTGCCATGTTAATGGTGTTAGGGATATGATGTGAGATATCAGTTTTAGTGACACGGGACGGGACGTCTACACTCCTGACTTGGCTGACCCCTTTTCCACCCTTTTATAGATTGTCTGATGATGAATCTTTGTCACATCTCCCCAATTCAGTAGTTGGAAGTGAAATTCTACTCCGGTCAGACACCGCTGCGCTGACGCCACTGATATGCCCCTCATCATTAGCTGGTGGAGAAATTCTATGGTGACTTGTGATCTGACTTGTTCACATTGGTCAACCCGTCTGCCTGCTACTAGTCGTGCCCACTCTTCCCATGCCTTACCGTATGCTTACCACATCGACGGGGCAACTGACCCTCTGATTAATGGCATCAACTATTCGCCACTAGATCCCATAGGGAGGGTGGGCAACTGTTGCCCGATGGGTGGGCGTTGGGGAAGAGCTCTGTGAAAATCTGCCAATTGAATTGTTATAAAGCGTTAGCAGCAGCTTTATACCCCTTAGCATAGTGGCTAGCGCGGACCCATACATTGTGTTTTAGGCACAGGAATGCTAGCCTGCGTAGTAGGCCTAGCACTGGGAGAGACGATGATGCCATCTTATTAATGCAGTGCGCTAGGCTGTTGTTTTTTGTTATGAAGCGTATACTTTTGTTAGCCAGGCGCGCGCCCCATATTTCTACTGCTGCCACTATTGGGAAGAAAAATTATTTTCAGGGCTAGATGCAGCGAAAAATTATTAGTAATTTCAAAGCTGGTGGAGCTTAGTATAGATGGCCTAATGCAATGAGTACCACACACTGCTACAAGCCCAAATATTTTTTCAGAGCTAGATGCAGAAAAAAATTATATTGAATTTGCAACCTGATGGAGGTTAGTATAGATGGACTAATAGAACAAGTCCCACACACAGCTAGAAGGCCAAATATTTTTTAAGAGCTAGATGCAGATAAAAATTATATTGAATTTGCAACCTGATGGAGGTTAGTATAGATGGACTAATAGAACAAGTCCCACACACTGCTAGAAGCCTAAATATTTTTTCAGAGCTAGATGCAGAAAAAAATTATATTGAATTTGCAACCTGGTGGAGGTTAGTATAGATGGACTAATAGAATGATGCTATGCCCAAAAGGTTTTACTTCACTAGGTGCAGTAAAAAAATTGGTATTCTATACACAGATGGTGTAGCTTGCAACACAGATAGGCTACTCCACTGACTAACACACTCTGCAATAGGCCAAAAAGGATTAGCTTTGCTAGATTTAGCCAAATGCTGTGAAAAAAACTTGCACAGCACTGGCACAGACCTGCCTGGCAAAAACTGATAGGAACTGATATAACTTAGTCCTGAAAAGGACTGCAATTACAATTAGTCTTTACTCCCAACCTATCTATTTAAGAGCACAGACTTGCCTGATAAAAGTCATAGGAAATGATGTAACCTAGTCCTTAAAAGGACTGCAATCACAACTATTCCCTACTCCCAAGCTATCTGTAGATTTGTGCGAAAATTGGCTTCAAATTAACAAAGTATAGCGCACACAGCAACAGCGGTGCCGTCTAACACGCAGCTGCAGAAGTGAGAAAATGGTGGCGACGGGGAAAATGGCTTGGTCTTATAGGGCAAGGACATGTGACATACACTGCCAATGACACATGCCCTTGCTTGTGTGAAAAAAAGCAGTTCGCTCCGTCTGTGCGCTGCTGATAGGCTGACAGATTGCACCTCCCCACTGTAAATGCGGGAAAGAGAAAAAAAAATGGAGATCTTCATTATTCCTGCAGAGATCCATCCCCTGCCCCTCCCCCCGACCCGCTGTACACTCAAACTGCGTATTAACATTAATTTTCATCATTACTGAGAAAAAATCCAGTTATGATTTTGGTGCACGAACAGTTATCGAACATAACCTCGAACAGCCAAATTTTTTCAAATCGTTCGTGTTCGTCGAACGGCTCGAACACCGCCCAAAACAGCTCGAATTTGAGATTGGCGAACAGTTTGAGTCGAACAGCGCTCATCTCTATTAGTGACCCCTCCCCTTATGCTATAGGTCTTCGTTCAGACTTTCCGAGGACTAAGGCGGGTCTGTTCGCTAGGAACAGGCAGCCCGCTACATCGTAGGGATTCAGCTTAGTTTTACTGTAGGGACAGTTTTCCCTTATCTTTCCTTAGTACATGTTGCAGATCATAACAGTAGGTAGGTGAGAAGTTTCTGCCTTCATGACCTCAAGGCAATCATGGTCACTCGAATCAAGGTATTCATGGTCTTCTGAGGACCCCCCTTAGTCTTCAGAGCAGTCCCCCCTTGACAGAGGAAGCAGAGTGGAGGGGTTCAAGACAGTACATCGCCGAAGAGCTATATTTTCTGGTAAAAGGAGCTCACATTGGATTCTGACACAACGTTGCAAAGACAGATGGTTGTGCTGGGTTTGTGCAAGGATAGCTTTCAAATCATGAGGGGCCAGAATAGTTGTAGGATGGCCAAGTACAACATCTGCTGTTCTGCGGAGGAGTTCTGTAGCTGCCAGCACTGCTTTGAGGCATGTTGGAGCTGTTTGCACCACTGGAATAATGGAATAATATCTGATGAGTCTCATGTGGCCTCCATGTTTTTGTGCCAGAACTCCTGACTGGCATGGCCGCATTCTTCAGAGACAAATAGAAAGAATGGAAATTCATAGTTGGGAATCCCCAGTGCAGGGGCTGAAATGATGAGTTCTTTTGTTACGCACACGCCCGGGCAGACTAGCGTGAGTGTAATTAGTGATCCCACTGTACCATGAACCGAGAAGTGCCTGGAGGGGCGTAACTAAGTATCAACCCGATCCGACCTAGGTCACATGGCAGCTCAGTCGACTCCGTGAACCAGGGAGGAACCGAGCAGAGGGACCAGGTGCTACTCCAGGTCAGACCCCGGTCACAGCTTTTGACTCACACCGGGGAATGCAGGAACTGGCAGGTTAAACTGTCATATTGACTGGTGGGTACTGGCAGGCACGGCTGGTATGCAGACAGGTGGATATTGACAGGCACAGCTGGTATGCAGACAGGTGGGCACAGGGAGGCACGGCTGACATGCAGACAGGCGGGTACTGGCAAGTAGGAACGTAGGCAGGATAGGGACCAGTACAGACTGGGATACAGGAACAGAGCCGCAGCTGCGGTAAACAAGCAGAGTGGAGCAAAACCCACAGATGCGGTGAACAAGCAAAGCAGAGCAAAACCCGCAGATGCGGTGAACAAGCAAAGCAGAGCAAAACCGCAGATGCGGTGAACAAGCAAAGCAGAGCAAAACCGCAGATGTGGTGAACAAGCAAAGCAGAGCAAAACCCGCAGATGCGGTGAGCAAGGAAAGCAGAGCAAAACCGCAGATGCGGTGAACAAGCAAAGCAGAGCAAAACCCGCAGATGCGGTGAACAAGCAAAGCAGAGCAAAACCGCAGATGCGGTGAACAAGCAAAGCAGAGCAAAACCGCAGATGCGGTGAACTAGCAAAGCAGAACAAAACCTGCAGATGCGGTGAACAATCAAAGCAGAGCAACACCGCAGATGTGATGAACAAGCAAAGCAGAGCAAAACCCGCAGATGCGGTGAACAACCAAAGCAGAGCAAAACCGCAGATGCGGTGAACTAGCAAAGCAGAGCAAAACCCGCAGATGCTGAGAACAAGCAAAGCAGAGCAAAACCGCAGATGTGATGAACAAGCAAAGCAGAGCAAAACCCGCAGATGCGGTGAACAAGCAAAGCAGAGCAAAACCGCAGATGAGGTGAACTTGCAAAGCAGAGCAAAACCCGCAGATGCGGTGAACAAGCAAAGCAGAGCAAAACCGCAGATGTGATGAACAAGCAAAGCAGAGCAAAACCGCAGATGTGATGAACAAGCAAAGCAGAGCAAAACCGCAGATGTGGTGAACAAGCAAAGCAGAGCAAAACTTGCAGATGCGGTGAACAAGGAAAGCAGAGCAAAACCGCAGATGCGGTGAACAAGCAAAGCAGAGCAAAACCCGCAAATGCGGTGAACAAGCAAAGCAGAGCAAAACCACAGATGTGGTGAACAAGCAAAGCAGAGCAAAACCTGCAGATGCAGTGAACAAGCAAAGCAGAGCAAAACCGCAGATGGGGTGAACAAGCAAAGCAGAGCAAAACTGCAGATGCGGTGAACTAGCAAAGCAGAGCAAAACCTGCAGATGCGGTGAACAAGCAAAGCAGAGCAACACCGCAGATGTGATGAACAAGCAAAGCAGAGCAAAACCCGCAGATGCGGTGAACAAGCAAAGCAGAGCAAAACTGCAGATGCGGTGAACTAGCAAAGCAGAGCTAAACCCGCAGATGCGGTGAACAAGCAAAGCAGAGCAAAACCGCAGATGTGATGAACAAGCAAAGCAGAGCAAAACCCGCAGATGCGGTGAACAAGCAAAGCAGAGCAAAACCGCAGATGTGATGAACAAGCAAAGCAGAGCAAAACCCGCAGATGCGGTGAAAAAGCAAAGCAGAGCAAAACCGCAGATGCGGTGAACAAGCAAAGCAGAGCAAAACCCGCAGATGCGGCCGACAGGACAGGGCTCTGTTCACATGGAACAGACTGGAAAACACAAGAAGATAGCTGGAACACAGGAATTAGATACTGAGGGAGGGAAACAGAATGAGCAGAACCAGATACACACAAGGTACTTACAATGAAGTAGCGAGTGGACACAAAACTCACAAACAGAAGTACAGAGACAATGAGTTGGAGTTAGGTGCAGGTTCAGATACTGCAGGAAAGAGGGAAGATACAGACATAGAGACAAACAAGTAACGGACTAGGACACTGTTCAGACAGGATCTGAACCAGGAACAAGATACAGGAACGAGTCTGGGAACTCAGCCCCCAGGGTGGCAGAAACTGACTAGAAGTCACAGGTACAGGTAGAGGCCCTGGGTCCTCAGCTCCCAGGGTGGCGGACAGACTAGAGTCAGGACAGGACCTGGCAACTCACAGTTGCACAGAACAGACTGTAAGAAAGTGTTGCCCAGGCACCTCCTACTGGGTGGAGGGGGTTTAAGTATCCAGTGACTCACAGCAATAGGCTGGGGACGCACTAGGACTGCGCACACTGTAGCTTTAAGAATCAGAAAGCAACAGCGCCGACGCCCTAAGCCAGCAGACAAGAGACATACAAACAGCAGGTACTGGAGCAAAAGTGTGCAGCCTGGTCTGAAAGGTAAGATTGCATGGTGGGAGATGGTAAGCTATGCAAGCATGTCGCCAGGGATGTTACATCTTTCAACTGGCTCATTGCATCTTCAGCTTCTTGGTCAAAATGCAAGTCAAGCTCAGAAGAGTGGACCCGATCATATAGAGGTTGCATGAGAGCTGACGCGTTGGGTATCCACTGCCGGCAGTATGAGACCATTCCCAGGAAAGCTTGGAGTTGTTTGACAGTTCTCGGGTACGCGATTCACGGATGGCAGTTTTCCGCTTTTCAGTGAGATGCTTGGTACCTTGGGACATGCAATGACCCAAAAACACAATTCTGGTACAACACCATTGTAGCTTTCGCAGAGTAACTTTGCATCCGATGGTGGCCAGAAATTGGAGCAAAGAATAACTGAACCTGTGGCAAGTTTGGTCATCGGGACAACAGAGGAGTAGATCATCGACATATTGTATCAATGTGACTTCAGGGTTCTCACTCTTCCAGGGTTGGAGACAGGTAGTTAAGGCCAGTGTGAAGTGATGAGGGGAGTTCTGAGCTCCTTGAGGCATAACGGTCCAGATGTACTGTACTCCTCTGTGTGTAAAAGCAAAAAGATACTGACAGTCTGGATGCAGAGGCACACTGAAGAAGGCGTTTGCCAAGTCGATTACTGTGAAATGCGTTGCCTAAGGGGGAATTTCACTGAGTAATGTATGTGGATTTGGCACCACTGTGGTCTCCAGGATTGTAACTGCATTCACAGCTCTCAGATCTTGCACCATCCTAAATTTATTCAGTTCTCCTCTTGCAGTTTTCTTCTTCACTTCTTGGCGGGAGTACCGTGGATTCCACTGGTAGCGTGGAGAATCTCTTCTTTCAAATTGCGTGTTTTAGGAGAGTGGCATCGAGCCATAGAAAGGATCCCCTCTATTCTCTGGACATTCTCTTCTGAAATGACTTGGTTGGTTACAACGGTAACAGATTGGTTCCCTTAGTCTTAAACTCGGTCCTCTGTACATTTGTTTCTCTGTAGCTTTAGCAATGAGGAGTACCTTTCGCGGGGACATGTCCACATATTCTGGTCTGGAGTCTGTAAGCTTCGCTGAGATTTCCTTTCTGAGTCCCCTAACAAATGAAGTGACTAGCAGATTCTGTTGGATCCTCTGACCTTCATCGAACCCTTGATCCTTGAACAGAGTATGGATTGTGGTGTAAAATTTTTCAACATTCTCCCCTGATTCTTGAGTACAGTCCAATACACTGGTAGATGAGTCTATGAGCCGCTCCTTGGCCCATTGCTGAAGTTGTTGAGAAAAAGCTCCTCCTGATTGGTAAGTCTCTTTGTCACTTGGCTGTCAATCAGAGCTACTTGAATTATTGGCCAATAGGCATCTCTAATGCTATTGATTTCATGAAGATCTTTCCAAGTGGCTGAATAAGTTTGTTGAATTTGTCTGATTCTTCTGTAGAATGCCATTGGGTGTCTGTCTGGGTCAGGTAGTTGACTAATCACTTGATTAACTTGCGAGGGTGTGAATGCCACATATCTATTATGGTGATCTGGCACTGGAGATTCTGACTGAGAAGATGTTGAGAGAGATACCGGCAACATAGCAACAGGAGATGGGCTTGTTTGTCCAAAAATAGTTCATTTGGGTTATCTTCTGAGGTCATCTGATGGTTGAGTGGGTCTGATCTAGCTGTGGCACTTTCCACAGCTCGGGTGAGCATTTGAGATTTATGATAGTCATTGCTGATTAGTCTTATCTCCTCCAATGTAGTTAGTCCTCTATACTCCCATATAGCTTGGACTATCGCTTGGGCACAGGCTTGCTTAGGAAATCCATACATTCCAGAACTTATAGCAGGAAGAGCAATAGAAGTAAGGTTCCTTGTTCCAGCATAGTTCAGAATATTGTTGATTGTAGCTCTAAGTTGTGACACACACTGATCATGATGATCTTAATCATACACTGGACCTACTGCATGAATGATAAGCCTGCATGGTAATCTCCCTGGTCTGGTGGCTACCAGGTTTGTTGCCTCGACAAGTCCTTAAGAATGTACAATGTTGTTACAGTCTTCCTAAATAGCTTTACCTCCGGCTTGCACAATAGTCTTAGCCACTCCTCCCCTATGTTGTAATCTAGGGTTTGCTGCATTAATTATTGCATCCACTCGCGGTGTTACCAGATCCCCCAGACCTGCTGTTAGTACCGTTGATGACTTCCAAATCATTCTTTCTGTCCATGGTTTCCACACCTGTGGGTATTCTTCATTAGTGTTGAGCCACCCCCGTAGTGTTCGAGTTCGGTTCGGTTCGTCGAACACCCGTATGTTCCCCGAACTGTTCTTCGAACACCTTCGAACACCGTTAAAACCAATGGCAGGCAAACAAAAACACATAGAAACACATAGAAAACACCTTCAAAGGTGTCCAAAAGCTGACAAACTGCTTAGAAGACACAACTAACACATGGAAAAGTGACAAGTACAAATAGTGATGCGAAAAGAAAAGAGGTGGAGGAGTAAAAGGAGGGGGAGACACAGATATAGGCATGTCATGCCCTTCTAAAACCAAAAAAGTGCGAAGCCGACACGGCCAGTCCGTTCCTGCCCGTGCGACCTCCGTGTCACCGGGTTTGTGCCAGAGCCGCGGTGGACCCTGACGGCCAGCCCCCCTCTCCCAATACTGGTGCCTGTCCGCTGGTGGGTCGAGCGAGCCCCCCTGCGGTGGAGGCAGGTCTAATCTTTTTAATTTAAATTGTCTCTCTAATTTGAAAGAGTACACTTTAAATCCTTTTACAAGGATCTATTGGAGGGCAAGTCTCATGCCAGCAGCCGCGTAATTCCAGCTCCAGTAGCGTCCACTAAAGCTGCTGCAGTTATAAAGCTTTTATAAGGATCGAGCTTGGCGGTCCACCGCAAGGCGTCCTACCGCCAGTCCCAGCCCCTGTGCCTTGGGGTGCCTCCCCGATGCTCTTCACTGAGTGTCCCGGGGGCCCGAACCATTTCCTTTGAAAAAATTAAGTGTCCAAACTACATGTGGTGTAGCTTGCTTAACAGCTGGGATAATCCGCTGACTAGCAGACACTGCTACTAGGCACAAAGTATTTCCTGGGCTAGATGCAGTTAAAAATTTGTAATTAGATACTCTCGTTGGATGCTGAGAAAGCACTCCATAGAGTCTCCTGGCACGCCATATATTATTCCCTTAAAAAGCTTGGGGTAGGGGTCTAGGGGACCCTTTTATAGGCAAAATCACGGCCCTGTATCGCAATACGTCACCTAGGCTGAAGATAAATGGAACATTTTCATCACCTTTCATAATCACCAATGGGACAAGGCAGGGATGTCCTCTGTCCCCTCTCTTATACATCCTAGTGACGGAGCACCTGCTTTCATCAATTCGCCATAACCCCAATATTAGGTGGATTGAGGTGGGAGGCACCGAGCACAAGTGCTCTGCATTTGCTGATGATGTCCTAGTATATATCACTCAATCACATATATCCATCCCTGCTGTTAAGGCTGAAATAGATCACTTTGTTACATGGTCAAATTTTAAAATCAATGCAGTGAAGTCTGAGGCCCTCTATGTCTCCCTCCCCAAATCCATACAGGATTCCATCCAGTCCAACTTTCCCTTTGGCTGGCCTTCACAGGGTATCAAATACTTAGGAATTCCTATTCATAGAGACCTCTCCCGTCTATGTTATCTTAATTTTGGGCCCTTTATTGAACAACTCCATACAGACCACGGTTGGCAAGTGAGAACAGTAAGATTCACTACGTGAACTACTGGTGTTTTGTGGAAAAGCACATGTACACTGTGTTCCAAATTATTATGCAAAAAGTGTTTAGGAGTGATAAGGGAAGAATTTTTTTGTTTGTCAGTTAAATTCATTGATGGTGATGTGTGTCAGGGCTCTTTATATCACTGTAAGCAATTGCAGACACCTGTACTAATTTGTTTGGCAGGTGTGTCCAATGAAAGGCAAGACTACTTAAGAAGGCTGTCCCACATTATTAAGCAGCCTGCATTTTCTGCCAAAATGGGAAAGAAAAAGGATGTGTCGGCTGCTGAGAAGCAACAAATTGTGGAGTGTTTAGGTCAAGGCATGACTACAATCAACATTGCCAAGACACTTCATCCTGATCATCGCACAATCAAGAAGTATGTAGCTGATTCACAGTACACACGTGTGCGTGCTGATAAGGGAAAATTGAGGACTCTTTCCTACAGGCAATTACGTCAGGTTAAAACAGCAGCGGCAAAAAAGCCTTGTCATAGCAGCAGACAAGTTTTTGAAGCTGCTGGTGCCTCCAACGTTCCCCGAACAACAAGATGCAGAGTCCTTCAGAGGTTTGCAGCTGTGCGTAAGCCATCCTGTCGATCTCCTCTATCCACTGCACACAAGCAGAAACGGCTCCAGTGGGCCAAACAATACATGAAGACTGACTTCAAAGCTGTTTTGTTCACCGATGAGTGCCGTGCAACGCTCGATGGTCCAGATGGATGGAGTGGAGGATGGCTGGTTGATGGACACCCCACGCAAACACATCAACGGCGCCAACAAGGAGGAGGTGGAGTAATGTTTTGGGCTGGAATCGTGGGGAGAGAGATTGTCGGCCCCTTTAGGATCCCTGACGGGGTAAAGATGAACTCCATAATGTATGTGGAGTTTCTCAAACAGCACTTCCTGCCATGGTTCAAGAAGAAGAACCGTGTATTCCGCAGCAAGATCATTTTCATGCATGATAATGCACCGTCTCATGCTGCACATAACACATCTGCATCTCTGGCTGATATGGGCATAAAAGGGGACAAACTTATGGTGTGGCACCCATGCTCCCCTGACCTCAACCCCATTGAGAACCTCTGGAGCATCATCAAAAGGAGTGTCTATGATGGCGGGAGGCAGTTCACATCTAAGCAACAGCTCTGGGAGGGTATTCTGTCCTCATGCAAAACAATTGAAGCAGAAACCATCCAAAACCTGACAAATTCAATGGACGAGAGAGTTCAGAAGCTCCTTTCGAACAAGGGGTCCTATGTGCAAATGTAACATCACCTAGAATAAAGTTTTGAGTTGAAAACTGTTTGATTTCAGTTTCTAATAACCTGCTAATGCTTATAATTTCAAAAATGACCATTTTTTTGTTCTTTATTAAAATGAAAAGGTTGATCGAAGAGTGTGGGGGATGTAAGAGTGTGGCAACTCAGTAGTCAGGATTACTTCGAATTCTGACAATCTGAGGGTCATGTTGCAGGTAGTGCAGCAAGAAGGCACTTATGTGTCTTGCGCATCTAGGAGCCCCAAAATTATTTTCCGGGCTAGATGAAGCTAAAAATGATTATTAATTTGAAAGCTGGTGGAGCTTAGTATAGATGGCCTAATAGAATCAGTACTGCAAACTGCTACACAGCCCAAATTATTTTCCAGCCGAGATACAGATAAACATGATTAGTAATTTTAAATCTGGTGGAGTTTAGTATAGATGGCCTAATAGAATCAGTACTGCAAACTGCTACAAAGCCCAAATTATTTTCCAGCCAAGATACAGATAAACATGATTAGTAATTTTAAATCTGGTGGAGCTTAGTATAGATGGCCTAATAGAATCAGTACTGCACACTGCTACAAGGCCCAAATTATTTTCCAGCCAAGATACAGATAAACATGATTAGTAATTTTAAATCTCGTGGAGCTTAGTATAGATGGCCTAATAGAATCAGTACTGCACACTGCTACAAGGCCCAAATTATTTTAGAGGCCAAGATACAGATAAACATGATTAGTAATTTTAAAGCTTAAAACGGTTGGTGAGGTGATTTTAACAAATCATCAAGCTTTTACTCTCCCCAGGATGACACAAGGGTAGAAAAGTAGTTTCGGATCCATGATTTGTTCATCTTTATGAACGTGAGTCTGTCTACATTATCAGTGGTGAGCCGCGTGCGCTTATCTGTCAGCACACCACCAGCAGCGCTGAACACACGTTCAGACAGAACGCTGGCTGCGGGGCATGACAAGATCTCCAAGGCGTAAGTGGCGAGCTCCGGCCATTTATCCAGATTGGAAGCCCAAAAAGAGCAAGGGTCCAGTGACACAGTCATGGCTTCAATGTTTACTTGGAGATACTCCTGTACCATCGTCTCTAGGCGTTGACTATGTGTCAGACTTCTTGTCTCCTGTGGCCTTGCAAAGGATGGGCTAAAAAAGTGGTGAAATGATTCCACAAAATTGATGTTACCAGCAGATACTGTGTTTGTGTTACGTTTTGAGAGCTGAACACTCGACGGTCGCACGGTTGGCAAGTTGGAACTGTGAGATTCACTACGTGCACCACTAGTGTTTTGGGGAAAAGCACATGTAAGATTCTGCAACAGTCTCTGCTGAATCTCCTGCATGCGTGCATCTCTTTCTATGGCAGGAATAATTTCTGCAAATTTACTTTTGTACCGGGGATCTAACAGTGTGGCAACCCAGTAGTCAGGATTATTTCTAATTCTCACAATTCGAGGGTCATGTTGCTGGTAGTGCAGCAAGAAGGCACTCATGTGTCTTGCGCATCCAGGAGCACCAAGTCCCTGTTGTGTTGGTGGCGAGGTAACAATCATGCTTCCTTCCTCTGCCCTCTCCCCCCAACCTCACACAACAGAAATGTGATCAAGGTCTCCCTCATCTGATGAGTCTTCCATCAGTTCATCCTCCACTTCTTCCTGGGCTCCTGCACCTTCCTCACTAGTTTGGCTGCTACCATGCGCCCTGGTAAAACCATCTCCCCCACCCTCACATACCTGCCGCCTTGGTGCTGCCGACCGTCTGGACCTTGCAGATGTTAGCCCTTCCGCATACAACTCCTCCTCCTCTACTTCCTCCACCTCCTCTTGTGCCACCACCTGACTCCGAATTCTGTTTTACATGTGCTCCAGCATGTAAATCACCGGAATAGTCATGCTGATAATGGCGTCGTCAGCACTAAACATCTTCGTCGCCATTTCAAAACTGTGCAGAAGGTTGCATAGGTCCCTGATCTGAGACCACTCCTCCAGCGTGATTTGCCCCACCTCTGGATCTCGTTGGCCCAGGCTATACGTCAGAACGTATTGCACCAGGGCTTGTCGGTGCTGCCACAGTCGCTGCAACATGTGTAGAGTTGAATTCCACCGGGTAGGCACATCGCATTTTAGCCGGTGAAGTGGCAGGCCCAACGACTTCTGTAGAGATGTAAGTCGCTGAGCTGTGGGATGCGAACGGCAGAAGTGAGCACACAGCGACCGTGCCCTCTGCAGAAGGCCATCTAGTCTGGGATAGTGGGCTAAACATTTTTGGACAACTAGGTTCAACACGTGAGCCATACAAGGCACGTGTGTGACATTGCCCCGGCGAAGGGCCGCACCCAGGTTTGCAGCATTGTCGCACACGGCCTTCCCTGGTTTCAGGTCCAGTGGAGACAACCATTCATGAAACTGGTTCTCCAGAGCTGACCACAACTCCTCAGCTGTGTGACTCACATTTCCCAGACATTTCAAAGTAAAAACCGCCTGATGACGTTGAGCCCTGCTGCCAGCATAGTAAGGAGGTGTGCAGGATCCCTTCTGCGCAGTTAGAAAGCTTGTGGCATGACCAGACAGGCTTTGGGTGCAGGTGGAGGACCGAGAGGAGGTTGAGGAGGCAGAAGCAGTGGAGGAACTTTGAGATAAAGAGGATTGACGCACAACTCTTGGGGACGGCAAGACTTGGACAGCAGCCCCTTGTCCTGCTGTCACCATAGTTACCCAGTGCCCAGTCAGCGACATGTAACGCCCCTGTCCATGCCTATTCGTCCAACTGTCTGTGGTGAAATGCACCCTGTCACACACAGAGTTTCTCAAAGAAGCGGTGATGTTGTGTGCGACATGCTGGTGGAGTGCAGGCACACCTTTCTTTGAGAAGTAGTGCCGACTGGGCAACTGGTACTGGTGCACTGCGACGGACATAAGGTCTCGAAAATCCTCTGTGTCCACCAGGCAGAAAGGCAGCATTTCTGTAGCCAAGAGCTTACAGATGGTGAAATTCAACCTCTTAGCTTTCTCATGGCTAGGAGGAAATGGTCTTTTACTTGTCCACATCTGAGGGACCGAGGGCTGGCTGTTGTGCTTAGACGGGGTTGAGAAGGGTGTCCCCGGCAAACTGCCAGTCTGTGAGGAAGATGCAGGCGGACATGTTAGGTTGCCTTGATCCAAAGGTGGTGCTATCGATGTTGGACAGCGCTGAACACCAGCTGGTGTTTCCACCTCCAAAGAAAATGATGACCTGCCAATCACACTGGCTGTTGCGGGTAAAGAGGTGGCAGGTCTGCATCCCAAAACAGGTGTGACTGCTGTCCCCCCAGTCACAGAGGATGAAGAGGCCGTGGATGCACAAGATGTGGTAGACGGTGGTTGGCCCGGCTGGCTAGGCCGCATTGTAGCACAGTGAGCTTCCCACTGCAACTTATGCTTCATATCCATGTGCCGGTTCATGCATGAAGTACTCAAACTATGTATTTTTTGGCCTCTACTTAGCTTTTGCTGACAAATGTTACAGATAACACGAGTTGGGTCATCTTTATCGATCTGAAAAAATGCCCAGGCTATGAAAGGCTTAGCACCCATGCGACCTGAAGAGCCACCACGACTTGTGGTCAGAGGCAGAGTTGTGTTTGAGGATGCAGTTGTTGACGTGCTTCCAGTACTACGTCTCTGTCCAGGAAGGCGCAACCTGACCTCGTCGTCACTAGCATCCTCCGCCACCTCCTCTGCTGACCTCATCTCT
Source organism: Phyllobates terribilis (assembly GCF_046119375.1). Classification (NCBI taxonomy): domain Eukaryota; kingdom Metazoa; phylum Chordata; class Amphibia; order Anura; family Dendrobatidae; genus Phyllobates; species Phyllobates terribilis. Next base: position 21,382,806 of record NW_027362766.1, read on the forward strand.
TGGCTGACTGTGGGTTGACAGTAAGTGGGATCTCCAACCTCGTCATCATCACCCTGTGTGTTATCACACCTGTCGTCCTCAGAGCCAACCTCTTCCTGCCCTGACAAAAAACTAAAGTTGTCGCTCCAATCAGGTATTTGAGTCTCATCATCGTCTTCCTCATTGTCTCCACCAACAGGAGTTACAGTTTGGGAACGAGGGTCTACATTATGGTCAGAACCTTCTGCGTCTGGTCCTGGATCCGACTCAAAGATTCTGGGCATCAGTGCAGATCATTTCCTCATCTGGATTCACAGAAGCTCTGGAGCCGACCTCTGATTCCCAGGCTATAGTATGAGTAAACAGCTCTGCAGACTCAACCATCTGTTCTACCCCATACTCAGACGGGCAGCTGGAGACTTGGGAGCTGTGAGGAAGCAAGTGCGATTGGGGTGACACCTCTGAGGACTGGAGTACTTGTGATGTTGAAGTTGAGGTGGAGGAGAGCCCACTTAAAGGAGCACTTGATATCCGTTGAAGCACCTGCTGTTTTTGTACCTCATCTGGAATTTGTAGCGATTGGCGTGGCCGTAAGAAAGGGATCTTATCACATTGTCCACGAAAAGAAGTAGATATCTTAGTTTGGCTGGAAGATGGTCTTTCTTCTGCAGATGTTACTGTTGCTTTAACACCTACCCCACGGACACAACCTTTTTTTCCCTTCCCAACACGCCTATTCCCCTTTCCACCAGCAGCAGGCCTTTTTCCACTCATTTTGGTGGTTAACTAATTCACAATTCTGGAGTTGTTTGCACAAAAAACAATGGATGGGAACCGAGCAGAGCTGAGTGGCCAAACTGTGGTATTAGCCCAAAAGTATTGGCTGGGTTAGATGCAGAAAAAATTTATTTTGAATTTGCAACCTGCTGGAGGTCAGTATAGATGGACTAATAGAGAAAGTCCCACACACTGCTAGAAGCCGAAATAGTTTTTCAGAGCTAGATGCAGAAAAAAATTATATTGAATTTGCAACCTGATGGAGGTTAGTATAGATTTACTAATAGAACAAGTCCCACACACTGCTAGAAACCGAAATATTTTTTCAGAGCTAGATGCAGAAAAAAATTATATTGAATTTGCAACCTGATGGAGGTTAGAATAGATGGACTAAAAGAACAAGTCCCACACACAGCTACAAGCTGAAATATTTTTTCAGAGCTAGATGCAGAAAAATATTATATTCAATTTGTTACCTGATGGAGGTCAGTATAGATGGACTAATAGAACAAGTCCCACACACTGCTAGAAGCCGAAATATTTTTTCAGAGCTAGATGCAGAAAAAAATTATATTGAATTTGCACCCTGGTGGAGGTTAGTATAGATGGACTAATAGAATGATGCTATATCCAAAAGGTTTTACTTCGCTACGTGCAGTAAAAAAAATTCTATTCTATACACAGGTGGTGTAGCTTGCAACACAGATAGGCTACTCCACTGACTAACACACTCTGCAATAGGCCAAAAAGGATTTGCTTTGCTAGATTTAGCCAAATGCTGTGAAAAAAACTTGCACAGCACTGGCACAGACCTGCCTGGCAAAAACTGATAGGAACTGATGTAACCTAGTCCTGAAAAGGACTGCAATTACAATTAGTCTTTACTCCCAACCTATCTATTTAAGAGCACAGACCTGCCTGATAAAAGTCGTAGGAAATGATGTAACCTAGCCCTGAAAAGGACTGCAATCACAACTATTCCCTACTCCCAAGCTATCTGTAGATTTGTGCGAAAATTGGCTTGAAATTAAAGTATAGCGCACACAGCAACAGCGGTGCCGTCTAACACGCAGCTGCAGCAGTGAGAAAATGGTGGCGACGGGGAAAATGGCTGGGTCTTATAGGGCAAGGACATGTGACATACACAGCCAATGACACATGCCCTTGCTTGTGTGAAATAAAGCAGTTCGCTCCGTGTGTGCGCTGCTGATAGGCTGACAGATTGCACCTCCCCACTGTAAATGCGGGAAAGAGAAAAAAAATGGAGATCTTCATTGTTACTGCAGAGATCCATCCCCTGCCCCTCCCCCCGCCCCGCTGTACACTCAAACTGCGTATTAACATTAATTTTCATCATTACTGAGAAAAAATCCAGTTATGATTTTGGTGCACGAACAGTTATCGAACATAACCTCGAACAGCCGAATATTTTTCAAATCGTTCGTGTTCGCCGAATGGCTCGAACACCGCCCAAAACAGCTCGAATTTTAGATTGGCGAACAGTTCGAGTCAAACACCGCTCATCTCTATTCTTCATCTGAAAGGGTGGCACGGGAATCCTCCCGATCCGGAGAAAATTCTGATATTGGTGTACGAAATATAACACGAGCCGGTTTACCTTCTGGATCTCTTATTGGTGTGGACGCTGCTGGTGGTGGTGGTGCTGCTCCTCCGGTTCAATAGTATTTGTCCTTCAGTTAAGGAGTTAAGGTCGTGCCGCAACTTACGGACTATTAAATAGAGTTTCGGCACTAGGCAAATGAGGATAGAGAGGGACATAGTCTTTTGGGACATAGTACGCACCATCCGTAGTGACAACCGGGCACACTGGTATAGGAGTAAATGTTGCAGTTGATGCTTCGGTTGTAGTGTGTATTGCGTCCTGTATTCCGGGTGTGCCAAGATGGCCGCCACCGGAAGGAAGCACACTACAGGAAGGGTGCGCCAAGATGGCCACCACAAGAAGGAAGCACAATACAGTAAGGGTGCGTGCCACTGGGATGGAGCACACCCACTGACATCTGGTCAGAGGCTGGATGTGATGCAATGGGAGTAGTAACATGGCCGCTGCAGGATGAGGATGGGGCACTAGGAGTCGCTTGGGTAGTAACGAGGGGTGGGCCTCCTGGACGGGGGGCGTGACATGCAACACAATAATCTGCTGACAATGGATTCTGCTGGCAACAATTAGAACACAGCCAACAATTCATTGCGCCGCCATTATAGGGCGGTGGCAGAGGCATCTCTCTAACATAGAAATACCCAGTTATGTTTCCTTTGTTATCCCTATCCTTAATCTCCACAAACCCTTCTTTTGATAAACTCAGCGCAACCTTTTTCCACATGTAGGCACTTTACAACAACCCATTATCTTCCAGTTTTCCCCTGTTTTCACAAATTGCTGCATTCTGCTTCTCGTACTGTAATCTACCCCCCCCGGGTACAACCAACACAATGACATTATGTTTTTGGTTTTCTCTACATATTTCCTTCCTTCTCTTCTAGCAACTATATCTTTGGGTCCTGTCGCTCCTGATCGAGCGACCCCTGAGACACAAATAATGTCTTTAGTTTTTTCATGATTTTGGCTCCAGGCGTCCCGTTCCCTTAGACTTATGATCAGACCAGACAGCTGATGCACAAGTAGAATTGTAACTGGTCCCTACACTCCCTACCAAGCACTGAATTGATTCTTTTACGACTTAATGAAGCACTAAACACCCCGCGCACCCCCATCCTAGTGACGTCTTAATATATGGCTTAACGATGCAGTTGGCTTCCCTCGTATCCCACGTCTTAATAGAGGATTGGTTAACCCCGCGTGCCCGCGCCCTAATGGTGTCTTAATACACAACTTATCAGTAACTTCCCTCCCCACGTGTCCCACGACTTAATACACAACCTAATAGAGGCCCCGCATGCCCATGCCCTAATGGCGTCTTAATACACGTCTTATCAGCAACATCACTCCCCGCATTATAAACAAAGAAATTTTCCTAAATTCTCAAGTGTATACTTGTACGCCCCTGCGTACAAAGCTCGTTCTAATGGGACGGAACACCTCAGATACCACAGAACAGCAGTTAACCAGGAGTGACTACACACCAGAGTTCTTGGAATCACACAGCGGGGACCTGCCCAGTAACACAGGGCTGTCCCTAAGGGTCAATCTAGACACCACAAACTCACCAGAGACGACTCAAAATACGAATAAGCACTACGGATTCACTAAATCTGCAGACTTACTGTATTCAGTGATGAGAGTTGATCAGGCTCTCGTTTTGAGTAGTCCGGACTCGTCCGTAGGTGGTTCGGTGATGGGCACCCCAAGACCTAGAGTCCCCTCGAGTGTGATCCTAGTCACGGCACCATTTGTGGAGGTTTCACCAATTTAAGATACACCAGGTAACTGCTCTACTCCAAATTAAAGATGTCCGAGTGCATGCAGAGAAGCTAATTAACCAAATCTGCTAATCTGGTTGAAAAACTTCACTCAGAGACTGAACCACGCAAAATGGCATACTTTATTACGTAGACATGGGGTTATATAGTATTCTACTTCTAGGTGGGATTAGTAAAATTCATTGCTTTTTCTGATAACTTGGCACACTGCAATTTGCTCATCCATGTATCTCTTAGTCTCAGTAACGCCTTAGGAATTCTGATGGGAGGGGTGAGTTCATCTCTCAGCACCATCTTTGCCTACTCGACATGAATCTCTCTGTTATCAGCCATGCACATGCATACGTCATTCTCAGGAAATCATTTAGTTGTTCATGTCTACAATAAGAATAGGAACTGTTAGTTATATATTCATTATTATTAACTATTAACATAATCCATGTGCATATACACATTTGCATACATACATACACATAGATTATTCCATCATCTCTATATTAATTCACACTGATTAGGTAATCTATTAAAATAAACTAATTGATTTTCTATAAAATATATATGTAGCATCGGCGTCCCTGCCCTCTGCTAGGCAGGGACGCCGTCGCTCTCACCTCCGTGCTCCTCACGTGGGTCCCTCCAGTGCTCCTGTCTCTGTCGGCGCAGCGGCGTCCCTGCCCCATGTCAGACAGGGACACCGTCTCTCTCGCCCCCCGGCTCCTGGCGCGGCTTCTCCCTGCGCTCCGTTCCCTGCTGTGGCCGGCGCGCGTTCCTCCTCCAGCAGAGTGCTTAGGGCGCGCGCGCGCACTCCCCCCCCTCTTAAAGGGACAGCGCGCGTCTTCCTAAAGAGTCCCCGGCCAATGGCCAGAGGACTTCCCACATTTAAGGCACCTCCTCCAAAATGGAGGTGCCCGAGCAAAGTTGTTTGCACTGTGTCTGATCTGTGCTCCAGCCCTCAGGTCCCGCTGCTAGCCTGACTTCTCGTCCTGCCTGCCAGCCTGTTCTCTTCCCGTTACCTGCTGAGCCTGCCAGCCTGCTCACCTGGTGCGCTCACCTGTTATCTGCCTGTTACCTGCCTTGGCTATCTGTCCGCTCACCTGGGAGCATCCGCCTGCCCTGTCTGTCAGACCGCTCACCTGGGAGCGTCCACCATTTACCTGCCTGTTACCTGCCTCATCTGTCAGACCGCTCACCTGGGAGCGTCCACTAGTTACCTGCCTGTTACCTGCCTCGTCTGTCAGACCGCTCACCTGGGAGCGTCCACCAGTTACCTGCCTGTTACTTGTCTCGTCTGTCTGCCTGCTCACCTGGAAGCACCTGCCTGTTTCCTGCCAGCCTGCCTGGAGACCCTGCCGTCACTTGCTGTGACCACCTTCCTGGTAAACCTAAAGACTGCTACTTGCCCTGCTTTCTCGAACTGTGACCACCTGTCGGCTACCAGAGACTTCCGCCTGCTTGCCGTGTCCATCCGCCATACCGGTCAGTCCCAGCCATCTGACCCGTGGGAGCCACCTGCTCTCTTACAAGGTCGTCCCCAGAGTAGCACCTGGTCCCTCAGCCCGGATCCTCCCTGGTCACGGTGTCGTTAGCTGCCGTACGACCAGGGTCGGTTCGGGTGGATACTTAGTCACGCCCCTCTGGGTCCCTCCTTGCACCTTGGCACAGAGGTTCCACCACCCGGACCCGTAACAATATATTTTACCTTGACAGTCCTACCATTCAACGTTGACAACAGCAAAGTGTGCTTCATCACCAAGGATAGAGGAAAAACCTCTGCTACTGTATCCAGAGACCACCTGAAAGTGTGCCCAGTCCAATTGCGCAAGAAAGATGGAAGTCCAGAAGTTCCTCAGCAAATAGAAGAGACTGAAGCAAAGGTTCACACAACCCTAGGTGAATTTCCCCAGTCCTGGACACAAGTAAAAAAATGCATTAGTAGTGCCAGTACTAACATTCCCGCGGTTGACCACGCCAGACACATCAGAGACAGCGAATCCTCAAGAAGAAGAGCAGTTAACCCTAGCAATAGACACTTTACCTGCTTCGGATCAAGAGAATTTGCCTCCTGTCGGCAGTGAGCCTGTCGTACCTAAGGTAAACTCAAAGAGTCGCAGAAAGCTGCCAAGTATCCCTATAGTGAGCAGGTCATAGCGTAACACATAAGGATAAATCCATAGTCGCTATATACAGGACACATAGAACACTCTATAAACCTGCACATACGTTAAAGTGTGCTTTATTATAACGTTGTTTAGAAATGTTGAAAAGATTTGCGCCCACATGGACTAATGTGAGACCCAGTAACCAATACGCTTAAGTTTCCTACAAAGACTATTGTAGGGACTTATAAGCCACACTAAGTGTACCCAAAGGTGGTCTAATGTACTTGCTGATCAATGGACTCAATGCACCTTTCGGGGACTATTGCTCTTTTCTTTCCTTTTGCCTTAACACATCATGGTGAGAGTCACATCGCGCCTTCGCACTTCCAGGGAGAACTAAAAAAAACGTCATGGCTGAAGAAAATATGCAAGTACAGTCTGTGTGCTCTGTAGCCACGCCCAGGGACGATACCTCAAATTAAAAGGTGGTTTGGGGCTGTAATCCTCCAATGCACTACAACGTGCGTTTTTACAATGTTTTTATGATTTCATGCCACGTTATTTGTTCACTTAGAGTGCCTTCCAGAAGGAAAGGTGTTATTTGTTATTATGAAAATGTTCATGTTATTTTCCAATACCCTGTATTTTATGTCTTTACAGTCCGGGACCTACTGTGATTCACTAGGGGGGAATGTGGCGCCCTTGCAGTGGTACAATGGTATCGCCTCCCTAACGGGGGGTGGTATCCTGTCTGGAGGTAAATAGAGCTCCCTACATCAGGTAACCACTAGTGATGAGCTAGCATGCTCGCTACTGCTCGGTTCTCGCCAGAGCATCTCACTGCTCGAGATGCTCGGCGCTCGCTGAGTATTTCCCGGGTTTCTTGGCGGGAGCTCGGGTCCCCTCCTTGCATGTTTGGCGCTCTTTACAGTGTAATGTCGTAGCCATGTTGGTTGTGGCATTACAGTGATTGGCTGGCCGCACAGAGTCATCAGATCTACTGTACTTTTGCCCCTTTATAAATCACTGGTGAGGCCACATCTGGAATATGGGATCTGGTTTTGGGCTCCACATTTTAAAAAGGTTATTCAGAACCTAGAGTCAGTTCAAAGGCGGCAACTAGATTATTACAAGGGATGGAGGCCGCTCATATGATGAGAGGTGGAAAAAGTTGGGCTTGTTTAGCGAAGAAAAACTACGCCTCTGAGGAGATCTCATTTACATGTATAAATATATGTGTGATGAGTACAAAGGACTAGCACATGACTTATTCCTTCCAAGGACCAAGGGGCACTCCTTACGGGTTGAAGAAAGGCGATTCCGTCACCTAAACAGGAAAGGATTGTTTACAGTCAGAGCAGTCAGACTGTGGAATGACGTCCACAAGAGGTAGTGATGGCCGACACTATAACAGCTTTATACAAGGGCCGGATGATTTCCTCGATATACATAACATTGTGGGCTACAGTTAAATTACACCTATAGTAGTACACTTAATACGGTAATAGTAATTACATAACTAGTGACATAATTAGGGCTGATGCGGGGTTCTAGGACTGATCGCATTTTCTCGGGGTCAAGAAGGAATTTTCCCCGTGATGCAAATTTGCCGAATGTGTCCTGGAGTTTTTGCCTTCTTCTGGATCAACAGATTTAGGCACAGGGATTTTAGTAATACCATTATTAGAACTACAAGACATGGGCGTACCCAGGATCAAAACTAGGGGGGGGCAAGCCATGGTCGTTCAGGTTGTAAAATTTTAAAACGAAAAAGGTGCAACGCTGGAAACAGATAAGACACCGGAGGGTGAGTATAAGATGGAGCACCAATCTAGGTAATCACATATAGAGGCCTCCCCGTAGTGTAATTACTAGTGTTGATCGAGCACTAAAATGCTCGGGTGCTCGAAGCTCGGGCCGAGCTCGCCGTGATTCTCGGGTACTCGACCCGAGCAACGAGCCCAATGTTAGTCTATGGGAGACCCGAGCATTTTTGCGGTGGCACCCCGGCAGTCTTTTAAAAGCCTAACAAGTGCCCAAAACGATAGTGACAGTGCTCAAATGACATGGGGACAGCATGGGGATCGCCCAGGGAAGCATTTCTGACCCCCAGGTCACTGCTGTCAACAACGTGGTCAGAGGTATTAAGCCACTTTTACTGGCTCACAATAAAACGTTCAAAAACGAAACTGAAACTTTTTTCCTGTGAAATATGTTAAGGAATTTCTTTTCCAGGGTAAAGACTTGTGTATAAGGTAAAATAAATAACCAAAAACAAAAATACTCCTCCACACCTTGGGCTATGTTCACAAGTAGCATTTTTTATGCGTTTTTGCACTTTTGTATTGCTTTCAACTGTGACAAATGCATTCACCGGGAAATGTCATTTTAACATTTTACAACCTTATCTGGCCATGTGCTGTGTGACACATGCATAAAGTGCTGAAAAGACATGGGAACAGCATGGGGAAGACCCCTGGAAGCATCTCTGACACCCAGGTCACTGTCTAAAAGTGAGCCCATCATAAGTGATCCTTGCCGCATCAGAAGATGCTGACTTGCAACTATCCCCGTGCAAGTTGTAGTCCCAGGGGAGTGTTCAATTGTACCTCCCCCATTCCTTGCAATACAAGCGCAAGTATGCAGCCTGCCACCCACCCACCCCCAGGCTGCAATACTATGCTGCTTGCTTGCTTGCACTTGAAATTGGGCCTTTTAGGCATGTGGAGGCGGAATCTGGCCACCACGTCATGGCTGCGTTGGCGGCCTGGAATCCATACTCAGTCCCCAGCCGCCCGGCGGCCGGGTGTCCATGCTCGGTCCCCAGCCGCCCCACGGCCGGGTGTCCACATACAGTTCCCAGCCGCCTGGGGGCAGCCGGGTGGCCATAAACGGTCCCCACCCGCCCCTATTTCTCCTTGGAACATCCCCCCACACACTTTTCTTAGCCCGGCCTGCTTTAGGGCAGCATTTGACGAGCCCACCAGAGAACCAGACTCCTCCGGTGGGCTCTGGCTTCTCCATCAGGGGAGTTGAGAGTGCCAAGGTGAGGAGCATGATGATGATAACAGAAGTTAGCATCTGCTATGTTTTCTTTTAATGCAAGTGTAAGTGTGCAGCCTGCCACCCACCCACCCCCAGACTGCAATGCCATACTGCTAGCTTGCACTTGAAATGGGGCCTTTTAGTTTGGAGGAGGCCGAAGCAGGCCACTACCTCATGGCTGCTTCGGCAGCGAGGTATCCATACTCAGTCCCCAGCCGCCCCTATTTGTCCTGGTGTGCCTTATACATAAGATTAAGTGCGTATGCCAAAACATTACCTGTGCCCTCCCCAGTGCATTTAGTGGGAAGGAGAGCCTATTCCGCTGTAGTGTGTGCATGCCAAACCCCTGTTCATGGTACATGCGAAGATGCCTCCCACCCTGCACCTGTCGTTGCAGACTTGCAACTATCCCCGTTCAAGTCCTTGTCCCAGGGCAGTGTTCAATTGTACCTCTCCCATTCCTTGCAATGCAAGCGCAAGTATGCAGCCTGCCACCCACCCACCCCCAGGCTGCAATACCATACTGCTTGCTTGCTTGCACTTTAAATTGGGCCTTTTAGGCATGTGGAGGCGGAATCTGGCCAATACGCCATGGCTGCATCGGCGGCCTGGTATCCATACTCAGTCCCCAGCCGCCCGGTGGCCGGATGTCCCCGCTTGCTCCCCAGCCTCCAGGGGGCGGCCGGGTGTCCATACTCGGTCCCCAGCCACCCCTATTTGTCCCGGTAACCTTTCCCACACTTTTCTTAGCCTGGCCTGCTTTAGGGCAGCATGGGCCGAGCCCACCAGACAACCAGACTCCTCCGGTAGGCCCTGGCTTCTCCATCAGGGGAGTTGAGAGTGCCAAGGTGAGGAGCATGATGAGGATGATAAAATTTTGCATCTGCTTTGTTTTGTTGGAATGCAAGCGCATGTATGTAGTAGCGGCTAGGCCTGAGGTGGTCAGCGTTTTGGCGCATATCCTACCTCCTCCGAGGATTGCTGGATGTTTTCCTGCTACTATCCAAGTTCTATGACTCCCGTTAAAACAAAGCTTCAGGTGATAAATGATGGATGAGGTAGTGGCAAAGGAGAAAGAGCAGGAGGAACAGGGACCATTCACATCAATATCAGGCCAGTCAACCAGATATGTCTTGTAGGATATGTTTCTATAACAAAAGGAGCGGTTCGGCTACACAGTTATAGGGCATACAGTGAGTGCAATGCTTACCAAAAATTTCGAGGCACTCCAATGCCCCTTGGAAATGACATGGAGGTCAGAGGGCCTTAACTAAACCTTTTTTTCCATTTATAGCAACTGACTCTCCTGTGCACTGTTGGCCTAAGCAGTGAATGGAAGGCTTTCCAAAAATTATGAGGAACTGCAATGCCCCTTACAAGAGCCATGCAGTACAGCATATTACAAACATAAGTCCCATTATTGGGGAGTGGGTCTCCCATAGTATTTGCTTATGCCTTCCAAGCAAAAGCTTCCAAAAATTAGGACGGAGCAACTTGCAATGCCCCTTACAAAAACCATGCAGTACAGCATATTACAAACATAAGTCCCATTATTGGGGAGTGGGTGTCCCATAGTATTTGCTTATGCCTTCCAAGCAAAAGCTTCCAAAAATTAGGACGGAGCAACTTGCAATGCCCCTTACAAGAACCATGCTGTACAGCATATTACAAACATAAGTCCCATTATTGGGGAGTGGGTCTCCCATAGGATTTGCTTATGCCTTCCAAGCAAAAGCTTCCAAAAATTAGGACGGAGCAACTCGCAATGCCCCTTACAAGAGCCATGCAGTACAGCATATTACAAACATAAGTCCCATTATTGGGGAGTGGGTCTCCCATAGGATTTGCTTATGCCTTCCAAGCAAAAGCTTCCAAAAATTAGGACGGAGCAACTTGCAATGCTGGCACCCTGGTGGTATAGTGGTGTTGGAGGCTGAGGATAAGGAGAAGAACATAAAACAGCCGAAATGAGGAAGCATATACCCATGTGTGGGTGTGAAGCGGTGCATGGGAATACACCTCCCGAAATAACACAGTGGATTTGACTTTATGTTACTCTGCTGTCATTTGGTGGTGATGAGAAGTCTGGCCCAATCCGGCCCTTGTTCATTTTGATAAGGGTCAGCTTGTCAGCATTGTCAGTTGACAGGCGAGTGCGCTTATCAGTTATAATTCCCCCAGCGGCACTAAAAACACGCTCCGATAACACGCTAGCGGCAGGGCAGGCCAGGACCTCCAAGGAGTACAGAGCGAGTTCATTCCAAGTGTCCAGCTTGGATACCCAATAATTAAAAGGCACAGAGGAATCACGGAGAACGCTGGTACGGTCGGCAAGGTACTCCCTCACCATCTTTTGAAACTTTCCACTCCTTGTGAGAGTACCCCGCGCCTCAGGGCCTGTAAGCTGGGCGGGTGTCAGAAATCTGTCCCAGAACGTTGACAGTGTTCCCCTGCCTCTGCTGGATTGGAGTTGCATCTCTCTCGCCTGTACGCCTTGGTTGGGCAACGAACTGTGACCTCTGCCGCTAGCGTGTTCAGATGGGAATTTTTTTAAGAGTTCTGCAGCAAGGGCCTTCTGGTACTGCCCCATTTTTGTAGACCTCTCCACCTCAGGAATAAGAGAGTGAAAGTTCTCCTTGTAGCGGGGGTCTAAAAGTGTCACCAACCAGTAATGACTGTCACCCAACATTTTGACAACGCAAGGGTCACGGTTAAGGCAGTGTAACATAAAGTCAGCCATGCGTGCCAGATTGGTAACGGGCAAGATTTCTGTGTCCTCACCAAGATGACGACTGACCATGCTCTCCTCCTACTCCTCCTCCACCCTGTCCTCAGGCCACCCACGCTGAACTGACGGTATGACACTTGTACAGGTACTACCATCTACAGCGCATGATAGCAGCTCCTGTTCTTCCTCCTCCTCCTCCTCTCCCTCATTGTCCCCCAAAGCACGTTGGGATGAGATGAGGCTGGGCTGTGTGTAATTGCCCACTACGGCTTCTTGATCCATCTCATCATACTCTGGCTGCAATGCCTCCTCTTTAATTCTCTGCAGAGAGCGTTGCAAAAGACAGACAAGTGGGATGCTGACACTAATGATGGAGTCTTCGCCACTCACCATCTTGGTGGCCTCCTCAAAGTTTGTCAGGATGGTACATATGTCAGACATCCAGATCCACTCCTGAGGTCTTATGTGTGGAGTCTGACCTGAATATCGACGGCCTTGTTGCATCTGGTACTCCACAAGTGCTCTCTTCTGCTCACAAATCCTTTGCAACATGTGGAGGGTAGAGTTCCAACATGTGGGGACATCACACACCAGTCGGTGTGCCGGAAGCTGCAAACGCTGCTGCAACACAGCAAGGGCGGCGGAAGCTGCAGCCGACTTGTGAAAATGAGCTGACAGGCGGCGTACTTTCACGGGCAGATCTGGCAACTCGGGGTACGATTTAAGAAACCGCTGAACCACGAGGTTAAGCACATGAGCCAGGCATGGTAAGTGTGTGATCTCACCTCGCCTCAGAGCCGCCACCAGGTTACGGCCATTGTCACACACGACCTTGCCGGGATGTATGTTCAGTGGTCTCAGCCACAGATCTGCCTGCTCTTTCACAGCTGTCCACAACTCACAAGCAGTGTGAGGTTTATCACCTAAGCTTATGAGTTTCAGTACAGCCTGTTGCTGCTTGGCGGAGGCAGTACTGCAGTGCTTCCAGCTTGTAACTGATGTGGTGATATCTGAGATGGAGGCTGAACATGAGGAGGAGGAGGAGGAGGATGATGCGCAGGAGCTATACACTGTGGGGGCAACTATGACTGACATAGGGCCCGCAATCCTCGGTGTGGGGAGGACGTGTTCCGTCCCAAGGTCCGACTGGGTCCCGGCTTCCACTATGTTTACCCAGTGTGCCGTCAGAGAGATATACCGTCCCTGGTAACAAGCACTTGTCCACGTGTCCGTTGTCAGGTGGACGCTCCCAGTAACTGCGTTGTTGAGGGCAGATGCTTTGGGACACGTGCTTGTGTAGTGAGGGGATGGCACACCGGGCAAAATAGTGTCGGCTGGGGACCGAGTACCGAGGGACGGCCACCGCCATAAGATTGCGGAAGGATTCCGTCTCCACTAGTGTTGAGCCACCCCCGTAGTGTTCGAGTTCGGTTCGGTTCGTCGAACACCCGTGTGTTCGCCGAACTGTTCGTCGAACTGTTCGTCGAACACCTTCGAACACCGTTAAAACCAATGGCAGGCAAACAAAAACACATAGAAACACATAGAAAACACCTTCAAAGGTGTCCAAAAGCTGACAAACTGCTCAGAAGACACAACTAACACATGGAAAAGTGACAAGTACATATAGTCATGCGAAAAGAAAAGAGGTGGAGGAGTAAAAGGAGGGGGAGACACAGATATAGGCATGTCATGCCCTTCTAAAATCCAAAAAGTGAGAAGCCGAGACGGCCAGTCCGCTCCTGCCCGTGCCACCTCCGTGTCGCCGGGTTTGTGCCAGAGCCGCGGTGAACCCTGACGGCCAGCCCCCCTCTCCCAATACTGGTGCCTGTCCGCTGGTGGGTCGAGAGAGCCCCCCTGTGGTGGAGGCAGCTCTAAGCTTTTTAATTTAAATTGTCCCTCTAATTTGAATGAATACACTTTAAATCCATTTACAAGGATCTATTGGAGGGCAAGTCTCATGCCAGCAGCCGCGTAATTCCAGCTCCAGTAGCGTCCACTAAAGCTGCTGCAGTTAAAAAGCTTTTATAAGGATCGAGCTCGGCTGTCCACCGCAAGGCATCCTAGTGCCAGTCCCAGCCCCTATGCCTTGGGGTGCCTCCTGATGCTCTTCACTAAGTATCCCGTGGTCCCGAAGCATTTCCTTTGAAAAAATTAAGTGTCCAAACTACAGGTGGTGTAGCTTGCTTAACAGCCGGGATAATCCGCTGACTAGCAGACACTGCTACTAGGCACAAAGTATTTCCTGGGCTAGATGCAGTTAAAAATTTGTAAGTAGATACTCTCGTTGGATGCTGAGAAAGCATTCCATAGAGTCTCCTGGCACGCCATATATGATTCTCTTAAAAAGCTTGGGGTAGGGGTCTAGGGGACCCTTTTATAGCCAAAATCACGGCCCTGTATCACAATACGTCACCTAGGCTGAAGATAAATGGAACTGTAGCACCGAGGGCTCGGTTGCTACAGACGTATTGCACCTCACCCAGAGGTGTGATATCTCACTCTCAGATAAGGATGGAGTGTGGATCAGGACCCGACACCAGCATGCATTACACCACATTGCCGTGGGGCAGGGCGACCAATATGCCCCTGAGATGGGCACGACAGTCCCTGTCCCTGGCTGGAGTGGGGGGAGGGAACACTGAGGAAGGGGAACCCTGCAGTACAGGAGCAGGGAGGAAGCAGTTCCTGGGTGCATTGAGAAGGGAGTATAAAAGGTGGGCACCATCTTAGTTCAGTGCAGAGAAGTCTGAGCAGAAGTGGCAGGGAGCAGGGGCTCTGCATGAGCTCTGCTCCGGAGGCGGGCCTAGTAACAGAGGCCCAGGCCTGCAAGAGGGAGAAGGAAGGAAGAGGAGCGGAGAAGGCTCCAGGAACGAGGAATGAAGGGATCCCAGGGGTGCGGACGGGCGAGTCGCCACCGCACGCCCGAATCCACCTGCGTGGAGGGGTCAGGCCAAAGGGGGAGACCGGTCCCCGAACTAGTGGAGGCAGGAAACGACCCTCAGCTAGAAACCGGAGGCTCTGACATTTTATGTGGCGCAGCCCCTTGCTCCACCCGCTAGGAAGGCACCACATAGGGTCAGGGAAACTGGCGCCAAGTTTACCAAGAGGAGGCCCGAGGCAGCCGGACAGAAGTGTTGGTAAGAAAGGCCAGACAAAGGACACACAAAGGGGGTCCTGTGAAGCGCTCCAAAGTTATCTGGGAGTTGTCTGAGCCCCTCACCTGGTGAGCACAGTACGACGTGGGCAGCCGTTACCTGCAGACGTGGTCTGGATAATAAGAACTGTGAGTAAAGGCCCTGAACTGCATCACTGACTCCGTGTCGTTACTGCTGCTGCCCTGCACCATCACCCCCATCCTCCGCATACACTGCCCTGAGGCTATACTCCTCCCGTGGGGAGTTATGCTACGCTCTGCTGCACCCACAACACCAGCCTCAGTGGTCTGCCCTGTAGCGGCGGTTCACTCTGACCGCAATCCACGGGTGGCGTAGTCGGACATTTAAACATCAAAACCACATAAATAGTTCCGCCACTGGTTTGACCGCCCTGAGCCACGGAACCGGATCGCCGCCACGAAGACTACAACCACCAGCATCCACCAAAAAGGGTCCGGCTCCGGGTGTCCCAAGGCCCAGGGGGTGCGTCAGAACATTTTCATCACCTTTCACAATCACCAATGGGACAAGGCAGGGATGTCCTCTGTCCCCTCTCTTATACATCCTAGTGACGGAGCACCTGCTCTCATCAATTCGCCATAACCCCAATATTAGGTGGATTGAGGTGGGAGGCACCGAGTACAAGTGCTCTCTATTTGCTGATGATGTCCTAGTATATATCACTCAATCACATAAATCCATCCCTGCTGTTATGGCTGAAATAGATCACTTTGTTACATGGTCAAATTTTAAAATCAATGCAGCGAAGTCTGAGGCCCTCGATGTCTCCCTCCCTAAATCCATATAGGATTCCATCCAGTCCAACTTTCCCTTTGCCTGGCCCTCACAGGGTATCAAATACTTAGGAATTCCTATTCATAGAGACCTCTCCCATCTATGTTATCTTAATTTTGGGCCCTTTATTGAACAACTCCATACAGACCACGGTTGGCAAGTTAGAACTGTAAGATTCACTACGTGAACCACTGGTGTTTTGTGGAAAAGCACATGTACACTGCGTTCCAAATTATTATGCAAAAAGTGTTTAGGAGTGATAAGGGAAGAATTTGTTTGTTTGTCAGTTAAACTCATTGATGGTGATGTGTGTCAGGGCTCTTTATATCACTGTAAGCAATTGCAGACACCTGTGCTAATTAGTTTGGCAGGTGTGTCCAATGAAAGGCAAGACTACTTAAGAAGCCTCTCTCACATTATTAAGCAGCCTACATTTTCTGCCAAAATGGGAAAGAAAAAGGATGTGTCGGCTGCTGAGAAGCAACAAATTGTGGAGTGTTTAGGTCAAGGCATGACTACAATCAACATTGTGCGATGATCAGGATGAAGTGTCTTGGCAATCAAGAAGTATGTAGCTGATTCACAGTACACACGTGTGCGTGCTGATAAGGGCAAATTGAGGACTCTTTCCTACAGGCAATTACGTCAGGTTGAAAGAGCAGCGGCAAAAAAGCCTTGTCATAGCAGCAGACAAGTTTTTGAAGCTGCTTGTGCCTCCAACGTCCCCCGAACAACAAGATGCAGGGTCCTTCAGAGGTTTGCAGCTGTGCATACGCCATCCTGTCGACCTCCTCTATCCACTTCACACAAGCAGAAACGGCTCCAGTGGGCCAAACATTACATGAAGACTGATTTCAAAACTGTTTTGTTCACGGATGAGTGCCGTGCAGCGCTCGATGGTCCAGATGAATGGAGTGGAGGATGGCTGGTTGATGGACACCCCACGCAAACCACGGCTACAGCGCCAACAAGGAGGAGGTGGAGTAATGTTTTGGGCTGGAATCATGGGGAGAGAGATTGTCGGCCCCTTTAGGATCCCTGAAGGCGCTAAAGATGAACTCCATAATGTATGTGGATTTTCTCAAACAGCACTTCCTGCCATGGTTCAAGAAGAAGAACCGTGTATTTCACAGCAAGATCATTTTTCTGCATGATAATGCACCATCTCATGCTGCACATAAAACATCTGCATCTCTGGCTGATATGGGCATAAAAGGGGACAAACTTATGGTGTGACCCCCATGCTCCCCTGACCTCTACCCCATTCAGAACCTTTGGAGCATCATTAAAAGGAGTGTCTATGATGGCGGGAGGCAGTTCACATCTAAGCAACAGCTCTGGGAGGGTATTCTGTCCTCATGCAAAACAATTGAAGCAGAAACCATCCAAAACCTGACAAATTCAATGGACGAGAGAGTTCAGAAGCTCCTTTCGAACAAGGGGTCCTATGTGAAAATGTAACATCACCTAGAATAAAGTTTTGAGTTGAAAACTGTTTGATTTCAGTTTCTAACAACCTGCTAATGCTTATAATTTTAAAAATGACCATTTTTTTGGTCTTTATTAAAATGAAAAGGTTGATCGAAAAGTTTGGGGGATCTAAGAGTGTGGCAACCCAGTAGTCATGATTACTTCGAATTCTGACAATATGAGGGTCATGCTGCAGGTAGTGCAGCAAGAAGGCACTTATGTGTCTTGCGCATCTCGGAGCCCCAAAATTATTTTCCGGGCTAGATGCAGCTAAAAATTATTTTTAATTTTAAATCTGGTGAAGCTTATTATAGATGGCCTAATAGGATCAGTGCTGCACACTGCTACAAAGCCCAAATTATTTTCCAGTCAAGATACAGATAAACATGATTAGTAATTTGAAAGCTTAAAACGGTTGGTAGGGTGATTTTAACCAATCATCAAGCTTTTACTCTCCCCAGGATGACACAGGGGTAGAAAAGTCGTTTCGGATCCATGATTTGTTCATCTTTATGAACGTGAGTCTGTCTACATTATCAGTGGAGAGCCGCGTGCGCTTATCTGTCAGCACACCACCAGCAGCGCTGAACACACATTCAGACAGAACGCTGGCTGCGGGGCATGACAAGATCTCCAAGGCGTAAGTGGCTAGCTCCGGCCATTTATCCAGATTGGAAGCCCAAAAAGAGCAAGGGTCCAGTGACACAGTCGTGGCTTCAATGTTTACTTGGAGATACTCCTGTACCATCGTCTCTAGGCGTTGACTATGTGTCAGACTTCTTGTCTCCTGTGGCCTTGCAAAGGATGGGCTAAAAAAGTGGTGAAATGATTCCGCAAAATTGATGTTACCAGCAGATACTGTGGTTCTGTTACGGTTTGAGTGCTGAACACTTGACGGTCCCACGGTTGGCAAGTTGGAACTGTGAGATTCACTACGTGCACCACTGGTATTTTGTGGAAAAGCACATGTAAGATTCTGCAACAGTCTCAGCTGATACTCCTGCATGCGTGCATCCCTTTCTATGGCAGGAATAATTTCTGCAAATTTACTTTTGTACCGGGGATCTAACAGTGTGGCAACCCAGTAGTCAGGATTATTTCTAATTCTCACAATTCGAGGGTCATGTTGCAGGTAGTGCAGCAAGAAGGCACTCATGTGTGTTGCGCATCCAGGAGCACCAAGTCCCTGTTGTGTTGGTGGCGAGGTAACAATCATGCTTCCTTCCTCTGTCCTCTCCCCCCAACCTCGCACAACATAAATGTGATCAAGGTCTCCCTCATCTGATGAGTCTTCCATCAGTTCGTCCTCCACTTCTTCCTGGGCTCCTGCACCTTCCTCACTAGTTTGGCTGCTACCATGCGCCCTGGTAAAACCATCTCCCCCACCCTCACATGCCTGCCGCCTTGGTGCTGCCGACCGTCTGGACCTTGCAGATGTTAGCCCTTCCGCATACAACTCCTCCTCCTCTACTTCCTCCACCTCCTCTTGTGCCACCACCTGACTCCGAATTCTGTTTAACATGTGCTCCAGCATGTAAATCACCGGAATAATCATGCTGATAATGGCATCGTCAGCACTAAACATCTTCGTCGCCATTTCAAAACTGTGCAGAAGGGTGCATAGGTCCCTGATCTGAGACCACTCCTCCAGCGTGATTTGCCCCACCTCTGAATCTCGTTGGCCCAGGCTATACGTCAGAACGTATTGCACCAGGGCTTGTCGGTGCTGCCACAGTCGCTGCAACATGTGCAGAGTTGAATTCCACCGGGTAGGCACATCGCATTTTAGCCGGTGAAGTGGCAGGCCCAACGACTTCTGTAGAGATGTAAGTCGCTGAGCTGCGGGATGCGAACGGCGGAAGTGAGCACACAGCGACCGTGCCCTCTGCAGAAGGCCATCTAGTCTGGGATAGTGGGCTAAAAATTGCTGGACAACCAGGTTCAACACGTGAGCCATACAAGGCACGTGTGTGACATTGCCCCGGCGAACGGCCGCACCCAGGTTTGCAGCATTGTCGCACACGGCCTTCCCTGGTTTCAGGTCCAGTGGAGACAACCATTCATGAAATTGGTTCTCCAGAGCTGACCACAACTCCTCAGCTGTGTGACTCACATTTCCCAGACATTTCAATGTAAAAACCGCCTGATGACGTTGAGCCCTACTGCCAGCATAGTAAGGAGGTGTGCAGGATCCCTTCTGCGCAGTTAGAAAGCTTGTGGCATGACCAGACAGGCTTTGGGTGCAGGTGGAAGACCGAGAAGAGGTTGAGGAGGCAGAAGCAGTGGAGGAAAAATGACATAAAGAGGATTGACGCACAACTCGTGGGGACGGCAAGACTTGGACAGCAGCCCCTTGTCCTGCTGTCACCATAGTTACCCAGTGCCCAGTCAGCGACATGTAACGCCCCTGTCCATGCCTACTCGTCCAAGTGTCTGTGGTGAAATGCACCCTGTCACACACAGAGTTTCTCAAAGAAGCGGTGATGTTGTGTGCGACATGCTGGTGGAGCGCAGGCACACCTTTCTTTGAGAAGTAGTGCCGACTGGGCATCTGGTACTGGGGCACTGCGACGGACATAAGGTCTCGAAAATCCTCTGTGTCCACCAGGCGGAAAGGCAGCATTTCTGTAGCCAAGAGCTTGCAGATGGTGAAATTCAACCTCTTAGCTTTCTCATGGCTAGGAGGAAATGGTCTTTTACTTGTCCACATCTGAGGGACCGAGGGCTGGCTATTGTGCTTAGACGGGGTTGATAAGGGTATCCCCGGCAAACTGCCGGTCTGTGAGGAAGATGCAGGCGGACATGTTAGGTTGCCTTGATCCAAAGGTGGTGCTATCGATGTCGGACAGCGCTCAAGACCAGCTGGTGTTACCACCTCCAAAGAAAATGATGACCTGCCAATCACGCTGGCTGTTGCGGGTAAAGAGGTGGCAGGTCTGCGCCCCAAAACAGGTGTGACTGCTGTCCCCCCAGTCACAGAGGATGAAGAGGCCGCGGATGCACAAGATATGGCAGACGGTGGTTGGCCCGGCCGGCTAGACCGCATTGTAGCACACTGAGCTTCCCACTGCAACTTATGCTTCATGTCCATGTGCCGGTTCATGCATGAAGTACTCAAACTATGTATTTTTTGGCCTCTACTTAGCTTTTGCTGACAAATGTTACAGATAACACGAGTTGGGTCATCTTTATCGATCTGAAAAAATGCCCAGGCTATGCAAGGCTTAGCACCCATGCGACCTGAAGAGCCACCATGACTTGTGGTGAGAGGCAGAGTTGTGTTTGAGGATGCAGTTGTTGACGTGCTTCCAGTACTACGTCTCTGTCCAGGAAGGCGCAACCTGACCTCGTCGTCACTAGCATCTTCCTCCACCTCCTCTGCTGACCTCATCTCTTGGCTGACTGTGGGTTGACAGTAAGTGGGATCTCCGACGTCATCATCATCACCCTGTGCGTTATCACACCCGTCGTCCTCAGAGCCAACCTGTTCCTGCCCTGACAAAAAACTAAAGTTGTCGCTCCAATCAGGTATTTGAGTCTTATCATCGTCTTCCTCATTGTCTCCACCAACAGGAGTTACAGTTTGGGAATGAGGGTCTACATTATGGTCAGAACCTTCTGCGTCTGGTCCTGGATCCGACTCATAAAGATTCTGGGCATCAGTGCAGATCATTTCCTCGTCTGGATTCACAGAAGCGCTGGAGTCGACCTCTGATTCCCAGGCTATAGTATGAGTAAACAGCTCTGCAGACTCAACCATCTGTTCTACCTCATACTCAGACGGGCAGCTGGAGATTTGGGAGCTGTGAGGAAGCAAGTGCGATTTGGGTGACACCTTTGAGGACTGGAGTATTTGTGATGTTGAAGTTGATGTGGAGGAGAGCCCACTTAAAGGAGCACTTGATATCCGTTGAAGCACCTGCTGTTTTTGTGCCTCATCTGGAATTTGTAGCGATTGGCGTGGCCGTAAGAAAGGGATCTTATCACATTGTCCGCTAAAAGAAGTAGACATTTTAGTTTGGCTGGAAGATGGTCTTTCTTCTGCACCTACCCCACGGACACAACCTTTTTTCCCCTTCCCAACACGCCTATTCCCCTTTCCACCAGCAGCAGGCCTTTTTCCACTCATTTTGGTGGTTAACTAATTCACAACTCTGGAGTTGTTTGCACAAAAAAACAATGGATGGTAACCGAGCAGAGCTGAGTGGCCAAACTGTGGTATTAGGCCAAAACTATTGGCTGGGTTAGATGCAGAAAAAAATTATTTTTAATTTGCAACCTGATGGAGGTCAGTATAGATGGACTAATAGACCAAGTCCCACACACTGCTAGAAGCCCAAATATTTTTTCAGAGCTAGATGCAGAAAAAAATTATTTTTAATTTGCAACCTGATGGAGGTCAGTATAGATGGACTAATAGACCAAGTCCCACACACTGCTAGAAGCCCAAATATTTTTTCAGAGCTAGATGCAGAAAAAAATTATTTTTAATTTCCAACCTGATGGAGGTCAGTATAGATGGACTAATAGACCAAGTCCCACACACCGCTAGAAGCCCAAATGTTTATTCAGAGCTAGATGCAGAAAAAAATTATATTCAATTTGCAACCTGCTGGACGTCAGTATAGAAGGACTAATAGAACAAGTCCCACACACTGCTAGAAGCCCAAATATTTTTTCAGAGCTAAATTAAGAAAAAAATTATTTTTAATTTGCAACCTGATGGAGGTCAGTATAGATGGACTAATAGACCAAGTCCCACACACTGCTAGAAGCCCAAATATTTTTTCAGAGCTAGATGCAGAAAAAAATTATTTTTAATTTGCAACCTGATGGAGGTCAGTATAGATGGACTAATAGACCAAGTCCCACACACCGCTAGAAGCCCAAATATTTTTTCAGAGCTAGATGCAGAAAAAAATTATTTTTAATTTGCAACCTGATGGAGGTCAGTATAGATGGACTAATAGACCAAGTCCCACACACTGCTAGAAGCCCAAATATTTTTTCAGAGCTAGATGCAGAAAAAAATTATTTTTAATTTGCAACCTGATGGAGGTCAGTATAGATGGACTAATAGACCAAGTCCCACACACTGCTAGAAGCCCAAATATTTTTTCAGAGCTAGATGCAGAAAAAAATTATTTTTAATTTGCAACCTGATGGAGGTCAGTATAGATGGACTAATAGAACAAGTCCCACACGCTGCTAGAAGCCCAAATATTTTTTCAGAGATAAATGAAGAAAAAAATTATTTTTAATTTGCAACCTGATGGAGGTCAGTATAGATGGACTAATAGACCAAGTCCCACACACTGCTAGAAGCCCAAATATTTTTTCAGAGCTAGATGCAGAAAAAAATTATTTTTAATTTGCAACCTGATGGAGGTCAGTATAGATGGACTAATAGACCAAGTCCCACACACTGCTAGAAGGGCAAATATTTTTTCAGAGCTAGATGCAGAAAAAAATTATATTCAATTTGCAACCTGCTGGAGGTCAGTATAGAAGGACTAATAGAACAAGTCCCACACACTGCTAGAAGCCCAAATATTTTTTCAGAGCTAAATGAAGAAAAAAATTATTTTTAATTTGCAACCTGATGGAGGTCAGTATAGATGGACTAATAGACCAAGTCCCACACACCGCTAGAAGCCCAAATATTTTTTCAGAGCTAGATGCAGAAAAAAATTATATTCAATTTGCAACCTGCTGGAGGTCAGTATAGAAGGACTAATAGAACAAGTCCCACACACTGCTAGAAGCCCAAATATTTTTTCAGAGCCAAATGAAGAAAAAAATTATTTTTAATTTGCAACCTGATGGAGGTCAGTATAGATGGACTAATAGACCAAGTCCCACACACTGCTAGAAGCCCAAATATTTTTTCAGAGCTAGATGCAGAAAAAAATTATATTCAGTTTGCAACCTGATGGAGGTCAGTATAGATGGACTAATAGAATGATGCTATGCCCAAAAGATTTTACTTCACTAGGTGCAGTAAAAAAATTGGTATTCTATACACAGGTGGTATATCTTGCAACACAGATAGGCTACTCCACTGACTAACACACTCTGCAATAGGCCAAAAAGGATTAGCTTTGCTAGATTCAGCCAAATGCTGTGAAAAAAACTTGCACAGCACTGGCACAGACCTGCCTGGCAAAAACTGATAGGAACTGATGTAACCTAGTCCTGAAAAGGACTCCAATTACAATTAGTCTTTACTCCCACAATCTATCTATTTAAGAGCACAGACCTGCCTGATAAAAGTCGTAGGAAATGCTGTAACCTAGTCCTTAAAAGGACTGCAATCACAACTATTCCCTACTCCCAAGCTATCTGTATATTTGTGCGAAAATTGGCTTGAAATTAACAAGGTATAGCGCACACAGCAACAGCGGTGCCGTCTAACACGCAGCTGCAGCAGTGAGAAAATGGTGGCGACGGGGAAAATGGCTTGGTCTTATAGGGCAAGGACATGTGACATACACTGCCAATCACACATGCCCTTGCTTGTGTGAAAAAAAGCACTTCGCTCCGTGTGTGCACTGCTGATAGGCTGACAGATTGCACCTCCCCACTGCAAATGCGGGAAAGAGAAAAAAAAATGGAGATCTTCATTGTTCCTGCAGAGATCCATCCCCTGCCCCTCCCCCCGCCCCGCTGTACACTCAAACTGCGTATTAACATTAATTTTCATCATTACTGAGAAAAAATCCAGTTATGATTTTGGTGCACGAACAGTTATCGAACATAACCTCGAACAGCCGAATTTTTCTCAAATTGTTCGTGTTCGCCGACCGGCTCGAACACCGCCCAAAACAGCTCGAATTTGAGATTGGCGAACAGTTCGAGTAGAACAACGCTCATCTCTAGTCTCCACCAGCCTAAAAGGCAGCATTTCCAACGCAAGCAGTCGTGAAATGTGCGAATTTAGGACTGTGGCCTGTGGGGCGTTAGCTGCGAATTTCCACTTTCGTTCAAAGGTCTGGGATATGGACAATTGAACGCTGCGGTGGGACGTGGACGTTGATGCTGTTTCTTGAGAAACTGCAATAACAAGTGAAGACTGAGAGGAGGGGGCATCTTTACATGCAGTATGGACAGGGGATTGCCTTGCACACACAACAGGGGGTTCTATTGCACGCACAACAGTGGAAGAAGCAGTGGTGACACCCGCTGACACTGGTCGTGGACCCTGGGTTTCGCCCCACAAAGTCGGGTGCTTTGCTGCCATGTGCCTGATCATGCTGGTGGTGGTCAGGCTGGTAGTTTTGTCACCCCTGCTGATGCTTGCATGGCAGTTGGAACATATGGCTTTTTTGCGGTTATCAGCAGAGTCTTTAAAAAAATTCCGGACTCTGGAAGACCTACCGGTTGTACTGGCAACATCCCTCGTGTTGGTGTTACGGGGAACGGTTGCCCGCCTTCTGTTTGTAGCCACCACACTGCTTCTTCCTGCCTGTTGGGGTACTCTGCCTCCCTCCCCCTGTGTGCTGCTGGCCTCACTCTGCATGTCCTCCTGCCACGTTGGGTCAGTTACTAGATCATCCACCACCTCCTCCTCTTCTACTTGCGCACCATGATGCTCCTCCTCACTTCCTGGCAATTGTGTCTCGTCATCGTCCACCTCTTGTAACAAATTGCCAGCGTCGACTTCCTGTGGCCGTGGCTGTTCAAATATTTGGGCATCGCTACATGGGATCTCCTCTTCCACCACTTCAAGCGTATCAGGCGAGGGGCACAAATATGGAAATGGACCAGTGAACAGCTCTTCAGAGTGTCCAAGCGTGGGATCAATTGCTGTCTGACGACACTCGGCATGGTGGGAGGAAGGAGCATCAGGGTGAGGAGGAGTATGCGGTCGAGACTCACGGCTACTAAGAGTTGACCGTGTGGAAGACAGACCGGAGGTGGTGGTGCCCAGGTAACTGGAAGTATTATCTGCTATCCAATTAATAACCTGTTCACACTGATCAGTTCTCAATACTGGTGTTGTTCTGTGCTTCCCTAGTAATTTGGTCAAGAAGTGGGAGCGAGAAGATGTGGCAGTTGGTTGTGGCACATTTTCACCTTGGCCACGGCCCCTTCCTCTGCACGAACCATCACCAGAACGTCCACTTCCACGTCCCTTGCCACGCGCCTTGCCCATTGTAAAGGAAGTAAAATAGCTTACACTTGCACTATCAATGGAAAAAGGGTAATAAAACGTAGATTAGAACCGTGGAAGAGGAAAATCACAGTTCTATTTCTCTGGCCTACACCCGACTCTTTTAAACAATCTGAACAATCAGGGAGAAACTATTACTGTTTTTCTTTACGTAAAAAATACCAAAACCTGAATAATAGAGATTTTTTACCGTGGGATGGCAAAACCACAGTTATTGTTTACTGGGGTATACCAGACTTTTTTAAATAGATATAATTGTGGCTGAACAGTGAGCGACACACTCAAACTGTGTTTTTTTAGATACCAAAGGCCCAAAACTGGATAGTACAGAGATTTGACCCGTGGAACTGCAAAACCACACTGGGATTTGTCAGGCCTACACCAGACTATTTTCAACAGATATATTTTTGTGTCACAACAGTCAGGAGACACTACTGTTTTTCTTTACGTAAAATATACCAAAACCTGAATAATAGAGATTTTTTACCGTGGGATGGCAAAACCACAGTTATTGTTTACTGGGGTATACCAGACTTTTTAAAATAGATATTATTGCGGCTGATCTGTGAGCGACACACTCAAACTGTGTTTTTTTAGATACCAAAGGCCCAAAACTGGATAGTACAGAGATTTGACCCATGGAACTGCAAAACCACACTGGGATTTGTCGGGCCTACACCAGACTATTTTCAACAGATATATTTTTGTGTCACAACAGTCAGGAGACACTACTGTTTTTCTTTACGGAAAATATACCAAAACCTGAATAATAGAGATTTTTTACCGTGGGATGGCAAAACCACAGTTATTGTTTACTGGGGTATACCAGACTTTTTTAAATAGATATAATTGCGGCTGAACAGTGAGCGACACACTCAAACTGTGTTTTTTTAGATACCAAAGGCCCAAAACTGGATAGTACAGAGATTTGACCCGTGGAACTGCAAAACCACACTGGGATTTGTCGGGCCTACCCCAGACTATTTTCAACAGATATATGTTTGTGTCACAACAGTCAGGAGACACTACTGTTTTTCTTTACGGAAAATATACCAAAACCTGAATAATAGAGATTTTTTACCGTAGGATGGCAAAACCACAGTTATTGTTTACTGGGGTATACCAGACTTTTTTAAATAGATATAATTGCAGCTGAACAGTGAGCGACACACTCAAACTGTGTTTTTTTAGATACCAAAGGCCCAAAACTGGATAGTACAGAGATTTGACTCGTGGAACTGCAAAACCACACTGGGATTTGTCGGGCCTACACCAGACTATTTTCAACAGATATATTTTTGTGTCACAACAGTCAGGAGACACTACTGTTTTTCTTTACGGAAAATATACCAAAACCTGAATAATAGAGATTTTTTACCGTGGGATGGCAAAACCACAGTTATTGTTTACTGGGGTATACCAGACTTTTTTAAATAGATATAATTGCAGCTGAACAGTGAGCGACACACTCAAACTGTGTTTTTTAGGATACCAAAGGCCCAAAACTGGATAGTACAGAGATTTGACCCGTGGAACTGCAAAACCACACTGGGATTTGTCGGGCCTACACCAGACTATTTTCAGCAGATATATTTTTGTGTCACAACAGTCAGGAGACACTACTGTTTTTCTTTACGGAAAATATACCAAAACCTGAATAATAGAGATTTTTTACCGTAGGATGGCAAAACCACAGTTATTGTTTACTGGGGTATACCAGACTTTTTTAAATAGATATAATTGCGGCTGAACAGTGAATGACACACTCAAACTGTGCTTTTTTAGATACCAAAGGCCCAAAACTGGATAGTACAGAGATTTGACCCGTGGAACTGCAAAACCACACTGGGATTTGTCGGGCCTACACCAGACTATTTTCAACAGATATATTTTTGTGTCACAACAGTCTGGAGACACTACTGTTTTTCTTTACGGAAAATATACCAAAACCTGAATAATAGAGATTTTTTACCGTGGGATGGCAAAACCACAGTTATTGTTTACTGGGGTATACCAGACTTTTTTAAATAGATATAATTGCGGCTGAACAGTGAGCGACACACTCAAACTGTGTTTTTTTAGATACCAAAGGCCCAAAACTGGATAATACAGAGATTTGACCCGTGGAACTGCAAAACCACACTGGGATTTGTCGGGCCTACACCAGACTATTTTCAACAGATATATGTTTGTGTCACAACAGTCAGGAGACACTACTGTTTTTCTTTACGGAAAATATACCAAAACCTGAATAATAGAGATTTTTTACCGTAGGATGGCAAAACCACAGTTATTGTTTACTGGGGTATACCAGACTTTTTTAAATAGATATAATTGCGGCTGAACAGTGAGCGACACACTCAAACTGTGTTTTTTTAGACACCAAAGGCCCAAAACTGAATAGTACAGAGATTTGACCCGTGGAACTGCAAAACCACACTGAGATTTGTCGGGCCTACACCAGACTATTTTCAACAGATATATTTTTGTCTCACAACAGTCAGGAGACACTACTGTTTTTCTTTACGGAAAATATACCAAAACCTGAATAATAGAGATTTTTTACTGTGGGATGGCAAAACCACAGTTATTGTTTACTGGGGTATACCAGACTTTTTTAAATAGATATAATTGCGGCTGAACAGTGAGCGACACACTCAAACGGTGTTTTTTTAGATACCAAAGGCCCAAAACTGGATAGTACAGAGATTTGACCCGTGGAACTGCAAAACCACACTGGGATTTGTCGGGCCTACACCAGACTATTTTCAACAGATATATTTTTGTGTCATAACAGTCAGAAGACACTACTGTTTTTCTTTACGTAAAAAATACCAAAGCCTGAATAATAGAGATTTTTTACCGTGGGATGGCAAAACCACAGTTATTGTTTACTGGGGTATACCAGACTTTTTTAAATAGATATAATTGCGGCTGAACAGTGAGCGACACACTCAAACTGTGTTTTTTTAGATACCAAAGGCCCAAAACTGGATAATACAGAGATTTGACCCGTGGAACTGCAAAACCACACTGGGATTTGTCGGGCCTACACCAGACTATTTTCAACAGATATATGTTTGTGTCACAACAGTCAGGAGACACTACTGTTTTTCTTTACGGAAAATATACCAAAACCTGAATAATAGAGATTTTTTCCGTAGGATGGCAAAACCACAGTTATTGTTTACTGGGGTATACCAGACTTTTTTAAATAGATATAATTGCGGCTGAACAGTGAGCGACACACTCAAACTGTGTTTTTTTAGACACCAAAGGCCCAAAACTGAATAGTACAGAGATTTGACCCGTGGAAGTGCAAAACCACACTGGGATTTGTCGGGCCTACACCAGACTATTTTCAACAGATATATTTTTGTCTCACAACAGTCAGGAGACACTACTGTTTTTCTTTACGGAAAATATACCAAAACCTGAATAATAGAGATTTTTTACCGTGGGATGGCAAAACCACAGTTATTGTTTACTGGGGTATACCAGACTTTTTTAAATAGATATAATTGCGGCTGAACAGTGAGCGACACACTCAAACGGTGTTTTTTTAGATACCAAAGGCCCAAAACTGGATAGTACAGAGATTTGACCCGTGGAACTGCAAAACCACACTGGGATTTGTCGGGCCTACACCAGACTATTTTCAACAGATATATTTTTGTGTCATAACAGTCAGAAGACACTACTGTTTTTCTTTACGTAAAAAATACCAAAGCCTGAATAATAGAGATTTTTACCGTGGGATGGCAAAACCACAGTTATTGTTTACTGGGGTATACCAGACTTTTTTAAATAGATATAATTGCGGCTGAACAGTGAGCGACACACTCAAACTGTTTTTTTTTTAGATACAAATGGCCCAAAAGTAGACAATACAGAGGTTTGAACCGTGGAAGTGCAAAACAACACTTCTGTTTCTCTATCCTACACCAGACTATTTTCAACAGATATATTTGTGTCTGAAAAATCAGAGACACGCTTTTTTTTTTGGGGGGGGGGGGGGCACCAAAAGGTTAATAAGACGGGTATTTGTACAGTGTGAAGGAGGGAAAAAAAAAGAGGATTTAGATGAAAAAAAAAAAGGATTTTTCCTGTCCCCTGAGACCTGGAGCTAAGTCCAGCAATTTCAGCAACAGGAGCAGCACACAGGACTGTAGTGCAGCGTTTGCTGGTATAACCACTGCGTTTCCTATACCGCCTGCCTGCCTGCCTGATATCTGGGATGGATATTAGTCCTGAGAAGGACTGTTTGTTTGTTCTGGCAGCCTTTACAGACCCTACACTAACTATTTCGCAGTTTATATCTCTCCCTAAATCAGCAGCGCTGTCCCTACACTGTCTGATCCGGAGCGACTGTGTCCAAGATGGCGGCGCCCGGTTTTAAATACTCGAGGTGACGCTGTGCGGCCAGCCAATCACTGTAATGCCCACAACCAACATGGCTGCGGCATTACAGTGACTGGCTGGCAATCCCTGCATGTTCATTGGCTCTGTAAAGAGCGCCAAACATGCAGGGCGGAGACCCGAGCTCCCACCCGAGTAACCCGGAAATGCTCGGTGCTCGCCGAACATCCCGAGTAGCGTGATGCTCGGGCGAGTACCGAGCAGTGTCGAGCATGTTCGCTCAACACTAGTAATTACATATAGCCTAGAATAATGATGCTGACACTGGAGGTACAGGATAATGACACCGACATTGGGGTTACAGGATAATGACACCGACACTGGGGGTACAGGATGACACCGACACTGGGGGTACGGGATAATGACACCAACACTCGGGGTACGGATTAATGGCGCTGACACTCGGGGTACGGATTAATGAGTCTGACACTCGGGGTACAGGATAATGGCGCTGACACTCAGGGTACGGATTAATGGTGCTGACACTTGGGTACAGGATAATGACACCGACACTGGGGGTACAGGATGACACCGACACTGGGGGTACAGGATAATGACACCAACACTCGGGGTACGGATTAATGGCGCTTACACTCGGGGTACGGATTAATGGCGCTGACACTCGGGGTACAGGATAATGACGCTGACACTCGGGTTACGGATTAATGGCGCTGACACTCGGGGCACAGGATAATGACACCGACACTGGGGGTACAGGATAATGACACCAACACTTGGGGTACGGATTAATGGCGCTGACACTCGGGGTTCGGATTAATGGCGCTGACACTCGGGGTACAGGATAATGACACCGACACTGGGGGTACAGGATAATGGCGCCGTCATTGGGGGTACAGGATAAAGATGCCGACACTCGGGGTGCAGGATAATGGCGCAGACACTGGGGGTACAGGATAATGGCGCTGACACTCGAGGTACGGGATAATGATGCTGACACTCAGGGTATGGATTAATGGCGCTGACACTCGGGGTACGGATTAATGGCGCTGACACTCGGGGTACGGATTAATGGCACTGACACTTGGGGTACAGGATAATGACACCGACACTGGGGGGTACAGGATGACTCCGACACTGGGGGTACAGGATATTGACACCAACACTCAGGGTATGGATTAATGGCGCTGACACTCGGGGTACGGATTAATGGTGCTGACACTCGGGGTACAGGATAATGACACCGACACTGGGGGTACAGGATGACTCCGACACTGGGGGTACAGGATATTGACACCAACACTCAGGGTATGGATTAATGGCGCTGACACTTGGGGTACGGATTAATGGCGCTGACACTAGGGGTACAGGATAATGGCGCTGACACTCGGGTTACGGATTAATGGTGCTGACACTTGGGGTACAGGATAATGACACCGACACTGGGGGGTACAGGATGACTCCGACACTGGGGGTACAGGATATTGACACCAACACTCAGGGTATGGATTAATGGCGCTGACACTCGGGGTACGGATTAATGGCGCTGACACTAGGGGTACAGGATAATGGCGCTGACAGTCGGGGTACGGATTAATGCCGCTGACACTCAGGTTACAGGATAATGACACCGACACTGGGGGTACAGGATAATGGCGCCGTCATGGGGGGTACAGGATAAAGACGCCGACACTCGGGGTGCAGGATAATGGCGCCGACACTAGGGGTACGGGATAATGGCGCTGACACTCGGGGTGCGGGATAATGACGCTGACACTCGGGGTGCGGGATTTTATTTATATTTTATTTATTTATATATAATAGTGCTATGGCTATAATAATTAACGTCCCCTCAGCTGGCCCAGCATTAACCACCTGTCCTTTCTCCACGTCCGGTTCCTACTCCCAATGCCCAGGCCCCAGGCCCTTCCAAATTTCAATAATTACACAGTGAGTGAGTGTATTGTGTAATTTATACTGGCTGGCTGTCACAGTCACTGGCAGCCGGCCCATAGTAACAGGACAAGCGCTCCGCTCCGGCGGGATTCTCAGAGACAGGAAACGGGAGGTAGGCAGCGTGCTACGTCAGCACGCCTCAGGAGTCAGGACCCTGATCAGGTGACATGTGGCATTGCGGAGTGCTGTGTCACTCAGTGTGCGTTAAAGGTAATCCCGTCCGGACCCCATGCAGTGACACTGCGCAGTTCAAGCCGCCGGGTGCAGAGCAGAGCAGTCACCTGCGGCCGGCCGCAGAGGGAACTTTCGCTGACCGCGACCTCCAGTGATCTAAGTGTGTTTGCGGCATGGAGGGGTGGATTAAGAGTAGCAAGGGCCCCAGGCAGTTTAGAAGGCGCGGGCCCCCCCCCCCACACACCTAATTTATCACGTGACATGTCACATGATTCCCTGTGATAGATCATGTGATAGTTCACATGAAATTAATTTGACACAATATTAATTATAATAATTTTTTTTAGGCTGTGTGCCCACTATGCGTTTTTTAAGCGTTTCCGCAGCAGCAATTCCGCTGCAGAAACGCTTAAAAAACGCTTGGTAGAAGGTCTGCCATGTTCCCCAATGATAATCCGCATGTGATGTGCACATGCTGCGGAAATTTCCGCTGCGGATTATCATTGCGGAAAAATCTGCAGCATTACCAATTATTTTGCGGAAGCGCGGCGTTTTCGCCGCCATTGACTTGCATTGGAACACATGGAATCCGCATCACTGCATCTGTACATGCAGAATCCATGCATTTCAATGTGCGGATGGTACCCGGGTGTGGAGGACAGGAGACTCTCCTCCGGACCCGGGTACCATAGAACCTGTAAAAAAAGAATAAAATAAAAAATAAATATCATACTTACCTCCTGATGGCCCCCGGTGTCTTTATCCGATGCGTCCTGGCTTGCCGGCAGCTCGCGATGGTCTGAAAAGGACCTGCCGTGACGTCATTTAGTCATGTGACGGGTCACGTGACCGCTGACATCGGCAGGCCATCAGAAGGTAATTATATATTTATTTTTTATTTTTTACCATTCTTTTATGGTCACACTATATAAATCCATGCCGGTTGCATGGATTTATATAGTGTGACCAAGTTGTCATGCACTTTCCAAGTGATGCTAAAATCGCTTGGAAAGCGCTTGTCAACCCGCATGCAGAAATACAAGTGAAGAACGCTTCACATCCGCAAGTCCCTGGCAGGAAAAACGCATGTACAATTAGCATGTACAATCTTCATGTACAATCCGCATGCGTTTTTTCTGCCATGGAGATGCAGAAACGCTCAGGAAAAATCCGAAGTATCGTGGGCACATAGCCTTACATTAATTGTATGACTCAATATTGAGCACAAGTAGCCATTTATACACAGCAGGAGGCCGCACGGTGCCATCTATACACGGCGGGAGGCCGCACGTAGCCATCTATACACAGCGGGAGGCCGCACGTAGCCATCTAAACATAGCAGGAGGCCGCAAGGTACCATCTATACACAGCGGGAGGCCGCACGTAACCATCTATACAAAGCGGGAGGCCACACGTAGCCATCTATACACAGCAGGAGGCTGCACGGTGCCATCTATACACAGCGGGAGGCCGCACGTAGCCATCTATACAAAGCGGGAGGCCGCACGTAATCATCTATACACAGCAGGAGGCCGCACATAGCCATCTATACACAGCAGGAGGCCGCATGGCGCCCCCCCAGAGACAGCGGAAGGCCGCACGCAGTCACGCACACACAAACATATACAGACATATACAGTACAGACCAAAAGTTTGGACACACCTTCTCATTTAAAGATTTTTCTGTATTTTCATCACTATGAAAATTGTACATTCACACTGAAGGCATCAAAACTATGAATTACCACATGTGGAATTATATACTTAACAAAAAAGTGTGAAACAACTGAAAATATGTCTTATATTCTAGGTTCTTCAAAATAGCCACCTTTTGCTTTGATGACTGCTTTGCACACTCTTGGTATTCTCTTGATGAGCTTCAAGAGGTAGTCACCGGAAATGGTTTTCACTTCACAGGTGTGCCCTGTCAGGTTTAATAAGTGGGATTTCTTGCCTTATAAATGGGGTTGGGACCATCAGTTGTGTTGTGCAGAAGTCTGGTGGATACCCAGCTGATAGTTCTACTGAATAGACTGTTGGAATTTGTATTGTGGCAAGAAAAAAGCAGCTAAGTAAAGAAAAACGAGTGGCCATCATTACTTTAAGAAATGAAGGTCAGTCAGTCCGAAAAATTGGAAAACTTTGAAAGTGTCCCCAAGTGCAGTTGCAAAAACCGTCAAGCGCTACAAAGAAACTGGCTCACAAGAGGACCGCCCCAGGAAAGGAAGACCAAGAGTCACCTCTGCTTCTGAGGATAAGTTTATCCGAGTCACCAGCCTCAGAAATCGCAGGTTAACAGCAGCTCAGATTAGAGACCAGGTCAATGCCACAGAGAGTTCTAGCAGCAGACACATCTCTACAACAACTGTTAAGAGGAGACTTTGTGCAGCAGGCCTTCATGGTAAAATAGCTGCTAGGAAACCACTGCTAAGGACAGGCAACAAGCAGAAGAGACTTGTTTGGGCTAAAGAACACAAGGAATGGACATTAGACCAGTGGAAATCTGTGCTTTGGTCTGATGAGTCCAAATTTGAGATCTTTGGTTCCAACCACCGTGTCTTTGTGCGATGCAGAAAAGGTGAACGGATGGACTCTACATGCCTGGTTCCCACCGTGAAGCATGGAGGAGAAGGTGTGATGGTGTGGGGGTGCTTTTCTGGTGATACTGTTGGGGATTTATTCAAAATTGAAGGCATACTGAACCAGCATGGCTACCACAGCATCTTGCAGCGGCATGCTATTCCATCCGGTTTGCTTTTAGTTGGACCATCATTTATTTTTCAACAGGACAATGACCCCAAACACACCTCCAGGCTGTGTAAGGGCTTTTTGACCAAGAACGAGAGTGATGGGGGGCTACGCCAGATGACCTGGCCTCCACAGTCACCAGACCTGAACCCAATCGAGATGGTTTGGGGTGAGCTGGACTGCAGAGTGAAGGCAAAAGGGCCAACAAGTGCTAAGCATCTCTGGGAACTCCTTCAAGATTGTTGGAAGACCATTTCCGGTGACTACCTCTTGAAGCTCATCAAGAGAATGCCAAGAGTGTGCAAAGCAGTCATCAAAGCAAAAGGTGGCTACTTTGAAGAACCTAGAATATAAGACATATTTTCAGTTGTTTCACACTTTTTTGTTAAGTATATAATTCCACATGTGTTAATTCATAGTTTTGATGCCTTCAGTGTGAATGTACAATTTCCATAGTCAAGAAAATACAGAAAAATCTTTAAATGAGAAGGTGTGTCCAAACTTTTGGTCTGTACTGTACATACACGCATAAAGACATTTGAAACACAAAAATACATATAAACAGACATCACACAATGATATCTGCCTGCACACACACACACTCACTCAATCACACACACACTCACACACTCTCACACACACACTCACCATCCCCCGGCTCCAGTCCTCCTGCTCCTCTCTGGTGCAGCAGTGCAGGCCGGGCGCGCACTGCGTGACGTCACAGCTAGGAGACACGGCCGCGCACAGGGCCGTGTCTCCTAGCTGTGACGCGGCTGGGCCAGCACAGGGAAGTTAACAGCTGCAGTGCTTTCCCGGCCGAAGAAGAAGTAGCCGCCGTGCGCCGCTGCTGGGGTAGCGGTCCGGGGACCCCCCCCACTGTCTGCCGGTATGTGCCGCAGCACCGCACATATAATGAGGGCAATCTGGCCATAGACAACCCGGAGCCCCGGGCGGTAGCCCAGATTGCCCTCATTATAATCTGCCTATGGAGGCGTGCATCCCTGCTTCTAGGGGGGGCAGCTGCCCCCCCTGCCCCACGGTGGGTACGCCCATGCTACAAGAGTAATACAAAAGATAAAACTAATTAAAAAATTATAAACGGGTTCTTTTTTAATTGTAATAGTGCAGCAATAATAAAAATGGTAATAATACATTGTGAGGCCTGGTCGCAGTAAGTTAGTGTAGTATTAGAGTAAGAAGGACAATCGGGGGAGAAAGGTTGAACTGGATGGACCGAGGTCTGTATTCAACCTACGTTACTCTGTTACTAATTGCTGGCAACTCCCAGCAGTATACAAGGAGTTTAGTGGTGCTGCCTCATTGCCCCAGCCGGAGCTGATTACTCCTGCTGAAATGCTGGAAAGCACACAAGCTCAGCTATATTGGCCATGACATCTTCTCCGCCACCAGTGCAATCTTCATGGTGAATATAGCGGTGACAGGCTACAGAGCCAGACATAGATGGAGCATGTCTGGATAGAGATTTAATATGACGGTTATTACTTTTACTGTATAGACTTGGGAAACTCTCTATAAAATAGTATTGCCTACTAGTGTTGAGCGATACCTTCCGATATCAGGAAATATCGTATCGGATTGGATCGGGCCGATACCCAAAAAGTATCGGATATCGCCGATTCCGATACCGGAAACCAATGCAAGTCAATGGGACACAAATATCGGAATGAAAATAAACCCTTTCTTTCCTTGTAGGTTAATTCTACATGAAGTAAAACAACTAAGAATAATGTAGAATGACATGAAAAGCCGGCAATTCATCAGCGGCATTCACCGGTACCCGACAATTTACAACAGAAAGAATAGAGCTTCACACATAGATTAGATAGATAGAAACATGTCAGTCACATATATATGAAGTACTGTGACAGTGTTGCTTACTGTACTTGTCATTTAGTGTAAAGGATTTATTAAAAAAAATATTAGTGTTTTCGTGCACCGTCTCTTTAAAAAAGCCGGCCGGCAATTCAGCATCTGTACCCGACAATTTATAACAGACAGAATAGAGCTTCACACATAGATTAGATAGATAGAAACATGTCAGTCACATATATAAGAAGTACAGTGACAGTGTTGCTTACTGTACTTGTCATTTAGTGTAAAGGATTTATTTAAAAAAATAATAGTGTTTTCATGCACTGTCTCTTTAAGAAAGCCGGCCGGCAATTCAGCATCTGTACCCGACAATTTAGAATAGAAGGAATAGAGAATCACACATAGATTAGATAGATAGAAACATGTCAGTCACATATATATGAAGTACAGTGACAGTGTTGATTACTGTACTTGTCATTTAGTGTTAAAATAAAGGATTTATTTAAAAAAAAATTGGCGTGGGGTTCCCCTTAATTTTAGGCTCTAGCG
Source organism: Phyllobates terribilis (assembly GCF_046119375.1). NCBI lineage: Eukaryota > Metazoa > Chordata > Amphibia > Anura > Dendrobatidae > Phyllobates > Phyllobates terribilis. The sequence continues at coordinate 21,420,069 of NW_027362766.1, forward strand.
GAGGTTAAGCAGACAGCTGGGGCAAATGTTTGAAGCCTGGGAAGGGGGTAATACCCACGGAGCTTCCCAGGCTACTAATATCAGCCCCCAGCTGAATACCTAGCCTTTACTAGCTATTAAAATGGGGGACCCCCCCAAAAAAATGACGTGGGGTCCCCCCTAATTTAATAGCTAGCACAGGCTAGGCAGACAGCTGGGGGCTGATATTAATAGCCCAGGAAGGGTGCCATGAATATTGGCCCCCTCCCAGGCTAGAAACACCAGCCGTCAGCCGCCCCAGAAATGGCGCATCCATAGGATGCGCCAATTCTGGCACTTAGCCTCGCTCTTCCACGCTGCCCTGGTGCGGTGGCAGGGGGTAATAGGGTTGGGGTTGATGTCAGCTTATAATGCCAGCTGACATCAAGCCCAGGTTAGTAATGGAGAGGCGTCTATAAGACACCCCCATTACTAACCCCATAGTCAAAGTTAAAAGAAAACACAAACACCCAGAATAAAGTCCTTTAATTGAAATAAAGACACAATTCTTTATTGTTCTAAATTAAACCATACTTACCATCACGCCCATTCCAGCTGAAGCCAACGATCTCCTGCAATAAAAGAAAAATAATAAAGCAACCTCATCCTTACCTTTCGATGGTTCCCAGGACGGCTCCAGCTCTGCTACATTGAGATGACAGGCTGGACCGCAGCAGAACGCTGCCATCCAGCCTGTCATCCCGCAGACACTGAGAAGCGCAGGCATGCTTGCGCTCCTCAGTGTCTCGCTGTGACGGCATCCAGATGAGCCGAGTTCATGTCCAATGAACTCAGCTCACCTCATGCACGTCACTGACAGCGTGGGAAAATTCTCCTGCACTCAGCGCTTCAGCGTGAGAATTCTCCCACGCTGTCAGTGACATACATGAGGTGAGGTCATGTCCAATGAACTCAGCTCACCTCATGCACGTCACTGACAGCGTGGGAAAATTCTCACGCTGAAGTGCTGAGTGCAGGAGAATTTTCCCACGCTGTCAGTGACGTACATGAGGTGAGCTGAGTTCATTGGACATGACCTCGGCTCATCTGGATGCCGTCACAGCCAGACACTGAGGAGTGGAAGTATGCCTGCGCTTCTCAGTGTCTGCGGGATGACAGGATGGATGGCAGCGTTCTGCTGCGGTCCAGCCTGTCATCTCGATGTAGCAGAGCTGAAGCTGTCGTGGGAGCCATGGAAAGGTAAGGATGAGGTTGCTTTATTATTTTACTTTTATTGCAGGAGATCGTTGGCTTCAGCTGGAATGGGCGTGGTGGTAAGTATGGTTTAATTTAGAACAATAAAGAATTGTGTGTTTATTTCAATTAAAGGACTTTTTTCTGGGTGTTGTGTTTTTTTAAATACTTTACTAGAAATTCATGGTGGTCATGTCTAATATTGGCGTGACCCCATGAATTTTGGGCTTAGGGCCAGCTGATAATGCCAAGCTGGCCTTAACCCCTTTATTACCCAGTGAGCCACCGCACCAGGGCCCTGGATGAGTTGGGTACAGCGCCAGAAGATGGCGCTTCTATGAACGCGCCATTTTCTGGGGCGGCTGCGGACTGCAATTTGCAGCGGGGGTGGCCCAGAAAGCTTGGGTCTCCCTGCGCTGCGGATTCCAGCCCCCAGCTGCCTAGTTGTACCTGGCTGGGCACAAAAATAGGGCGAAGCCCCACGCATTTTTTTTTTAAATTATTTCATGAAATTCATGGAATAATTAAGAAAAAAAGGGCTTCCCTATATTGTTGTGTCCGGCCAGGTACAAATAGGCAGCTGGTGGTTGGGGGCAGCCTGTTCCTGCCTGCTGTACCTGGCTGGACACAAATATAGGGCGAAGCCCCACTTCAATTTTTTTTAAAATAAGTCCTTTATTTTAACACTAAATGACATTTGAGGAGTTAATAAAGATGCAGTCCCTAAATTATTATTTATTTTTTAATTAATTTTTCCCAAAACTTTTGACGTGGGCTTCGCCATATTTTTGTATGCCAGCCAGGTACAGCATCCAGCTTCTATGAACGCGCCATTTTCCGGGGTGGCTGCGCACTGCAATTTTCAGCGGGGGGAGGGGGGGGGGCAGAAAGCTTGGGCCTCCCTGCGCTGCAGATTCCATCCCCCAGCTGCCTAGTTGTACCTGGCTGGACACAAAAATAGGGAGAAGCTTCACGTATTTTTTTTTTTTAATTATTTCAGGAAATTCATGAAATAATTTAAAAAAATTGACGTGGGGCTTCGCACTATATTTGTGTCCAGTCAGGTACAGCAGGCAGGAACGGGCTGCCCCCAACCACCAGCAGCCTATTTGTACCTAGCCGGACACAACAATATAGGGAAGCCCTTTTTTTCTTAATTATTCCATGAATTTCATGAATTTAAAAAAAAAAAAACGTGGAGCTTCGCCCTATTTTTGTGTCCAGCCAGGTACAACTAGGCAGCTGGGGGCTGGAATCTGCAGCGCAGGGAGGCCCAAGCTTTCTGGGCCCCACCCGCTGCAAATTGCAGTCCGCAGCCGCCCCGGAAAATGGCGCGTTCATAGAAGCGCCATCTTCTGGCGCTGTACCCAACTCATCCAGGGCCCTGATGCGGTGGCTCACTGGGTAATAAAGGGGTTAAGGCCAGCTTGGCATTATCAGCTGGCCCTAAGCCCGAAATTCATGGGGTCACGCCAATATTAGACATGACCACCATGAATTTCTAGTAAAGTATTTAAAAAAAACACAAACACCCAGAAAAAAGTCCTTTAATTGAAATAAACACACAATTCTTTATTGTTCTAAATTAAACCATACTTACCATCACGCCCATTCCAGCTGAAGCCAATGATCTCCTGAAATAAAAGAAAAATAATAAAGCAACCTCATCCTTACCTTTCCATGGCTCCCACGACGGCTCCAGCTCTGCTACATCGAGATGACAGGCTGGACCGCAGCAGAACGCTGCCATCCAGCCTGTCATCCCGCAGACACTGAGAAGCGCAGGCATACTTCCACTCCTCAGTGTCTGGCTGTGACGGCATCCAGATGAGCCGACAATGAACTCGGCTCACCTCATGTACGTCACTGACAGCGTGGGAGAATTCTCCTGCACTCAGCGCTTCAGCGTGAGAATTTTCCCACGCTGTCAGTGACGTGCATGAGGTGAGGTCATGTCCCATGAACTCGGCGCACCTCATGCACGTCACTGACAGCGTGGGAGAATTCTCACGCTGAAGCGCTGAGTGCAGGAGAATTTTCCCACGCTGTCAGTGACGTGCATGAGGTGAGCTGAGTTCATTGGACATGACCTCGGCTCATCTGGATGACGTCACAGAAAGACACTGAGGAGCGCAAGCATGCCTGCGCTTCTCAGTGTCCGCGGGATGACAGGCTGGATGGCAGCGTTCTGCTGCGGTCCAGCCTGTCATCTCGATGTAGCAGAGCTGAAGCTGTCCTGGGAACCATGGAAAGGTAAGGATGAGGTTGCTTTATTATTTTACTTTTATTGCAGGAGATCGTTGGCTTCAGCTGGAATGGGTGTGGCGGTAAGTATGGTTTAATTTAGAACAATAAAGAATTGTGTCTTTATTTCAATTAAAGGACTTTATTCTGGGTGTTTGTGTTTTTTTTAAATACTTTACTAGAAATTCATGGCGGTCATGTCTAATATTGGCGTGACCCCATGAATTTCGGGCTTAGGGCCAGCTGATAATGCCAAGCTGGCCTTAACCCCTTTATTACCCAGTGAGCCACCGCACCAGGGCCCTGGATGAGTTGGGTACAGCGCCAGAAGATGGCGCTTCTATGAACGCGCCATTTTCCGGGGCGGCTGCGGACTGCAATTTGCAGCGGGTGGGACCCAGAAAGCTTGGGTCTCCCTGCGCTGCAGATTCCAGCCCCCAGCTGCCTAGTTGTACCTGGCTGGACACAAAAATAGGGCGAAGCGCCACACATTTTTTTTTTTTATTATTTCATGAAATTCATGGAATAATTAAGAAAAAAAGGGCTTCCCTATATTGTTGTGTCCGGCTAGGTACAAATAGGCAGCTGGTGGTTGGGGGCAGCCCGTTCCTGCCTGCTGTACCTGGCTGGACACAATTATAGGGCGAAGCCCCACATAATTTTTTTTTAATTATTTCATGAATTTCCTGAAATAATTAAAAAAAAATTGACGTGGGGCTTCACACTATATTTGTGTCCAGCCAGGTACAGCAGGCAGGAACGGGCTGCCCCCAACCACCAGCTGCCTATTTGTACCTAGCCGGACACAACAATATAGGGAAGCCCTTTTTTTCTTAATTATTCCATGAATTTCATGAAATAATTAAAAAAAAAAAAACGTGGAGCTTCTCCCTATTTTTGTGTCCAGCCAGGTACAACTAGGCAGCTGGGGGCTGGAATCTGCAGCGCAGGGAGGCCCAAGCTTTCTGGGCCTCCCCCCCCCGCTGAAAATTGCAGTCCGCGGCCGCCCCGGAAAATGGCGCGTTCATAGAAGCTGGATGCTGTACCTGGCTGGCATACAAAAATATGGCGAAGCCCACGTCAAAAGTTTTGGGAAAAATTTATTAAAAAATAAATAATAATTTAGGGACTGCATCTTTATTAAGTCCTCAAATGTCATTTAGTGTTAAAATAAAGGATTTATTTAAAAAAAAAATGGCGTGGGATCCCCCATAATTTTAGTCTCTAGCGGAGGTTAAGCAGACGGCTGGGGCAGATGTTTGAAGCCTGGGAAGGGGGTAAAACCCACGGAGCTTCCCAGGCTACTAATATCAGCCCCCAGCTGAATACCTAGCCTTTACTAGCTATTAAAATGGGGGACCCCCCAAAAAAAAATGACGTGGGGTCCCCTCTATTTTAATAGCTAGCAAAGGCTAGGCAGACAGCTGGGGGCTGATATTAATAGCTCAGGAAGGGTGCCATGAATATTGGCCCCCTCCCAGGCTAGAAACACCAGCCGTCAGCCGCCCCAGAAATGGCGCATCCATAGGATGCGCCAATTCTGGCACTTAGCCTCGCTCTTCCACGCTGCCCTGGTGCGGTGGCAGGGGGTAATAGGGCTGGGGTTCATGTCAGCGCCAGCTGCCATGAAGCCCAGGTTAGTAATGATGGCCGTCTATATGACACCCCCATTACTAACCTACAAAGTGTTAAAAAGAAAAAACACACTACACCCAGAAAAAAATAATTTATTTGAAATAAAACACCATTTTATTTAATTCTTAGTTTACTAAAAAAAAAATAGTTACCTGTCCACGTTCCTGCGCTGATCTCCCATGCACAGCTGTCACATCTGGAGATGGTGACAGCTGTGCATGGCTGCTGTAAGCTCACGCTGCCGGGAACACGTCCGCTCCCGGCAGCGGGAGCCACTGACTGAGGTCACCGGAGTGCATTCAGGCAGCGCAGCTCCGGAGACCTCCTTTACGGCAGTGCTGTACCGTGGGAATTTCTCACGATACAGCAGTGCCGTAAAGGAGCTAACCGGAGCAGCGCTGCCTGAACTCCGGTGAACCCTTACGGCCCCGTCATTCTAGCGGCGGCAGCGGTTCAGAGCGGTCACATTCTATGTGGCTGCTCTGAACTGGAGATCTTCGTGGGACACTCGTGGACTACTACGGAGGGGTAAGGATAAGGTTGTGGTTTATTATTTTATATTTTATTACAGGAGATCGATGGCTTCGGGGAATTAGGTGTCTAGGTGAGTATAGGTGTAGTTTTTTATTTTTTACTTTATTTTAGGTGGCGATCGGCGGGGACAGGTAATGTATGAACTAATTTCTTTTAGGTAACCACTGGCCACCAATGACATGTATTTAACATTTATTGGGGACACAGTAGGGCAATTTAAATAGCAGGATCAGGCTGATGGGAACTACTGCTCCCATCGAGCTGATCCTGCTGGCAGGAGTGGACGGGGGACAGACATAGGCCGATGGGAGTAGTAGTGTCACATCGGCCTATGTCTGCCCGCACACACACCCGCACACACACACCCCGCACACACACCCGCACACACACCCCGCACACACACACACCCCGCACACACTAATCATGACGGGTCTGGGAGGTGAGGCTGACCTGTGCGGCCGTGGGAAAGTTGATGTGAGTTCATGCAGTCAAGCATGAACTCACATGAACCCTCTGAGGGCACCGCGGCTACTTCAAATGAACAGCTGATCGGCATCACCTGATACCTCAGCTGTTCATTTGAAATAACCGGCGGGAAAGCGCAGCACAGAACGGGAAAGCCGGCGGTGAAGTCTTTTCACTGCCGGCTTCCCCGCCCGGGTCCTTCGCTCCTTGGTGCTGCGCTCCCCGCCCGGTCCTAATTTACGATCGGGATGGGAGGTGGCGAGGGGAGCGGAGGATCGGGGTGGGAGGCTGCGGGGAAGCAGTATGGGGCTGCGTGATTGTTTAAAAGCCGGCGGCTTTTTACCGCGCGCCGGCTTTTAAACAATCAGGAGAATTCTCCCACGCTGGGATGGCATTCTGATGACAAGCTGGATCGCAGCTGAGCGCTGCCATCCAGCTTGTCATCCTTCAGAGACACTGCAGAGCGCAGGCATTATGGGAACTTCCGATTCCGGTATTCGATATTATAAAAGTATCGGAATTAAGTATCGGAATTCCGATACAGTGAATATCGGCCGATACCCGATATTTCAGTATCGGAATGCTCAACACTATTGCCTACATTCGTTCGTTATGACTTTAGTAAGTGGCCACTTCATAGGAAATAATGACAAAAATCTCATCATTTCATGACTGAAGTGAGGAGCAGCATGTTGACGTCAGATAAATCATGGATATGCTCTTTTTGCAGTATGATAATTATGTTGGTGTTGTATCAATCACAAAATAATAGAAGAATTTTTTTTTTACACTCTTAATTGAAGTACTGTCAACGAGGAGGAACAAGAATGTGCCCAATATAAAACAGCCTTTCCAGCCATAAGAAAGTCAAATAAAGGCAATGTTACATAATAATTCATCTTTTTAACCTGTTTGTATTGTCATTGCTCTGCACAGTTGGAGCTGAGAAGAACTCCCCAAAAAAATAACAAAATAATTTGATGCGCTGTTTATATTGTGTTTTTTACCCTCGGCTCGGCATTATGACCCATTTTCCATTTTTCTCGGAGCAGCAAAAAATAGCAGTAGCACATGGCATTTGTACATCAGATATTACGGATGATTTGGAAATGATGGAGGATGTGATGCTTTGAAGTCCTGTAAAGTGCAATGTTCAGAAAAAAATGTGGTTCTGTTAAGGAAACACAGAAAAACGAAAGCAATAAATAAAGGAAAGTAATCTCCAAAGCAACAGATTAACTCTTGTCATGCCATGGGGTTGCTGCCAACTTTCTCACATACTCTTGTTGCATCTGTTCACGTATTTATCTATTTTTTAAGGATTAGGAAATATTTTTTTTTAGTTTTTGACCTATTCTTGACTTTTTTTACTGTGTGTTTTCTATAATCTGTAATTATTCTTACTTTATTTTACTTACTATTTTTACTTAAATATAGTACTTAAAGGGGACCTGTCACCAGGCCAAAAAAGAACAATGTTGCTCTTATTTTATTCCTGCTGTTCCCCTGAATATTCCAGTTTTTGTTTTGTTTAAATCTTCCATATACTTCAAGAGATATTGAGCTTTTTATTTAGTACTAATTTTTATGGTCAAGGGGTTCGTCTTTTGACTGCAGCTTAATTATATTGCGAGCAACCCCCCTCCGGTATAGAACAAAAAGTAGTAAAAATAAAAAGGCCCCTGTCGTAGAGATAAAATTGTAAAATCCTTAAACACATCTCCGGGACATACTGTATCACCCTCACGTTGAACATATTGGATTAATTATAAATGGGGAAGTGCATGAGAATATGGTGCAGGCCCAAGCCAGACAGAAGTTGTGTTACGACCGGAACGCCCAGGATTGGGTGTATGAAGTGAGTCAGAAGGTGTGGGTCCTAGTTCCAATGACCCATAAAAAGCTTCAGATGGCCTGGAAAGGTCCATACCTTGTGCATCAGTGCCTGAATGACGTAAATTAAGTGGTCACCATTGACCATGGCAGGAAGAGGCAGAAGGTTTCCCATGTCAAAATGATGAAAGCTCATGTGCCCTTCCTGACGTAGGCGCGAGTGAAGTCCTGGTTAATTTGCTAGCAGCAGCCCACGACAGAGAGTCTATTGAGGATGCAAAATTCAACCCGCATCTATCCCTAGACCGGAGGTCCCAGCTGTGGGAGGTGTCCTGGCCCTACCTGACCATCTTCACTGGAATACCAGGGAAGATGCAGCTAGCCATCCACCAGGGGGCAAAGGAAGTCACCCCCAGTCGGTCAACCTGCATACTGTGTCTCCCTAGAGGTGCAAAAGGACATCAAAAGGGAGATAGACAAAATGTTATGCCTGAGGGTGATCCAAAAGTGCGTGGGTCTCACCTGTGGTTCTGGTCCCGAAAATGGACCTGACAACCTGGTTCTGCATTGACTCCAGGAGGCTACATGCTATCACAGCCCCTGATGCGTACCCAGTGCAACGCATCTGTAGCACCCTGAGGACTCGGCTGCTACAGGGGTATTGCACCTCAAACCAGAGGTGTGGTATTCCACTCCCGGGTAAGGATGGAGTGTGGGACTGAGCTCAGTAGGCTGCATGCACTACATACACTACATACATCCCATTTCCGGGGGACAGAACTACGGTACTCCCACCAAGTAGATGTGCAGGTACGACAGCGTCTGTCCCTGGCTGGAGTGGGAGGGGGGGTGGAACATCCCAGTAGTGTAGGGGCAGATAGGGGAGGGGCTCTGGGCATAGAGATAGGAGCCCATTGGGTGCTGGTCACCTGGGCTCACACATAGAGGGAGTATATATGGTGGGCACCATCTAGAGATAGGGTCAGTCTGTGAGTCTGTCAGGAGAGTGCTGAGGAGGAGTTCAGCCAGGAGGGCTGACAGGGAGCTGTGGCTCCGGCTGGGCCCAGCTCCAGGGCCAAGCATGAAGAAAGAGGAGGAAGAAGGACCCAGAGAGGCAGAGCCAGAGGGAACCCTAAGATCCCAGAATTAAGCCAAAAGGGTGAAGGGTTGGCAGAAAAGGGCACCGGATCCCAAGCTGGCGGAGGCAAAAGTAACCCTTAGCCAGGAACCGGAGGTCGTGGGCAAGCTTTGCCACGACCCTCACCACATCCACCAGGAAGGTACACCAAGAGTAGGGTCAGGAAAGCCAGAGAAGGTTTTGCCATCAGAAGGCCCAAGGGAACCGGACAAAGGTGGATCCCTGGTGGGGACGGCCAGCAGAAAGAGAGAGAGAGGGGAGCTCAGGACCACGCTCCGGAACTGCCTGGGGGTTAGCCGAGTCCAGCACCTGGTGGACGCAGCACGGCTCGGGTGGTCACTCAAGGCCAGAGTGACTAAAGCAACATCAGTGAGTAAAAACCCTGAAACTGCATCCCACGACTCTGTGCCTCCTTACCGCACCATCACAACCTCCATCATCTACTCCTGCTGCCCTGAGGCCATACCCCTCCCGTTGGGGGTTATACCATCCTTCCACCGGCCTCAGCAGACTGTTCTGCAGTGGCGGCCTTGTGACCGCAAATCAACGGGTGGCGTAGTCGACACAGAAACAACATCTACCAAGACTGCCACACACTTAGTTTGACACCCTGGGCACGGACCGGGTTACCGCCACGAGACTACTACCCCCATCTGATCCGGCTCCGGGTAAGCCCCCGTGCGCGCGATGCCGCACGACACAGCAGGCCCAGGGGCGCGTCAACTTTGGCGTAGTCGGCAGGATTACGTGCCCGCAACCGACGGGTACTGCGTGCCTGAAGAGAAGTTCACATTTACCGTAAAAAGGAGTCTCCCGCCAATTCCAGAGGGTCCCCGCCATCGGACGCCATCTCGGATCGTTTCCCGCCGTTTGCCCGCCATCTGCAGTCTTTTCCCGCCATCCACAGAGTTTCCCGCCATTGGGAAGCGGTTCCCGCCATCTGAGAAGATTTCCCGCCCTGGCAGAGCGGACGCCATTATGGGCGTGCCAGAGGGTGGTAAGAGACGACCTCCCATCGTGGGCCTGGTCCCAGAAGAGCGCCAAAAGCAAGGACCGCCCCCACCAGCAGAGACTGCAATGATAGAGATGTCCATCAGCGTGGGGGGACTGCCCCTGGAACTGACAATCACCAAGTTGCCCCAGGACCGCCCTCAGTGTGGGCGGATCAAGAACAAAAGAGTGAGGATGGGTGCAGCCTGGGGGAGTCTGGTGAGGTCGCACCCGGAGATGGAGGGAGAGTCAGGCAGCACCGACCCTGTGGTCAGGAGCCTGTTGCAAGCCACCACCCCACAAGACCTGGTGGAGATCTTGGCACAGCTCCCCCGAGACCGGGAGCGTGCACAGACCGCGCTGGAGGGCCTCGCACGGAGGATGGCCCAGGTGCAGCGAGAAACGCTGACTGAGTGGAGTAGGGAGATGGCCCAGCAGGCTGGAACCCGCCAGCGGAGCACGCCACCCGAGACGAGGAGTCTGACCGCCTCTGAGGATGGTACAGGAGGAATGAAGGCCGGAGACGACGCCGTGGAAGGAGCTGAAGAGACGGAGGCAGGTAAAGGGGACGACACTACCCCAAGCCTAGAAACCGTGAGCCTGCCCCAGCTCCCCGTCGCAGAGCCCGAAATTCCCCCTACCGTGCCCGTCGCTGCACCGCCACCGCTCCAGACTAGGCCTCAAGCAGGAGCCGCGGCCACGCCCCCTGTGACGTCACGCGCCTCAACCCCGAGCGCGGCCAAGCAGGAGATGCCACCGGCCTGGTCGCAGGGCCGAGTACCCCCGGGCGCCGCAGTTCCAACAGAGCCCTCTATCTCCACCAAGTCACTGGCCTGGTCGCAAGGTCGAGTGCCCCCGGGCGCCGCCGTCTCCACAGTGCCCTTTACCTTTAGAGTGCCACCGGCCTGGTCGCAAGGCCTGGTGAATCCGGGCGCCGCTACCACCATCGCGCCCTCAACCTCCACCGTGCTACCCTTGGGTGAAGACCTGTTCGCCCAGCACACTTGCCCGGATGGGCAGCCCTTTGAGTGGCCACCGGAGTACCTCCATCCCCGACTCCGGAAGGAAAGGCCTCTGTGTGAGCCCCTGATTCCGGCTCCGGCGCCCGCCAAGATCACCCCACTCCCGTTGGAGGAGGCGCAGTTCGAATGGGACCCCACCGGAGAAAACCTCATTGGGTTCACCCATGAGACCCGGGCGGCCGCAGCCCAGCGAGCAGAGTGCTGCCGGCAACAGCTGGAGGTCTTCGACCGGGAACGGCGAGAGAGGCGGGTCTGCGAGGAGCGGCTGCAAGTACAGAGTGCGGAACAGAAAAGCCGGACCAGACGAAACCCCCGTGCAGCCCATGGTCCCCGCGCCACCGGGACCGTAATCAAGTTTCAACTGCAGCACGGTTGGGGTTTTATCCGGGACCACAGAACCCCCGGCGACGTCTTTGTCACCCGCAGGGACGTCGAGAGCCATCTGCCGGAGGGACACAGAGGACGTGATCTTTACCTGGGTGATGAGGTCACCTTCACCCGGCATCAATGTGCCAAAGGTCCATATGCTCTCCATGTGCACAGATTGACTGAGGAGGAGCTGCGGTTTGAGGAAGGTCAAGAGGACCCGGACGGGTCTGAAGATTACCCTCAAGAAGGAGCAGGAGGATGCCGTTATTAAAGTACGGTACAGTGAAGCTGTAAATAGTTACCCGTAAGGGTACAAGAACTGTAACCAGTAAAGTATAGTCCCCGTAGGGACCAGCAAACTGTTACCCGTGTGTCCCTATCCCTAACCTGGCCGAGGACTGAGAGCGGCCATACCCTTGTAAATAGTTGCGCTTTCTAAGGCGCCCCCTACCGGTTTTATAGGAGGATTACTGTTTTCCTCCCAGTGACTGTGGCACTTTACCTGGTCACAAGTGCACAGTGGCCAGAAGCTCAAGAACATTTTATATAAAAGAGTTTTATATGAAAAAGTTTATATTGCTAGAATCTGATAATGTTTATAATGTTTTATATGTTGGTGTATGTTTTAAAAAGTTTGTATGTTTTGGTATGTTTTATTCTTTTACAGCCCGAGGACGTGCTGTGATTTACCAGGGGGGAATGTAGCACCCTGAGGACTCGGCTGCTACAGGGGTATTGCACCTCAAACCAGAGGTGTGGTATTCCACTCCCGGGTAAGGATGGAGTGTGGGACTGAGCTCAGTAGGCTGCATGCACTACATACATCCCATTTCCGGGGGACAGAACTACGGTACTCCCACCAAGTAGATGTGCAGGTACGACAGCGTCTGTCCCTGGCTGGAGTGGGAGGGGGGGTGGAACATCCCAGTAGTGTAGGGGCAGATAGGGGAGGGGCTCTGGGCATAGAGATAGGAGCCCATTGGGTGCTGATCACCTGGGCTCACACATAGAGGGAGTATATATGGTGGGCACCATCTAGAGATAGGGTCAGTCTGTGAGTCTGTCAGGAGAGTGCTGAGGAGGAGTTCAGCCAGGAGGGCTGACAGGGAGCTGTGGCTCCGGCTGGGCCCAGCTCCAGGGCCAAGCATGAAGAAAGAGGAGGAAGAAGGACCCAGAGAGGCAGAGCCAGAGGGAACCCTAAGATCCCAGAATTAAGCCAAAAGGGTGAAGGGTTGGCAGAAAAGGGCACCGGATCCCAAGCTGGCGGAGGCAAAAGTAACCCTTAGCCAGGAACCGGAGGACGTGGGCAAGCTTTGCCACGACCCTCACCACATCCACCAGGAAGGTACACCAAGAGTAGGGTCAGGAAAGCCAGAGAAGGTTTTGCCATCAGAAGGCCCAAGGGAACCGGACAAAGGTGGATCCCTGGTGGGGACGGCCAGCAGAAAGAGAGAGAGAGGGGAGCTCAGGACCACGCTCCGGAACTGCCTGGGGGTTAGCCGAGTCCAGCACCTGGTGGACGCAGCACGGCTCGGGTGGTCACTCAAGGCCAGAGTGACTAAAGCAACATCAGTGAGTAAAAACCCTGAAACTGCATCCCACGACTCTGTGCCTCCTTACCGCACCATCACAACCTCCATCATCTACTCCTGCTGCCCTGAGGCCATACCCCTCCCGTTGGGGGTTATACCATCCTTCCACCGGCCTCAGCAGACTGTTCTGCAGCGGCGGCCTTGTGACCGCAAATCAACGGGTGGCGTAGTCGACACAGAAACAACATCTACCAAGACTGCCACACACTTAGTTTGACACCCTGGGCACGGACCGGGTTACCGCCACGAGACTACTACCCCCATCTGATCCGGCTCCGGGTAAGCCCCCGTGCGCGCGATGCCGCACGACACAGCAGGCCCAGGGGCGCGTCACATCAATGATGTGCTGGATCGCTTAGCCGATGCCCGGTACTTGACAACCATGGACTTGAGTCAGGGTTACTGGCAGATTCCTGTTTTCAAGGAGACACAGGAGAGGTCTGCCGAAATTACCTCATTCAGACTGCATGATAGGTAGTTCGTCTCCAACTGTAGTGACCTTGCTAAGCTTCTGACGGACCTCACCAAAAAAAAGCTATCACAAACAGTAAACTGGACTGACTATGAGCTGTCCTTCACAGCTCTGAAAGCTACCCTTGCCAGTTCCCCAGTTGTATAAGCCCCAGACTTTACCTGGTGGTTTGTAGTTCAAACTAATGCCAGTTAATTTGGCCTAGGTGCTGTGCTTAGCCAAGTAAATGAGGAAGGGGAAGAACATCTGGAGGAAATTCATCAGCTGCAAGCTCTTAACCCAGGAAGTGGACTATGCCACTGTGGAAAAGAAGGAGTATCTCGCCATAGTGTGGGCCATGCGGAAGCTGCAGCCCTACCTATACGGGTGCAACTTCACTATAGTGACCAACCACAACCCTCTCAGCTGGCTGCATTGAGTGGCCGACAACAATGGCAAACTACTGCAGTGGAGCTTTGCTCTACATCAGTACAATTTTACCATTCAGCACAAGAAGGGTAGCGAGGATGGCAACGCTAATGGGCTGTCCTGCCAGGGGGATGCTGGGGAGATAGCCTTGGGAGAGGACCTGTAAATCAGTCTCCCATGCCACTTCTGAAAAAAAAAGGAGGTGTCGTAGAGAAATTTTTTTTTAAAATCCATAAAGACATCTGCGGAGAGGGGACATATCACAATCACATTGAACATATGGGATTATTTACTGGGGGAAGGGAGAAAGATCTGAAACTTCAACCTCAATTGAAGTAGGATCTCCTGCCATAAACAGGTAATTACAACACAGGATCTCTGAGTACAAGCCAACAAGTCTAGGATTCGTAAGCTCAGAGGTGGTGAAGTACAGGGTCTTCCTCCGTTCAGGGTCTTCCTCCATTCAAAGGAATTACCTCAGTCTCTCTGGAGTCAGTAGTCAGTGAGGAATATTGGGGTTTGCATCGATCTGATATTTATGGGAAATATATTTTCGGTGTCATAGCAAATGGACGAACATAACACATTCACTCACATCACCAAAACTCCAGCCGAACCCCTACAGCTTAATATCGATCTATCAAATCTATGATGCTATCCATGCCATGTTTCATCTCTATAGAAAGGGAAAATAGTGATAGGAAAAAAGAGAACAATATCTCCCGCCTGGGACCTCCGGGAGCAAAGATATCCAGAAAGTTGGAGATTGCAAACTTCTAAAAGACATAGCACATCCCACGACCAGCCCACCATATGAGATCACCAAGGGGAGGTATGTGGGCATAACCTTGATCTAATAAAAATCTAAAAATCAGAGTTTGAGTTTCTGTCATTTGGCAGTCCTGGAAGGTATAGCTTGCAGTGGTACTGTGCATTTTAATAAAAGTTGTACCTCCCTCCGCTAAGCTCTTAGCCATTTCAGTGAAACAGGTTTAATACTTTTCTTTTTTTATCCCTTTCAATGTATGTGATTGTTTATACGGTATTGGTTTGTTCCAATTTTGTATCATCTTTGTATATTTTTTTATAAACACTGCCTACCTTTCCAGATTAAACATACAAAATTTAAAAACTCTGTTTCTCTTGCTCTGTAAACCGCACCCCTGAAGCCATACGCTACCTGTAACAGGTGTCCAATTGGCCTGTATAAACGATTGGTGGTGGCATCTAGTAGTTCCATTTGCTATATTTGCTATATATACTGTATATATATACATATATATATACAGTATATATATTCCATGTGTTGGAATCAAAGGTGTATATACCATACGCTCACTGTGAGTTTCCCAATAAATATCCTAGTAGTGGAAACTGTTACGGATCCGGGTGGTGGAACCTCTGTGCTGCGGTGCAAGGAGGGACCAGAGGGGCATGACTAAGTATCTACTCGGCCTGACCAAGGTTGCACGGCAGCTCAGTCGACTCCATGAACCAGGAAGGGACCGAGCAGAGGGACCAGGTGCCACTTTGGGACCAACCTTGTATGAGAGCAGGTGACTCCCACGGGTCAGAAGGCAGGAACTGACCGGTACAGCGGAAGAGCACGGCAGGCAGGCTGACAGGTGGTCCAGGTAGTCGGGCCTGCTGATTCGGCTGATAGCCAGACAGGTGCTCCGGGTAGGCAAGCTGGCAGGCACAACAGGTAACAGGCAGGTGCTTCCAGGTAAGCAGGCAAGCGGGCACGGCAGGTAAAGGCAGGTGCTTCCAGGTAAGCAGGCAAGCGGGCACGGCAGGTAACAGGCAGGTGCTTCCAGGTAAGCAGGCGGGCGGGCACGGCAGGTGACAGGCAGGTGCTTCCATGTAAGCAGGCTGGCGGGCACGGCAGGTAACAGGCAGGTGCTTCCAAGTAAGCAGGCGGGCCGAGCCCATAGACAGACTGGCGGACTGGACTGTAGGCAGACTGTCGGGCTGGAAAGTAGTCAGACTGGCGGACTGGACTGAAAAACAGACTGGCGGACAGGACTGACTTGCAGAGGACCTGAGGGCTGAAGTAAAGTAAGTATAACAGAGCAACAACCTTGCACGGGGACCTCCATATTGGAGGAAGTGCCTTTTATAGAGAAAGTCCTCCGGCCATTGGTCGGGGACTTTTTAGGACGGCTCACGCGGCCCATTTAAGAGGGCGGGAGCTCGCACTCGCCCTAAGCACAGTGCCAGGGAAGCTGCGTGCACCAGCAGCAGCAGGGAGGCCGGAAGACGCCGAAGCAGGACCGTGACGGTAGGGGGGATGCTAGAGAAACATCAGTCAATTGCCCTGACGATTAAAGATAGCAGAGTTACATCCCCTGACAAATTGGTGGCAGCGGTGGGATCTGCGTGATCTCTCCATTATTCTCCCTGATGGGCATATCTCTGTAACCATATGGCGGATTAAAAAAAAATGGAATTCTTATGGGTGCAGCGGGAATAAAATACGAGCAAAAAATTGACAATTTTTAGCTACTGACAAGTTCTCTTTAAAGTTTTTTCCCCTAATAGTAAATCATCGCCTATCCTATGGATAACTTACTTCTCATTTGGGGCCCTACCCCAAGGTCTTCTGACCTGAGATAACTGCCTCATATGTACCAATGGACAGGGCCATATTTTACACTAGACACCGGAGATCTGGTGCCTAAGGCGGTGAGTTGCAGGGGGCGGCACTTACTTGTTTCTAAAAAAAAGTCTTAAAATTCCCCCCTCTCCTCTGCTGGATCAGCTTCTGTGCCTGGGGTGGGGGGAGACAACGCACGGTTCTGCCTGCATTCATTTGTATTAGCGTATTTACAGACATGAATGCAAATGAAGTTGCGAGCGCTGGCACTTCAGGAATCTTCTCCCTGTCTGACATGCAGCCTGATGAAATCATCTCATCACGCTGCTGATGTGGCACCCTGCTACCACAGGTACCACAGGACCCAAAAGGGTATATGGACGGACTTCTCCACAGGAGGCCTTTACTACAAACAGACACCTCCACCCTTCCACTTCAGACCACCAGAGGGAGCCCTGTTAGGAATATATAAACTGGAGGGTGGAGTCAGTTAGAGAGGAGTCGCCAGTTAGTCAGTCAGAGAGTGTGCTGACACTGAGAGCAGTGAAGACGCAGTACGTCTGCTGCTGTACTGAGGGCCCCGAGTGTGGTCGAGGCAAGGAGATAGAAGGGAGGAGTTAAAGGGGCAGAGGAGCGTCTGAAGCTCACCCCAAGACACAAGCTGGACACCGGGTCTGCGCCTAAAGGGCCCTCTACACCCAGTAGGGACAACCGGCATACCAGGAGGCTTCCAGACCCCTGGTCATCCTGAAGCTGCCATCAATTACAGGACTAGGAACCACAAAGGCCCTGGCATCCAGGGATAGTGGTTTCCAGAGAAAAGTCCTACTACCAAGCAGTCAGGTGAGAGAGCAAAACAATATAGAAGCTAGGCCAAGTTCCAGGCTGGCCAGAAGCTTAGAGAGAGAAAGACACGGAACAGGAGGCCTACAACCCGCTCACTGGGGAGAGTTCTGAAGTGCACCCTTCCTATTAAGTACCCTGGACCCTACCTGCCGTTACACCAGTAAAGGTACTGAAACGAATCCCCTGTGTGCGTGTCCGTCATTCCCCCTGACCCGACCGGGTCACCCCTCACCTGCATCCCTTTTATTAACACTGCCCCGGGGGCCCACTCCGCCTGTGGGGAGCAGAAACATCCCAGCTGCCATCCCATCACCCCCGGAGGTCGGCAGCAGCGCCGGTACTTATTACCGGGAACCACAGGTGGCGTCACAAGACAAAACTGTTAACAAAACCCCTTTTAAAGAGTGACCCCAGGGTACGGGCCCGGGAGCCGACTGCCGTGACATCCCACAGAAGGTCAAGGCCCGGGTACCGAGTCTCCCCCATATCCTCCCTGAGCGAGACACTGACATCATCAGAGCACTGCAGAGGACAGGACAATGTGGGAGCAGCAGCGGGAGATGGTAAGCGCTCACAGAGCTTAAGATATGGGCATATAATACAGAGAGGGGCTTAATATGAATAGAGGCCAGTATGGGAATGCAGTAGTACAGCTGGGTCTTTATGAAGATACTGCAGTATCAGTGGCTCAATATAGAGATATGGCAGTACAGGGCAGTTTAATATGAAGATGGGGCAGTACTGGGGGGCTCTATATAGAGATGGGCATTATAGGGGGCTTTGTATGGAGATGGGGCAGTATAGAGGGATTCTGAATGGAGATGGTGAAGGATATGGGGACACTGTGGAGATGGGGCATTATGAAGGTATTCTGCGTTGAGATGGGGCAGTATAGGAGGGTTTAGTAAGGCAATGGGACAGCATAGGGGGCTCTATATAGAGATGGGTAAGTGATGTGGTCTTTGTGTGGAGATGGGGCAGTATGGAAGGACTCTATGGGGCAGTACAGGGGGCTCTATATAGAGATGGGGCAGTATATGTGGACTCTGCCTGAAGATGGGGCAGCATGGAAGGCTCAATATGGATATGGGGCAGTATAGAGGGGCTTTATATGAAGATGGGTCAGTGTTGGGGTCAGTGTGTGGAAATTGGACAGTATGGAGCACTCAGTATGGAGATCGAGCAGAATGGGGGTGGCTCTGTATGGAGTTGGGGTAGTATGTGGGAATTCGGTGTAGAGATTGGGCAGTATAGGGGGGACTCAGTGTGCAGATGGATCAGTATGGAGAGTCTGTGACTGGAGATGAGGCAGTATTGGGGACTGTCTATGAAGGAGGGGCAGTATGTGAATCAAATGGAGAAGTGGCAGCCTTGGGAGGACAGTGTAAAGAGGAGATTCAGTATGGAGTGGGGGAAAAGTGTGAAGAGGGGCTCAATATGGAGTGTAGGCATAGTGGGGGGGGCAGAATTGGGGGGAAACAATGTGGAGTTCATAGCTCATAAAAAAGGAAGGTGTTTTGGTTATATATTATAACGAAAGACAGTGTGGCAGTTGTAGTTTACCAGGGTGTATAGCATAGTGGTAGTCATAGTAAAAAAAAGAGGAACAGAATGATGGGAATATTTTATAGGAGGGGACAGTGTGGACACTATGTAACATAAGAGAGACAATGTGGGGCCATTTTTTGTGCAGAGAGCACAGTGACGTGCAATTATTTATTCTGAGATACAACTTATTAAGGGCACAGCATGGGTGCTAATATTTATTCAGCAGCATTATAATGACACGGTTATTTTTAATCAAGAAGGAAAGAATTGTGCGGTGTTAGGGAAGCGCTAGAACAACTAGACAAGGGATTAAGGTTATAAAACACAAACCTTTTATTGTTTAGTACGCTCTCTAACGCCACGACACGTTTCGATAGCAGACGCTATCTTCCTCAGGTAGATTAGAGAACAAATGAAAGATCAACCATTATATAGGGTAGGTGCACCAATCAAAAGACACTAACAATTATGACAACACAGGAAATACAAAGCAGGAAGTAAATAAAAAAATAAAAAAAGGAAATGAATATTGTATAAATATGAATATAAATATAAAAACTACATTAGATCAAAAGATTAAAAAAAAGAGGATAAAAGATGCCACAATATACCCAATAATGTCATGATGTACTAAAAGCAGGGATTATAAATAAAATATAAAATAAATAAAAAATAGTAATGCGTGAATAAGAACCAAGAGAGAACTGGGGCTAATGAATCGCATTCTCAATTAAGGCCCTCAGGGGACAGAGTGCCCAATCTAAAAATCCAATAACTCTCACGATTAATTAAACGACCCAAGCGGTCCGTCATGGTTTCAGCAATCTGATCAATAATTTTAAGCCTTAAATCAGTAGGATCCTTATTATGCGCCACAGAAAAATGTTTAGAAACGCTATGTAGAAGGAAACAACTACGAATGTTAGACCTATGCTTATTCATTCGTGCATGCATGGCCTGTATTGTACGGCCCACGTATTGTAGGCCGCATGTACATTCAAGAAGATATACCAAGAACATGAAGTGACAGTTTAAGAATTGTCTAATGGTATATGTTTTGCCAGTGGTATTCGAGGAGAAAGTCTTTGAACCACTCAAGATGCTCTGGAAACACATGCATTTTGGGGACCCACAAGAGAAACAACCGCTGATCAAATTGCCCATACAGATAGGTTTGGTTGGAGAGAATTCACATAACGTGTTGCTAGGAGCCACCATATTGCGGAGTTTCTTACCCATTCTGAACCTAGGAAGGACCTAGAGAGGACCAGATCGCTCTTAAGGATGAACTAGAATTTGTCTAGTAACTTCTGGATGTTCCTGTGAGACTGGTTATAAGTGGTCACCAGGCTCCAGTTACTCAACTCAGTAGCGTCATCAGGGGTGTTAAGGGGAGCGGTTGCAGACAACTTTATTTAATGGAACGCAACCGACCCCGGGGTCCGCGATGCAGCCTAGAGGACTGCTGCCGAACACTTCCCGGGTGGAAAGGCAAACGACAACTAAAAGATAAACCCTTCCATGTTAACTACACACCGGACAGGGTATAGCGGTACGCTCTATCTCCGTTTACTGCACGGAGGAGAGAGCGACCAGCGACGCACCTAACAGATATCTTAGCCCTTCGTGTTAAAGCACACGGAAGGGTAAGACGGTACGCACAATCTCCAAGAACCGCAGGGAGACGTGCGTCCGTGGGAACAGCAGTAGCCCTGTCTTTGATGCAGGTGCTATGCTATGGGGATTGGCGCTAAAGCGGTTCACACTATTCTCCAAGAACCGCAAGGAGACGTGTGACCGGACTATGAGCAGTAGCCCTGTCTGCGGTACAGGCACTAAGCTATAGGAGACGGCGCTAGCGTGCGGGTGATTCCCGCCGGGTATTCGAGCACTCAGCCGGCGTGCTACCGGACTGAGCAAACCCGCTCTATTTAGCTCACAGGCGGCTCGGGGTGTAAGGCGAACCCCCTGGTTAGAGCCAGTCAGCGAGGCAAAGCTACCTGCCTACTAAAGCTATGGCTCTTTGAGCCCGGCCTGCCTAGCTAAAGCTACGGCTCTTTGAGCCCGGCCTGCCTAACTAAAGCTATGGCACTTTGAGCCCAGAGTAAGCGTGCACACCAAACAGCTAGCTCAAATGATCTGAGCGCGCCGCCATGTTTGTGGGCGGGCCTTTTAAAGACTAAGCCATGCCCAGCTATGCGCTATTGGTGACGTTACCCGTGAGCCAATCAGGGAGTGCTAGGTCACCGAGTCAGGTGGGTGCCAACCCACCAATCATGATCCGCCAGGTCACGGACATGCTCAGTGCGGCGAATCCTGGACTTAGACTCCACGAGCCCTGTCTCCCTCTGCAGCCTATGCTTAACACTGCTGGGCACAAATGCCTGGGAGACAATCTGCAGGGCTCGAGGAACAGCTAGGCGTTGGGACTGACAACAATGCTGAGCAGAATCAACCCTGGCTGGCCTGGAATGGGAAACCAAAGAAGGTCCTGGACCCATTTCAAATCCAGCCCCAGACCGACGCCTAACAAGGTGTGTTATCACTGGCCGAAGTTGTACTCTTAACAATATTGTCTTGGTAACAGAGCTGGAGTTTTTTGATACAGGACTCTTGAGATAATGCTCTACATTTCTGAAAGGCATCACTCAGTAGTTTCCGTGGATATCCTTTTTGCCTGAACTGTTTGTTGAGGATTTTGGCCTCCTTGGCAAAATCAGAATCATTGGTACAGTTTTTTCTAATCCTCCAGTATTGGCCATATGGTGTGTTTCTGACTAGTATTGAGCGAGCATGCTCGACAAAGCTAGGTACTTTCCCGAGCATCTCACTACTCGGGATGTTCGGCGAGCATCGAGCATTTCCGGCTTACTCAGGCGTAAGCTCGGGTCTCCGCTCTGCACGTTTGGCGCTCTTTACAGAGCCAATGAACATGCAGGGATTGCCAGCCAGTCACTGTTGGATGTGGGCATTACAGTGATTGGCTGGCCGCACAGTGTCACCTCGAGTATTTAAAACCGGGCGCCGCCATCTTGGACACAGTCGCTCCTGATCAGACGGTGTAGGGAGAGTGCTGCTGAGCTAGGGAGAGATTTATACTGCAAAATAGGTAGTGTAGGGTCTCTAAAGCCTGCAAAATCAAACAAACAGTCCTTCTCAGGACTAATATCCATCCCAGATATCAGGCAGGCAGGCAGTATAGGAGACACAGTGGTTATACCACCAAACACTGCATTACAGTCCTGTGTGCTGCTTTTCAAATTGCTAGACTTAGCCCCAGGTCTCAGGGGCCAGGTAAAATCCTTTTTTTTTTTCATTTAAATCCTCTTTTTTTGTTTCCCTCAGTCAGACTGTACAAATACCCATCTTATTAACCTTTTGGTATTTTTCCCCCCCAAAATAAAAAAATTGAGTGTGTCTGTGAGTGTTCAGACACAAATATATCTGTTTAAAAGAGTCTGGTGTAGGCCAGATAACTAGAACTGTGGTTTTCCTCTTCCACGGTTCAAATCTGGGTGTAATCCACCTTTTTGCATAAAAAAAAACATTTTGAGTGTCTTGCTGACTGTTCAGACACAAATATATCTGTTTAAAAGAGTCTGGTGTAGGCCAGATAACTAGAATTGTGGTTTTGCCGTTCCACGGTTCAAATCTCTGTATTATCCACTTTTTTGCCTTTTTTTCATAAAAAAAAACATTTTGAGTGTCTCGCTGACTGTTCAGACACAAATATATTTGTTTAAAAGAGTCTGGTGTAGGCCAGATAACTAGAACCGTTACCCTTTTGCCATTGATAGTGCGAGTGTAAGCTATTTTACTTAATTTAAAATGGGCAAGGCGCGTGGGAAGGGACGTGGAACTGGATGTTCTGGTGATGGTTCGTGCAGAGGACGGGGCTGTGGCCAAGGTGAAAATGTGCCACAACCAACAGCCACATCTTCTCACTCCCAGTTCTTTACCAAATTACTAGGGAAGCCCATAACAGCACCACTGTTGCGAACTGATCAGTATGAACAGGTTATTAATTGGATAGCAGATAATACTTCCAGTCACCTGGGCACCACCACATCCGGTCTGTCTTCCACACGGTCAAGTGTTAGTAGCCGTGAGTCTCGATTGCATACTCTTCCTCACCCTGATGCTCCTTCCTCCCACCATGCCGAGTGTCGTTAGACAGCAACTGATCCCACAGTTGGACACTCTGAAGAGCTGTTCACTGGTCCATTTCCATATTTGGGCCCCTCGCCTGCTCCGATGAAGTGGTGGAAGAGGAGATCCCATGTAGCGATGGCCAAATATTTGAACAGCCACGGCTACAGGAAGGCGACGCTGGCAATTTGTCACAAGAGGTGGACGATGACGAGACACAATTGCCACGAAGTGAGGAGGAGGACCGTGGTGTGGAAGTGGAAGAGGAGGAGGTGGTGGATGATTTAGTAACTGACCCAACGAGGCAGGAAGACACACAGAGCGAGGACAGCAGCACACAGGGGGAGGGAGGCAGAGCACCCCAACAGGCAGGAAGAAGCAGTGTGGTGGCCGCAGACAGAAGGCGGTCAACCGCTCCCCGTAACACCAACACGAGGGACGTTGCCAGTACAACCGGTAGGTCTTCCAGAGTCTGGAATTTTTTTAAAGATACTGCTGATAACCCCAAAAAGGCCATTTTTACCACCTGCCAGGCCAGCATCAGCAGGGGTGACAAAACTACCAGCCTGACCACCACCAGCATGATCAGGCACATGTCAGAAAAAGCACCCGACTTTGTGGGGCGAACCCCAGGGTCCACGACCAGTGTCAGCGGGTGTCACCATTGCTTCTTCCGCTGTTATGCGTGTAAGAGAACCCCCTGTTGTGCGTGCAAGGCAATCCCCTGTCCATACTGCATGAAAAGATGTCCCCTCCTCTCAGTCTTCACTTGTTATGGCAGTTTCTCAAGAAACAGCATCAACATCCATGTCCACATCCCACCGTAGCGTTCAATTGTCCATATCCCAGACCTTTGAACAAAAGCGCAAATTCGCAGCCAATGCCCCACAGGCCACAGTCCAAAATTTGCACATTTCACGACTGCTTGCATTGGAAATGCTGCCTTTTAGGCTGGTGGAGACGGAATCCTTCCGCAACCTTATGGCGGTGGCCGTCCCTCGGTACTCGGTCCCCAGCCGACACTATTTTGACCTGTGTGCCATCCCCGCATTACACAAGCACGTGTCCCAAAACATCTGCCGTGCCCTCAACAATGAAGTTACTGGGAGAGTCCACCTGACAACGGACATGTGGACAAGTGCTTGTGGCCAGGGACGGTGCATCTCCATGACGGCACACTGGGTAAACATAGTGGAAGCCGGGACCCAGTCGGACCTTGGGACGGAACACATCCTCCCCACACCGAGGATTGCGGGCCCTATGTCAGTCAGAGTTGCCCCCACAGTGTACAGCTCCTGCGCATCCTCCTCCTCCTCCTCATGTTCAGCCTCCAACTCAGATATCACCACATCAGTTACAAGTTGGAAGCTCTGTAGTAGTGCCTCAGACAAGCGGCAACAGGCTGTGCTGAAACTCATAAGCTTAGGTGATAAACCTCACACTGCTTGTGAGTTATGGACAGCTGTGAAAGAGCAGGCAGATCTGTGGCTGAGACCGCTGAACCTACATCCAGGCATGGTCGTGCGTGACAATGGCCGTAACCTGGTGGCAGCTCTGAGGCGAGGCGAGATCACACACGTACCATGCCTGGCTCATGTGCTTAACCTCGTGGTTCAGCGGTTTCTTAAATCGTACCCCGAGTTGCCAGTAGTGTTGAGCCACCCCCGTAGTGTTCGAGTTCGGTTCGGTTCGTCGAACACCCGTGTGTTCGCCGAACTGTTCGTCGAACTGTTCGTCGAACACCTTCGAACACCGTTAAAACCAATGGCAGGCAAACAAAAACACATAGAAACACATAGAAAACACCTTCAAAGGTGTCCAAAAGCTGACAAACTGCTCAGAAGACACAACTAACACATGGAAAAGTGACAAGTACATATAGTCATGCAAAAAGAAAAGAGGTGGAGGAGTAAAAGGAGGGGGAGACACAGATATAGGCATGTCATGCCCTTCTAAAATCCAAAAAGTGAGAAGCCGACACGTTCAGTCCGCTCCTGCCCGTGCCACCTCCGTGTCGCCGGGTTTGTGCCAGAGCCGCGGTGAACCCTGACGGCCAGCCCCCCTTTCCCAATACTGGTGCCTGTCCGCTGGTGGGTCGAGCGAGCCCCCCTGTGGTGGAGGCAGCTCTAAGCTTTTTAATTTAAATTGTCTCTCTAATTTGAATGAATACACTTTAAATCCATTTACAAGGATCTATTGGAGGGCAAGTCTCATGCCAGCAGCCGCGTAATTCCAGCTCCAGTAGCGTCCACTAAAGCTGCTGCAGTTAAAAAGCTTTTATAAGGATCGAGCTCGGCTGTCCACCGCAAGGCATCCTACTGCCAGTCCCAGCCCTTATGCCTTGGGGTGCCTCCTGATGCTCTTCACTGAGTATCCCGTGGTCCCGAAGCATTTCCTATGAAAAAATTAAGTGTCCAAACTACAGGTGGTGTAGCTTGCTTAACAGCCGGGATAATCCGCTGACTAGCAGACACTGCTACTAGGCACAAAGTATTTCCTGGGCTAGATGCAGTTAAAAATTTGTAATTAGATACTCTCGTTGGATGCTGAGAAAGCATTCCATAGAGTCTCCTGGCACGCCATATATGATTCTCTTAAAAAGCTTGGGGTAGGGGTCTAGGGGACCCTTTTATAGCCAAAATCACGGCCCTGTATCACAATACGTCACCTAGGCTGAAGATAAATGGAACTGTAGCACCCTGAGGGCTTGGTTTCTACAGAGGTATTGCACCTCACCCAGAGGTGTGATATCTCACTCTCAGGTAAGGATGGAGTGTGGATCAGGACCCGAAACCTGCATGCATTACACCACATTGCCGTGGGGCAGGGCGACCAATATGCCTCTGAGATGGGCACGACAGTCCCTGTCCCTGGCTGGAGTGGGGGGAGGGAACACTGAGGAAGGGGAACCCTGTAGTGCAGGAGCAGGGAGGAAGCAGTTCCTGGGTGCATTGAGAAGGGAGTATAAAAGGTGGGCACCATCTTAGTTCAGTGCAGAGAAGTCTGAGCAGAAGTGGCAGGGAGCAGGGGCTCTCCATGAGCTCTGCTCCGGAGGCGGGCCTAGTAACAGAGGCCCAGGCCTGGAAGAGGGAGAAGGAAGGAAGAGGAGCGGAGAAGGCTCCAGGAACGAGGAATGAAGGGATCCCAGGGGTGCGGACGGGCGAGTCGCCACCGCACGCCCGAATCCACCTGCGTGGAGGGGTCAGGCCAAAGGGGGAG
Source organism: Phyllobates terribilis (assembly GCF_046119375.1). Lineage (NCBI taxonomy): Eukaryota > Metazoa > Chordata > Amphibia > Anura > Dendrobatidae > Phyllobates > Phyllobates terribilis. The sequence goes on from NW_027362766.1 coordinate 21,446,341, forward strand.
ACCGGTCCCCGAAACTAGTGGAGGCAGGAAACGACCCTCAGCTAGAAACCGGAGGCTGTGACATTTTATGTGGCGCAGCCCCTCGCTACACCCGCTAGGAAGGCACCACATAGGGTCAGGGAAACTGGTGCCAAGTTTACCAAGAGGAGGCCCGAGGCAGCCGGACAGAAGGGTTGGTAAGAAAGGCCAGACAAAGGACACACAAAGGGGGTCCTGTGAAGCGCTCCAAAGTTATCTGGGAGTTGTCTGAGCCCCTCACCTGGTGAGCACAGTACGACGTGGGCAGCCGTTACCTGCAGACGTGGTCTGGATAATAAGAACTGTGAGTAAAGGCCCTGGACTGCATCACTGACTCCGTGTCGTTACTGCTGCTGCCCTGCACCATCACCCCCATCCTCCGCATACACTGCCCTGAGGCTATACTCCTCCCATGGGGAGTTATGCTACGCTCTGCTGCACCCACAACACCAGCCTCAGCGGTCTGCCCTGCAGCAGCGGTTCACTCTGACCGCAATCCACGGGTGGCGTAGTCGGACATTTAAACATCAAAACCACATAAATAGTTCCGCCACTGGTTTGACCACCCTGAGCCACGGAACCGGGTCGCCGCCACGAAGACTACAACCACCAGCATCCACCAAAAAGGGTCCGGCTCCGGGTGTCCCAAGGCCCAGGGGGTGCATCAGAACATTTTCATCACCTTTCACAATCACCAATGGGACAAGGAAGGGATGTCCTCTGTCCCCTCTCTTATACATCCTAGTGACGGAGCACCTGCTCTCATCAATTCGCCATAACCCCAATATTAGGTGGATTGAGGTGGGAGGCACCGAGTACAAGTGCTCTCTATTTGCTGATGATGTCCTAGTATATATCACTCAATCACATATATCCATCCATGCTGTTATGGCTGAAATAGATCACTTTGTTACATGGTCAAATTTTAAAATCAATGCAGCGAAGTCTGAGGCCCTCGATGTCTCCCTCCCCAAATCCATATAGGATTCCATCCAGTCCAACTTTCCCTTTGCCTGGCCCTCACAGGGTATCAAATACTTAGGAATTCCTATTCATAGAGACCTCTCCCATCTATGTTATCTTAATTTTGGGCCCTTTATTGAACAACTCCATACAGACCACGGTTGGCAAGTTAGAACTGTAAGATTCACTACGTGAACCACTGGTGTTTTGTGGAAAAGCACATGTACACTGTGTTCCAAATTATTATGCAAAAAGTGTTTAGGAGTGATAAGGGAAGAATTTGTTTGTTTGTCAGTTAAACTCATTGATGGTGATGTGTGTCAGGGCTCTTTATATCACTGTAAGCAATTGCAGACACCTGTGCTAATTAGTTTGGCAGGTGTGTCCAATGAAAGGCAAGACTACTTAAGAAGGCTGTCTCACATTATTAAGCAGCCTACATTTTCTGCCAAAATGGGAAAGAAAAAGGATGTGTCGGCTGCTGAGAAGCAACAAATTGTGGAGTGTTTAGGTCAAGGCATGACCACAATCAACATTGTGCGATGATCAGGATGAAGTGTCTTGGCAATCAAGAAGTATGTAGCTGATTCACAGTACACACGTGTGCGTGCTGATAAGGGCAAATTGAGGACTCTTTTCTACAGGCAATTACGTCAGGTTAAAAGAGCAGCGGCAAAAAAGCCTTGTCATAGCAGCAGACAAGTTTTTGAAGCTGCTGGTGCCTCCAACGTCCCCCGAACAACAAGATGCAGGGTCCTTCAGAGGTTTGCAGCTGTGCATATGCCATCCTGTCGACCTCCTCTATCCAATTCACACAAGCAGAAACGGCTCCAGTGGGCCAAACATTACATGAAGACTGATTTCAAAACTGTTTTGTTCGGATGGAGTGGAGGATGGCTGGTTGATGGACACCCCACGCAAACACGGCTACAGCGCCAACAAGGAGGAGGTGGAGTAATGTTTTTGGCTGGAATCATGGGGAGAGAGATTGTCGGCCCCTTTAGGATCCCTGAAGGCGCTAAAGATGAACTCCATAATGTATGTGGATTTTCTCAAACAGCGCTTCCTGCCATGGTTCAAGAAGAAGAACCGTGTATTTCACAGCAAGATCATTTTTTTGCATGATAATGCACCATCTCATGCTGCACATAAAACATCTGCATCTCTGGCTGATATGGGCATAAAAGGGGACAAACTTATGGTGTGACCCCCATGCTCCCCTGACCTCTACCCCATTCAGAACCTCTGGAGCATCATCAAAAGGAGTGTCTATGATGGCGGGAGGCAGTTCACATCTAAGCAACAGCTCTGGGAGGGTATTCTGTCCTCATGCAAAACAATTGAAGCAGAAACCATCCAAAACCTGACAAATTCAATGGACGAGAGAGTTCAGAAGCTTCTTTCGAACAAGGGGTCCTATGTGAAAATGTAACATCACCTAGAATAAAGTTTTGAGTTGAAAACTGTTTGATTTCAGTTTCTAATAACCTGCTAATGCTTATAATTTCAAAAATGACCATTTTTTTGGTCTTTATTAAAATGAAAAGGTTGATCGAAAAGTTTGGGGGATCTAAGAGTGTGGCAACCTAGTAGTCATGATTACTTCGAATTCTGACAATATGAGGGTCATGTTGCAGGTAGTGCAGCAAGAAGGCACTTATGTGTCTTGCGCATCTCGGAGCCCCAAAATTATTTTCCGGGCTAGATGCAGCTAAAAATTATTATTAATTTTAAATCTGGTGGAGCTTAGTATAGATGGCCTAATAGGATCAGTGCTGCACACTGCTACAAAGCCCAAATTATTTTCCAGTCAAGATACAGATAAACATGATTAGTAATTTTAAATCTGGTGGAGCTTATTATAGATGGCCTAATAGAATCAGTGCTGCACACTGCTACAAAGCCCAAATTATTTTCCAGCCAAGATACAGATAAACATGATTAGTAATTTGAAAGCTTAAAACGGTTGGTAGGGTGATTTTATCCAATCATCAAGCTTTTACTCTCCCCAGGATGACACAGGGGTAGAAAAGTCGTTTCGGATCCATGATTTGTTCATCTTTATGAACGTGAGTCTGTCTACATTATCAGTGGAGAGCCGCGTGCGCTTATCTGTCAGCACACCACCAGCAGCGCTGAACACACGTCAGACAGAACGCTGGCTGCGGGGCATGACAAGATCTCCAAGGCGTAAGTGGCTAGCTCCGGCCATTTATCCAGATTGGAAGCCCAAAAAGAGCAAGGGTCCAGTGACACAGTCATGGCTTCAATGTTTACTTGGAGATACTCCTGTACCATCGTCTCTAGGCGTTGACTATGTGTCAGACTTCTTGTCTCCTGTGGCCTTGCAAAGGATGGGCTAAAAAAGTGGTGAAATGATTCCGCAAAATTGATGTTACCAGCAGATACTGTGGTTCTGTTACGGTTTGAGTGCTGAACACTTGACGGTCCCACGGTTGGCAAGTTGGAACTGTGAGATTCACTACGTGCACCACTGGTGTTTTGTGGAAAAGCACATGTAAGATTCTGCAACAGTCTCTGCTGATACTCCTGCATGCGTGCATCCCTTTCTATGGCAGGAATAATTTCTGCAAATTTACTTTTGTACCGGGGATCTAACAGTGTGGCAACCCAGTAGTCAGGATTATTTCTAATTCTCACAATTCGAGGGTCATGTTGCAGGTAGTGCAGCAAGAAGGCACTCATGTGTGTTGCGCATCCAGGAGCACCAAGTCCCTGTTGTGTTGGTGGCGAGGTAACAATCATGCTTCCTTCCTCTGTCCTCTCCCCCCAACCTCGCACAACAGAAATGTGATCAAGGTCTCCCTCATCTGATGAGTCTTCCATCAGTTCGTCCTCCACTTCTTCCTGGGCTCCTGCACCTTCCTCACTAGTTTGGCTGCTACCATGCGCCCTGGTAAAACCATCTCCCCCACCCTCACATGCCTGCCGCCTTGGTGCTGCCGACCGTCTGGACCTTGCAGATGTTAGCCCTTCCGCATACAACTCCTCCTCCTCTACTTCCTCCACCTCCTCTTGTGCCACCACCTGACTCCGAATTCTGTTTAACATGTGCTCCAGCATGTAAATCACCGGAATAGTCATGCTGATAATGGCATCGTCAGCACTAAACATCTTCGTCGCCATTTCAAAACTGTGCAGAAGGGTGCATAGGTCCCTGATCTGAGACCACTCCTCCAGCGTGATTTGCCCCACCTCTGGATCTCGTTGGCCCAGGCTATACGTCAGAACGTATTGCACCAGGGCTTGTCGGTGCTGCCACAGTCGCTGCAACATGTGCAGAGTTGAATTCCACCGGGTAGGCACATCGCATTTTAGCCGGTGAAGTGGCAGGCCCAACGACTTCTGTAGAGATGTAAGTCGCTGAGCTGCGGGATGCGAACGGCGGAAGTGAGCACACAGCGACCGTGCCCTCTGCAGAAGGCCATCTAGTCTGGGATAGTGGGCTAAAAATTGCTGGACAACCAGGTTCAACACATGAGCCATACAAGGCACGTGTGTGACATTGCCCCGGCGAAGGGCCGCACCCAGGTTTGCAGCATTGTCGCACACGGCCTTACCTGGTTTCAGGTCCAGTGGAGACAACCATTCATGAAATTGGTTCTCCAGAGCTGACCACAACTCCTCAGCTGTGTGACTCACATTTTCCAGACATTTCAAAGTAAAAACCGCCTGATGACGTTGAGCCCTACTGCCAGCATAGTAAGGAGGTGTGCAGGATCCCTTCTGCGCAGTTAGAAAGCTTGTGGCATGACCAGACAGGCTTTGGGTGCAGGTGGAAGACCGAGAGGAGGTTGAGGAGGCAGAAGCAGTGGAGGAACTTTGAGATAAAGAGAATTGACGCACAACTCGTGGGGACGGCAAGACTTGGACAGCAGCCCCTTGTCCTGCTGTCACCATAGTTACCCAGTGCCCAGTCAGCGACATGTAACGCCCCTGTCCATGCCTACTCGTCCAAGTGTCTGTGGTGAAATGCACCCTGTCACACACAGAGTTTCTCAAAGAAGCGGTGATGTTGTGTGCGACATGCTGGTGGAGCGCAGGCACACCTTTCTTTGAGAAGTAGTGCCGACTGGGCATCTGGTACTGGGGCACTGCGACGGACATAAGGTCTCGAAAATCCTCTGTGTCCACCAGGCGGAAAGGCAGCATTTCTGTAGCCAAGAGCTTGCAGATGGTGAAATTCAACCTCTTAGCTTTCTCATGGCTAGGAGGAAATGGTCTTTTACTTGTCCACATCTGAGGGACCGAGGGCTGGCTATTGTGCTTAGACGGGGTTGATAAGGGTGTCCCCGGCAAACTGCCGGTCTGTGAGGAAGATGCAGGCGGACATGTTAGGTTGCCTTGATCCAAAGGTGGTGCTATCGATGTCGGACAGCGCTCAACACCAGCTGGTGTTACCACCTCCAAAGAAAATGATGACCTGTCAATCACGCTGGCTGTTGCGGGTAAAGAGGTGGCAGGTCTGCGCCCCAAAACAGGTGTGACTGCGGTCCCCCCAGTCACAGAGGATGAAGAGGCCGCGGATGCACAAGATATGGCAGACGGTGGTTGGCCCGGCCGGCTAGGCCGCATTGTAGCACACTGAGCTTCCCACTGCAACTTATGCTTCATGTCCATGTGCCGGTTCATGCATGAAGTACTCAAACTATGTATTTTTTGGCCTCTACTTAGCTTTTGCTGACAAATGTTACAGATAACACGAGTTGGGTCATCTTTATCGATCTGAAAAAATGCCCAGGCTATGCAAGGCTTAGCACCCATGCGACCTGAAGAGCCACCACGACTTGTGGTGAGAGGCAGAGTTGTGTTTGAGGATGCAGTTGATGACGTGCTTCCAGTACTACGTCTCTGTCCAGGAAGGCGCAACCTGACCTCGTCGTCACTAGCATCTTCCTCCACCTCCTCTGCTGACCTCATCTCTTGGCTGACTGTGGGTTGACAGTAAGTGGGATCTCCAACTTCATCATCATCACCCTGTGCGTTATCACACCCGTCGTCCTCAGAGCCAACCTGTTCCTGCCCTGACAAAAAACTAAAGTTGTCGCTCCAATCAGGTATTTGAGTCTCATCATCGTCTTCCTCATTGTCTCCACCAACAGGAGTTACAGTTTGGGAATGAGGGTCTACATTATGGTCAGAACCTTCTGCGTCTGTTCCTGGATCCGACTCATAAAGATTCTGGGCATCAGTGCAGATCATTTCCTCGTCTGGATTCACAGAAGCGCTGGAGTCGACCTCTGATTCCCAGGCTATAGTATGAGTAAACAGCTCTGCAGACTCAACCATCTGTTCTACCTCATACTCAGACGGGCAGCTGGAGATTTGGGAGCTGTGAGGAAGCAAGTGCAATTGGGGTGACACCTTTGAGGACTGGAGTATTTGTGATGTTGAAGTTGATGTGGAGGAGAGCCCACTTAAAAGAGCACTTGATATCCGTTGAAGCACCTGCTGTTTTTGTGCCTCATCTGGAATTTGTAGCGATTGGCGTGGCCGTAAGAAAGGGATCTTATCACATTGTCCGCTAAAAGAAGTAGACATTTTAGTTTGGCTGGAAGATGGTCTTTCTTCTGCAGATGTTACTGTTGCTTTAACACCTACCCCACGGACACAACCTTTTTTCCCCTTCCCAACACGCCTATTCCCCTTTCCACCAGCAGCAGGCCTTTTTCCACTCATTTTGGTGGTTAACTAATTCACAACTCTGGAGTTGTTTGCACAAAAAAACAATGGATGGGAACCGAGCAGAGCAGAGTGGCCAAACTGTGGTATTAGGCCAAAACTATTGGCTGGGTTAGATGCAGAAAAAAATTATATTCAATATGCAACCTGATGGAGGTCAGTATAGATGGACTAATAGAACAAGTCCCACACACTGCTAGAAGGCCAAATATTTTTTCAGAGCTAGATGCAGACAAAAAATTATTTTTAATTTGCAACCTGATGGAGGTCAGTATAGATGGACTAATAGAGAAAGTCCCACACACTGCTAGAAGGCCAAATATTTTTTCAGAGCTAGATGCAGAAAAAAATGATATTCAGTTTGCAACCTGATGGAGGTCAGTATAGATGGACTAATAGAACAAGTCCCACACACAGCTAGAAGCCCAAATATTTTTTCAGAGGTAGATGCAGAAAAAAATTATATTCAGTTTGCAACGTGATGGAGGTCAGTATAGATGGACTAATAGAGAAAGTCCCACACACTGCTAGAAGCCCAAATATTTTTTGAGAGCTAGATGCAGACAAAAAATTATTTTTAATTTGCAACCTGATGGAGGTCAGTATAGATGGACTAATAGAGAAAGTCCCACACACTGCTAGAAGGCCAAATATTTTTTCAGAGCTAGATGCAGAAAAAAATGATATTCAGTTTGCAACCTGATGGAGGTCAGTATAGATGGACTAATAGAACAAGTCCCACACACAGCTAGAAGCCCAAATATTTTTTCAGAGGTAGATGCAGAAAAAAATTATATTCAGTTTGCAACGTGATGGAGGTCAGTATAGATGGACTAATAGAGAAAGTCCCACACACTGCTAGAAGCCCAAATATTTTTTGAGAGCTAGATGCAGACAAAAAATTATTTTTAATTTGCAACCTGATGGAGGTCAGTATAGATGGACTAATAGAGAAAGTCCCACACACTGCTAGAAGGCCAAATATTTTTTCAGAGCTAGATGCAGATATAAATTATTTTTAATTTGCAACCTGATGGAGGTCAGTATAGATGGACTAGTAGAGAAAGTCCCACACACTGCTAGAAGGCCAAATATTTTTTCAGAGCTAGATGCAGAAAAAAATTATATTCAGTTTGCAACCTGATGGAGGTCAGTATAGATGGACTAATAGAACAAGTCCCACACACAGCTAGAAGGCCAAATATTTTTTCAGCGGTAGATGCAGATAAAAATTATTTTTAATTTGCAGCCTGATGGAGGTCAGTATAGATGGACTAATAGAGAAAGTCCCACACACTGCTAGAAGGCCAAATATTTTTTCAGAGCTAGATGCAGACAAAAAATTATTTTGAATTTGCAACCTGATGGAGGTCAGTATAGATGGACTAATAGAGAAAGTCCCACACACTGCTAGAAGGCCAAACATTTTTTCAGAGCTAGATGCAGAAAAAAATTATATTCAGTTTGCAACCTGATGGAGGTCAGTATAGATGGACTAATAGAACAAGTCCCACACACTGCTACAAGCCCAAATATTTTTTCAGAGGTAGATGCAGATAAAAATTATTTTTAATTTGCAACCTGATGGAGGTCAGTATAGATGGACTAATAGAGAAAGTCCCACACACTGCTAGAAGGCCAAATATTTTTTCAGAGCTAGATGCAGACAAAAAATTATTTTGAATTTGCAGCGTGATGGAGGTCAGTATAGATGGACTAATAGAGAAAGTCCCACTCACTGCTAGAAGCCCAAATATTTTTTGAGAGCTAGATGCAGACAAAAAATTATTTTTAATTTGCAACCTGATGGAGGTCAGTATAGATGGACTAATAGAGAAAGTCCCACACACTGCTAGAAGGCCAAATATTTTTCAGAGCTAGATGCAGATATAAATTATTTTTAATTTGCAACCTGATGGAGGTCAGTATAGATGGACTAATAGAGAAAGTCCCACACACTGCTAGAAGGCCAAATATTTTTTCAGAGCTAGATGCAGAAAAAAATTATATTCAGTTTGCAACCTGATGGAGGTCAGTATAGATGGACTAATAGAACAAGTCCCACACACAGCTAGAAGGCCAAATATTTTTTCAGCGGTAGATGCAGATAAAAATTATTTTTAATTTGCAGCCTGATGGAGGTCAGTATAGATGGACTAATAGAGAAAGTCCCACACACTGCTAGAAGGCCAAATATTTTTTCAGAGCTAGATGCAGACAAAAAATTATTTTGAATTTGCAACCTGATGGAGGTCAGTATAGATGGACTAATAGAGAAAGTCCCACACACTGCTAGAAGGCCAAACATTTTTTCAGAGCTAGATGCAGAAAAAAATTATATTCAGTTTGCAACCTGATTGTTAGAACCTTGCTGTTAGGTTTTTTTTCCTTTGCTGGTCACGTGACTTTGTTGGCCTATTTAATCCTGCTCCGCCCTTCTGGCTTTGCTGGACTTCATTGTATATCTACTTTCTAGCTAGCCTGTGCTCTGTATCTACTCTGTTAGTTTGCTTGGTCTACGGACCTCTATGTTCTATCTATTTTGTTTGTTCGTCTGTCTGCTACTATTTCTGTTAGGAGGTGTCCCATATTCCTCCCAGTCCTTAGTACTTGTAGGGATTCCCTCCCCACATCTATAGGTCTTCGTACAGACTAGATTAGGACTTTAGCAGGTCTGATCGCAGGATCAGGTTCCCTGTTACATCGTAGGGATTCAGCTGAGTCTTATAGTAGGGACAGATCTCCTCTCTTTCCTTAGCTTTGGTAGCAGAACATAACAGTAAGTCCAGCCTGCAAATTCTCTAAGGAAAGATTTTTCTGTTCCATCATGGTGTCGGTTCAGGATTTGGCTCATCGCCTGCAGGGACTCTCTCTGGAAGTGGCCGAGCTCCGTCAGCACGTGAGTAACTGTCCTGGAGCACATTTCTTGGAGCCTAAGGTATGTTTGCCGGATTTATTTTTTGGTGAACACCGAGAATTTTTTTCATTTAAAAATGCTTGCTTATTGTATTTTCGTTTGAGACCTAAGTCCTCTGGGGATGAATCCCAGCGCGTAGGGTTCATAATGTCACTTTTGCGCAAAGAGCCTCAGGAGTGGGCCTTTTCTTTGCAACCTAGTGATTCATGCTTCAGATCAGTGGATAGTTTTTTTTCTGCTTTGGGACTATTATATGATGATCCTGACCGTGTCGCATCAGCTGAGACTGAGTTGAGACGTCTAAAACAAGGATCGGGTAATGTGGAAAAATATTGTACACATTTTCGTCGTTGGTCCACTCAAACAGGGTGGAACGATTCTGCTCTGAAAAGTCTATTTCTTGCTGGGCTCAGTGAAAGGGTTAAAGACCTGCTAATTGCTTATCCTACACCTGAGGATTTGCAACAGGCTATGCAATTAGCTATACGGGTGGATAGAAGACTGCGTGCTAGGGTTAATGAGAGCAAATCCTCTGCTATGTCAGTTTCTGGTTATGATAATGTGTGTACTAACAGTGGTGAACCGATGGAGATTGGATCGGTGGCACCTCGCTCTCAAGAAAAAGACCGTCGTTTTTCGGAAGGCTTGTGCTTCTATTGTGGAAAATCTGGTCATTTGATTAAAGGCTGTGAGCTTCGGATGAAGAAAGAAAAAAAAATGGTCAGTCACGCCCGTATTGCCTGTTTAAATTCCAAGGGTATATTTTTAGCTGCTTCCACGATTGCTCAGGAAAAATTAATGGAATTTCGGGTGTTTGTTGATTGCGGGTCTACACTGAATGTAATTGATGGGGGATTCGTGGAAAAACTCAATTTAAAACCTGAACCTTTATCATCCCCCATTGCTGTGGTTTCTGTGGATGGCTCCCCTTTGAAGAATATTACTCTCAAGGTCAGTGAATTTCCTCTCACTATTAATGGTGTTCACCATGAGAAATTGGATTTGGTAGTGTTGAATAACTTGCCTTCTCCAGTAATATTGGGTTTGCCCTGGTTAAAATTTCACAATCCTGTACTGGATTGGTCTACCAGTGAAATTAAATCCTGGAGCCATAAATGTTATGACAAGTGTTGTAATGGGCGTATTGCAGCTTTGGATAGGGGAGAATTGCCTGTTCCTATTCAGGATTTTTGGAGAGTTTTTTCTGAGAAGGAATCGCAGGTTTTGCCTCCCCATAGAGACTATGATTGTTCTATTGAATTTGTCCCTGGAGCGACTCTTCCTAAAAGTCGTTTATTTAACCTTACTATTCCTGAGAGGAAGGCTTTGGAGGAATACATACAGACAAGTTTGGCCGCCGGTCACATTAGGCCCTCTAAGTCTCCTGTGGCGGTTGGATTTTTTTTTGTAAAAAAAAAGGACGGCGGTTTACGTCCTTGTCTGGATTTTCGTGAGATTAACAAAATTACGGTACGCAATCCTTACCCACTGCCATTGATTCCTGATCTGTTTAACCAGTTATTGGGGGCCAAGTGGTTCTCTAAAATTGACCTTAAGGGGGCATACAATCTGTTGCGCATGAAGGAGGGTGATGAATGGAAGACTGCTTTTAACACTCCTGTGGGTCATTTTGAGAATCTGGTTATGCCTTTTGGTCTTACTAATGCTCCTGCATTTTTTCAGAATCTGATTAATGACATCCTTAGACCTTTGATCGGTAAAAATGTGGTTGTGTATTTGGATGACATTTTGATTTATTCGCCAGATCTGGAGTCTCATTGGCGGAGCGTGCGTGAGGTATTACAGTTATTAATGGACAATTCGCTTTTTGCTAAGCTGGAGAAATGTGAGTTCGCTGTACAGAGAATTAGTTTTTTGGGCTACATTATCTCCAGCAAAGGTTTTGAGATGGATCCGGTTAAGGTTCAGGCTGTGCAGGAATGGCCTAGGCCTATTGGTTTGAAATCGATACAGAGGTTTTTGGGTTTCGCCAATTACTACAGAAAATTCATAAAAAAATTTTCTAGTATTGTCAAACCTCTGACTGATCTCACCAGGAAAGGTGCTGATGCGGTTCAGTGGTCTTCTGAGGCCATTGAAGCTTTTGTGTATCTCAAGGAGAGGTTCACCTCTGCTCCCATCCTTATGCAGCCTGATGTTACTAGGCCGTTTTTGGTTGAGGTTGATGCTTCCTCTGTGGGGGTTGGCGCAGTATTGTCTCAGGATAACGGGGATGGATTACATCCCTGTGCCTTTTTTTCAAAAAAATTTTCGGAGACTGAACTGAATTACGATATTGGTAATCGGGAATTATTGGCTATTAAACTCGCATTTGAACACTGGCGCCACTTCTTGGAAGGTGCGGAATTTCCCGTTCAGGTTCTTACGGATCATAAAAATCTGATATATCTTGATGCTGCCAAGCGCCTGAATGCCCGTCAGGCTAGGTGGGCACTGTTTTTCTCGCGGTTTAATTTCTCCGTTACTTACATCCCTGGTACTAAGAATGTTAAGGCGGATGCCTTATCTCGCAGTTTTTCTCCCATAGTCGGTGCTGAGAAAGAGGAAAACATTTTACAAGAAGGTGTTGTGATAGCTGCTTTAGACTCCGTTTTGGAAGATGAGATTCTTAAAGCTCAGGAGAATGCCCCATCTAACACTCCTCATGGGAGGTTGTTTGTGCCTGGGACCTTTAGGAGAGATTTGTTTGTTGAGTGTCACGAATCTCGGTTGGCAGGTCATCCCGGAATCTCTGAGACCAAGAGACTGGTGGGTCGCAGTTTTTGGTGGCCTGGATGGCAGAAGGAAGTCATTAAGTGGGTGCGCCAATGTACTATATGTGCTAGATCTAAGTCCTCACATACTCCTGCTGCGGGGTTGCTTTGTCCTTTGGAGGTCCCCAGTGCTCCTTGGACACATTTGGCTATGGACTTTATAACTGACCTTCCCCCCTCTGAGGGTTTTACTGTCATCTGGGTGGTCGTGGACCGTTTTAGCAAGATGTGTCACTTGGTTCCCTTCGTCAAACTGCCCTGCGCTAAAACTCTCGCTAAGGCCTTTGTCAAGGAAATTGTCAGACTTCATGGCGTTCCTACTGACATTGTTTCTGATAGGGGTCCTCAGTTCGTGGCTCGTTTTTGGCATGCCTTTTGTGACAGGTTGGGAATTCATTTGTCGTTTTCGTCCGGATATCATCCTGAATCTAATGGCCAGACAGAAAGGAAAAACCAGGATGTTGAGCAGTTCTTGCGTTGTTTTGTGGCAGACAATCAAGAGGGGTGGTCTGAGTTTCTGCCACTTGCCGAATTTGCTCTGAACAATCATACATCTTCTTCTGCTGGTTGTTCGCCTTTTTTTTGTTGTTCTGGGAGACATCCGTCGTTTGGGTCGTTCTCCAAGTTGGGATCTGCCGTGCCTGAGGAGGAGAATTTTTCCGGTGATTTGGAAAGAGTTTGGACGGATGTGCGTGGTAATCTTCAGGAGGCCAACAGAAAATCTAAAGACTACTTTGATAGGAAGCGACAGGAGATTTTGTTCGCTGTTGGTGACATGGTTTGGTTGTCCTCTAGGAATCTGCGGTTGAGGATTCCTTCTAAGAAATTGGGTCCCAAGTTTGTAGGGCCCTTTAAGGTGCTTCAGGTTGTCAACCAATCTGCTGTTAGGTTGGAGGTTCCTACCTCCTGGAGAATTAATCCGGTCTTTCATGTCTCTCTATTAAAAAAAGCTGTTGTGTCGGATGGTGACGCCTCTGCCTCTGTTCCTCCGGTGGTGGAGGACGGGGAATATGAAATTTCTCGCATCCTTGACTCTAGACGGTATAGAGGTAGTTTGCAGTATCTTGTGGCCTGGAAAGGTTTCGGACCCGAGGATAACTCTTGGGTGAGGTCAGATGATGTTTCCGCGTCCAGACTTATCAGAGCGTTTCACAGGAGATTTCCTGATAAGCCTGGTCCTAGGGGATCCGGAGGATCCTCTTAGAAGGGGGGGTACTGTTAGAACCTTGCTGTTAGGTTTTTTTTCCTTTGCTGGTCACGTGACTTTGTTGGCCTATTTAATCCTGCTCCGCCCTTCTGGCTTTGCTGGACTTCATTGTATATCTACTTTCTAGCTAGCCTGTGCTCTGTATCTACTCTGTTAGTTTGCTTGGTCTACGGACCTCTATGTTCTATCTATTTTGTTTGTTCGTCTGTCTGCTACTATTTCTGTTAGGAGGTGTCCCATATTCCTCCCAGTCCTTAGTACTTGTAGGGATTCCCTCCCCACATCTATAGGTCTTCGTACAGACTAGCTTAGGACTTTAGCAGGTCTGATCGCAGGATCAGGTTCCCTGTTACATCGTAGGGATTCAGCTGAGTCTTATAGTAGGGACAGATCTCCTCTCTTTCCTTAGCTTTGGTAGCAGAACATAACACTGATGGAGGTCAGTATAGATGGACTAATAGAACAAGTCCCACACACTGCTACAAGCCCAAATATTTTTTCAGAGGTAGATGCAGATAAAAATTATTTTTAATTTGCAACCTGATGGAGGTCAGTATAGATGGACTAATAGAGAAAGTCCCACACACTGCTAGAAGGCCAAATATTTTTTCAGAGCTAGATGCAGACAAAAAATTATTTTGAATTTGCAGCGTGATGGAGGTCAGTATACATGGACTAAGAGAGAAAGTCCCACATACTGCTAGAAGGCCAAATATTTTTTCAGAGCTAGATGCAGATAAAAATTATATTCAGTTTGCAACCTGATGGAGGTCAGTATAGATGGACTAATAGAACAAGTCCCACACACTGCTAGAAGGCCAAATATTTTTTCAGAGCTAGATGCAGATAAAAATTATATTCAGTTTGCAACCTGATGGAGGTCAGTATAGATGGACTAATAGAACAAGTCCCACACACTGCTAGAAGGCCAAATATTTTTTCAGAGCTTGATGCAGAAAAAAATTATATTCAGTTTGCAACCTGATGGAGGTCAGTATAGATGGACTAATAGAACAAGTCCCACACACTGCTAGAAGCCCAAATATTTTTTCAGAGCTAGATGCAGAAAAAAATTATATTCAATTTGCAACCTGATGGAGGTCAGTATAGATGGACTAATAGAATGATGCTATGCCCAAAAGATTTTACTTCACTAGGTGCAGTAAAAAAATTGGTATTCTATACACAGGTGGTATATCTTGCAACACAGATAGGCTACTCCACTGACTAACACACTCTGCAATAGGCCAAAAAGGATTAGCTTTGCTAGATTCAGCCAAATGCTGTGAAAAAAACTTGCACAGCACTGGCACAGACCTGCCTGGCAAAAACTGATAGGAACTGATGTAACCTAGTCCTGAAAAGGACTGCAATTACAATTAGTCTTTACTCCCACAATCTATCTATTTAAGAGCACAGACCTGCCTGATAAAAGTCGTAGGAAATGCTGTAACCTAGTCCTTAAAAGGACTGCAATCACAACTATTCCCTACTCCCAAGCTATCTGTAGATTTGTGCGAAAATTGGCTTGAAATTAACAAGGTATAGCGCACACAGCAACAGCGGTGCCGTCTAACACGCAGCTGCAGCAGTGAGAAAATGGTGGCGACGGGGAAAATGGCTTGGTCTTATAGGGCAAGGACATGTGACATACACTGCCAATGACACATGCCCTTGCTTGTGTGAAAAAAAGCACTTCGCTCTGTGTGTGCGCTGCTGATAGGCTGACAGATTGCACCTCCCCACTGTAAATGCGGGAAAGAGAAAAAAAAATGGAGATCTTCATTATTCCTGCAGAGATCCATCCCCTGCCCCTCCCCCCACCCCGCTGTACACTCAAACTGCGTATTAACATTAATTTTCATCATTACTGAGAAAAAATCCAGTTATGATTTTGGTGCACGAACAGTCATCGAACATAACCTCGAACAGCCGAATTTTTCTCAAATCGTTCGTGTTCGCCGAACGGCTCGAACACCGCCCAAAACAGCTCGAATTTGAGATTGGCGAACAGTTCGAGTCGAACAACGCTCATCTCTAGTTGCCAGATCTGCTCGTCAAAGTACACCGCCTGTCAGCTCATTTTCGGAAGTCGGCTACAGCTTCCGCTGCCCTTGCTGTGTTGCAGCAGTATTTGCAGCTTCTGGAAAACCTACTGGTGTGTGATGTCCCCACACGTTGGAACTCTACCCTCCACATGTTGCAAAGGATTTGTGAACAGAAGAGAGCAGTTGTGGAGTACCAGCTGCAACAAGGCCGTCGATATTCAGGTCAGACTCCACACATAAGACCTCAGGAGTGGACCTGGATGTCTGACATATGTACCATCCTGACAAACTTTGAGGAGTCCACTAAGATGGTGAGTGGCGATGACGCCATCATTAGCGTCAGCATCCCACTTCTCTGTCTTTTGCAATGCTCTCTGCAGAGAATTAAAGAGGAGGCATTGCAGCCAGAGTATGATGAGATGGATCAAGAAGCCGTAGCGGGCGATTACACACAGCCCAGCCTCATCTCATCCCAACGTGCATTGGGGGACAATGAGGGAGAGGAGGAGGAGGAAGAACAGGAGCTGGTATCATGCGCTGTAGACGGTAGTACCTGTACAACTGTCATACCGTCGGTTCAGCGTGGGTGGCCTGAGGACAGGGGGGAGGAGGAGTAGGAGGAGAGCATGGTCAGTCGTCATCTTGGTGAGGACACGGAAGTCTTGCCCGTTACCAGTCTGGCACACATGGCTGACTTTATGTTATGCTGCCTTAACCGTGACCCTCGCATTGTCAAAATGTTGGGTGACAGTCATTACTGGTTGGTGACACTTTTAGACCCCCACTACAAGGAGAACTTTCACTCTCTTATTCCTGAGGTGGAGAGGTCTACAAAAATGGGGCAGTACCAGAAGGCCCTTGCTGCAGAACTGTTAAAAAAATTCCCATCTGAACACGCTAGCGGCAGAGGTCACAGTTCGTTGACCAACCAAAGCGTACAAGCGAGAGAGAGGCAACTCCAATCCAGCAGAGGCAGGGAAACACTGTCAACGTTCTAGGACAGTTTTCTCAGACCGTCCCTTCGGACTGACCCAAGGAGTGGAAAGTTTCAAAAGATGGTGAGGGAGTACCTTGCTGACCGTACGAGCGTCCTCCATGATTCCTCTGTGCCTTTTAATTATTGGGTATCCAAGCTAGACACTTGGAATGAACTCGCTCTGTACACCTTGGAGGTCCTGGCCTGCCCTGCTGCTAGCGTGTTATCGGAGCGCGTTTTTAGTGCCGCTGGGGGAATTATAACTGATAAGCGCACTCGCCTGTCAACTGATAATGCTGACAAGCTGACCCTTATCAAAATGAACAAGGGCTGGATTGGGCCAGACTTCTCATCACCACCAAATGACAGCAGAGTAACATAAAGTCAAATCCACTGTGTTATTTCGGGAGGTGTATTCCCATGCGCCGCTTCACACCCACACATGGTTATATCCTTCCTCAATTTGGCTGTTTTTTGCTCTTCTCCTTATCCTCAGCCTCCACCACCACTATACCACCAGGGTGACCGTGGTCAGTGTTGCCAGCATTGCAAGTTCCTCTGTCCTAATTTTTGGCAGCTTTTGCTTGGAAGGCATAAGCAAAGACTATGGGAGTCCCACTTCCCAATAATGGGAATAATGTTTTTAATATGCTGTACTGCATGGCTCTTGTAAGGGGCATTGCAAGTTCCTCCGTCCTAATTTTTGGCAGCTTTTGCTTGGAAGGCATAGGCAAAGACTATGGGAGACCCACTCCCCAATTATGGGAATAACGTTTTTAATATGCTGTACTGCATGGCTCTTGTAAGGAGCATTGCAAGTTCCTCCGTTCTAATTTTTGGCAGCTTTTGCTTGGAAGGCATAGGCAAAGACTATGGGAGACCCACTCCCCATTAATGGGAATAATGTTTTGAATATGCTGTACTGCATGGCTCTTGCAAGGGGCATTGCAAGTTCCTCCATCCTAATTTTTGGCAGCTTTTGCTTTGAAGGCATAGGCAAAGACTATGGGAGACCCACTCCCCAATAATGGGAATAATGTTTTTAATATGCTGTACTGCATGGCTCTTGTAAGGGGCATTAAAATCGTCTTGTTAAGTTACTGTGACCTCCACGTCTCTTCCAAGGGTCATTGATATTGTCTTTTTATTCCACTGGGACCTCCACGTCTCTTCCAAGGGGCATTGATACTGTCTTTTTATTCCACTGTGACCTCCATGTCTCTTCCAAGGGGCATTAAAACCGTCTTGTTAAGTTACTGTGACCTCCATGTCTCTTTCAAGGGGCATTAACACTGTCTTGCTAAACCACTCTGTACTCCACGTCTCTTCCAAGGGGCATTAAAATCATCTTGTTAAGCTACTGTGACCTCCACGTCTCTTCCAAGGGGCATTGATATTGTCTTTTTATTCCACTGGGACCTCCACCACTCTTCCAAGGGGCATTGATATTGTCTTTTTATTCCACTGCGACCTCCACCACTCTTCCAAGGGGCATTGATATTGTCTTTTGATTCCACTTTCCACTAGGACCTCCACCACTCTTCCAAGGGGCATTAAAACCGTCTTGTTAAACTACTGTGACCTCCACATCTCTTCCAAGGGGCATTAAAACTGTCTTGTTAAACCACTCTGAACTCCACGTCTCTTCCAAGGGGCATTAAAACCATCTTGTTAAGCTACTGTGACCTCCACAGCTCTTCCAAGGGGCATTGAAATGTTGTTTTTAATTAGCTCTAACCTCCACGACTCTTCCAACGGGCATTGCATTTCCTCCTAATTTTAGTCAGCTTTTGCTTTTCAATGCATAGGCGAACACTAAGGGAGACCCACTCCCCAATAATGGGTAGAAGGTTTTCAGTACACTGTAATCCACGTCTGTTTCAAGGGGCATTACAGTTCCTCATAATTTTTGGAAAGCCTTCCATTCACTGCTTAGACCAACAGTGTACAGGAGACCCAGTTGCTATAAATGCTAAAAACGGTTTAGTTAAGGCCCTCTGACCTCCATGTCACTTCCAAGGGGCATTGGAGTGCCTCGAAATTTTTGGTAGGCATCTCTCGCTCACTGTATGCCCTATAGCCGAAGCGCTCCTTTTGGTACAGAAACATATCCTACAAGACATGTGTGGTTGACTGGCCTGATATTGATGTGACTGGTCCCTGTTCCTCCTGCTCTTTCTCCTTTGCCACCACCTCATCCATCATTTAACACCTGAAGCTTTGTTTTAACGGGAGTCATAGAACTGGGATAGTAGCAGGAAAACATCCAGCAATCCTCGGAGAAGGTAGGATATGCGCCAAAACGCTGACCACCTCAGGCCTAGCCGCTACTACATACATGCGCTTGCATTCCAAGGAACAGCAAGCTAAGGAGATGGATGGCCTCATGATCATGAATAATTTACTCGTTGTGTAGGAGGCCGACCACTGCTGCTGTCTACCTTCTGAACTTTGTGTTGAAGCCTGATTGACCGAGGACCCGCAATACTCTATGTCTGGAGGACGTGTTGCATCCCAGTATCCAACTGTGTCCCGGCTTCCACAGTATTAACCCAGTGTGAAGGCGTCAGTGAGATGGACCATCCCTGGCCACATTCGCTTGTCCACGTGTTTGTGGTTAGGCTGTTCTTCCCACTAAATGCACTGGGGAGGGCACAGGTAATGTTTTGGTATGTGTGCTTGTGTATAAGGCGCACCATGACAAATAGGGGAGGCTGGGACCGTTTATGGACACCCGGCCGCCCACAGGCGGCTGGGGACCGAGTGTGGGCACCCGGCCGCCGGGCGGCTGGGGACTGAGTATGGATACCAGGCGGCCGACACAGCCATGACGTGGTGGCCAGATTCCGCCTCCACATACCTAAAAGGCCCAATTTCAAGTGCAAGCAAGCAGTATGGTATTGCAGCCTGGGGTTGGGTGGGTGGCAGGCTGCATACTTGCGCTTGCATTGCAAGGAATGGGGGAGGTACAATTGAACACTGCCCTGGGACAAGGACTTGAACGGGGATAGTTGCAAGTCTGCAACGACAGGTGCAGGGCAGGAGGCATCTTTGCATGTGCCATGAACAGGGGGTTGGCATGCATACACTACAGCGGAATAGGCTGTCCTTCCCACTAAATGCACTGGGGAGGGCACAGGTAATGTTTTGGTATGCGCGCTTGTGTATAAGGCGCACCGGGAAAAATAGGGGCGGCTGGGGACCGAGTATGGAGACCTCGCTGCCGAAGCAGCCATGAGGTAGTGGCCAGCTTTGGCTTCCTCCAAACTAAAAGCCCCCATTTCAAGTGCAAGCAAGCAGTATGGTATTGCAGCCTGGGAGTGGGTGGGTGGCTGGCTGCACACTTACGCTTGCATTCCAAGAAAATAAAGCAGATGTTAACTTTTATCATCATCATCATGCTCCTCACCTTGGCACTCTCAACTCCCCTGATAGAGAAGCCAGGGCCCACCGGAGAAGTCTCTGGTTGTCTGGTGGGCTCGTCCAATGCTGCCCTAAAGCAGGCCAGGCTAAGAAAAGTGTGCGGAAGGTTCCCGGAACAAATAGTGGCGGCTGGGGACTGAGTATGGAGACCTCGCCACCGACGCAGCCATGAGGTAGTGGCCAGCTTCGGCATCCTCCAAACTGAAAGGCCCCATTTCAAGTGCAAGCTAGCAGTATAGTATTGCAGCCTGCGGGTGGGTGGGTGGTTGGCTGCATATTTGCGCTTGCATTGCAAGGAATGGGGGAGGTACAATTGAACACTGTCCTGGGACAAGGACTTGCACGGGGATAGTTGCAAGTCTGCATCTTCTGATGTGGCAAGGATCACTTCTGATGGGCACACTTTTAGGCAGTGACCTCGGTGTCAGAGATGCTTCCAGGGGTCTTCCTCATGCTGTTCCCATGTCTTTTCAGCACTTTATGCATGTGTCACACAGCACATGGCCAGATAAGATTGTAAAATGTTAAAATGACATTTCCCGGTGAATGCATTTGTCACGGTTGAAAGCAATACAAAAGTGCAAAAACACATAAAAAATGCTACTTGTGAACATAGCCCAAGGTGTGGAGGAGTATTTTTGTTTTTGGTTATTTATTTTACCTTATACACAAGTCTTTACCCTGGAAAGGAACTTCCTTAACATATTTCACAGGAAAACAGTTTCAGTTTCGTTTTTGAACGTTTTATTGTGAGCCCTTAAAAGTGGCTTAATACCTCTGACCACGTTGTTGACAGCAGTGACCTGGGGGTCAGAAATGCTTCCTGGGGCGATCCCCATGCTGTCCCCATGTCATTTGAGCACTGTCACTATAGTTTTGGGCACTTTTTAGGCTTTCTACAGACTGCCGGGGGTGCCGCCACAAAAATGCTCGGGTCTCCCCGAGTTTCGAGCACCTGAGCATTTTAGTGCTCGCTCAACACTACTAATTACGTCAGAAAGGAGTTAATACCAGAGAACTGCTAGGTAAATCCAAAGTTAAACATTATAGCAAAATATATTTTCAATAGATGTTCTCATAGCAAAGACAAAATAATGTTTTGCGACCTGGTACAAGTCATGGGCTTATCTACACCTGTGAGGTAGAGATAAAATGTTGCCATGCCCTTGAATTCTCGCTAGTTTGTAACTATCTGCATCTGTTAGATAATGGCAGAAATATGCAGGGAGTACATCTTCAATATGAGTAACTCTATGTTTATTAAATTTCGAGAAAGTTGCTTATGCATATAGATTTTATACCAACAAGGAAAAGACAAGTATGTTTGAATTGTCCATTGTATTCTAAGACTATGTGTAGACGAATCGTTTTTCCTGCGAAAACCCACCGCGGAAACGCTGCGAAAATGCTTGTTAATAGGCCTGCCATCTATAGCAATGGTAATCCGGATGTGCTGTGCACATGATGCGGAAATTTCCGCTCCGGATCACAATTGCGGTAAAAACCGTAGCATGACCATTGTTCGGGCGTTTAACTCCCATTGACTTGCATTGAACCGCTGCAAACCCGCAGGTATAATATCTATACTTGCGAATTTGCTGTGTTTGAATTAAAGCCAATGGGCGCGAATTCATGTCGGAAACGCGGTTTGGGTGGTACTCGGGTCGGGAGAGGAGGACTACAACTCCTCTCATCCGACCGCCTCTCCCACTGATAACAGCAAGAGTGGCATGGCTGGGAGCAGCAGTAGCCTGCTCTGCCCAGCCCACGTGCCCACGGTCAAAAAAAAAGAAAAAAAAAAGTAAAAAGAAAAAAAACTCTTATACTCACCTGTCCGGCGGCCCCCGGTGTCCTTCTGGTCCCCGGCATCGATTCGATGCTCCCGGCGGCCAGCAGTACACTGTGGGAGCGAGCTCACTCCCAGCAGTGTACTGAGCTGCCATAACCTGCGGTGACGTCAGCGATCAGTTGATGCTCAATGCTCCCATGGTGGTAAGTTCACCGGGGCTGATCAGCTGATCTTCAGCTGATCAACCCCAGTGACCTCCTGCAGCAGCATCTATATTGACAGGAGTGATTTTACGCTCCTGTCAGTATACACTGCTGTCTTCTGCAGCAGTGACATCAGTGATTGCTGATGTCACTGCTTAGAAGTGACCCGGATTGCCGTGGGACAATCGTTGGCGGTACATGGACTGCGTCGTTGATAGAAGACAGGTGAGGGATATGGTTGTTTGTTATTTTACATTTTTTTCAGAAGATCGATGGCTTCGCGGACAGAGGGTAATAAAAAAAAAATTGTAGAACTGTGGGTTTTTTATTTCATTAAAATACTTTATTCTGGCCGTGTCTTATAGACGCCCTCCATTACTAACCTGGGCTTCACGTCAGCCCCCAATACAAAGCTGATGTAAACCCCAACCCCATTACCCTATTCGCCACCGCTACAGGGCAGTGGGAAGAACGGAGGCTAAGTTCCAGATTTGGCGCGTCTTATGGATGCGCCATTTCTGGGACTGCTGAGGGGTGATATTAATAGCTGTGGAGGGGGCTAGTATTCATGGCCCCTTCCCTGGCTATTAATATCAGCCCGCAGCTGTCTGTTTAGCCTTTGCTGGTTAGATTTTATAGGGGGGCCCCACGTAAAAAAATTTCTGGGGTCTCCCTGTAACCTAGCCAGTAAAGGCTAAACAAACAGCTGTGCGCTGATATTAATAGCCAGGGAACATTGTTGGCTAATGGCCCCTTCCCCTGCTACTAATATCAGCCCCCAGCAGTTGGCTTTCCCTCTGCTGGTTATAAAAATGACACGGGAGCCCACGCCATTTTTTTAATTTTAGGCTCTGTGCCCACGATCCGGATGTAGAAGCGCTTTGGACGCATATTTTTGCTGCATCCAAAACGTTGCATTCTATTGAACCCAAGTAAATTCGCATGTGTTCACTGAACCATGCGGATTTACAGCATTCTATACATTCTAGTGGTCAAATTTCTGTTGCGGAGACTAGCGACTCCGCAAGAGAATTTGACATGTTGCGGTCCTGAAAGACGCGCCGCATGTCAGTGTCCACGGGTGATCCTCAGCCTCTGATGCACGCATAGTAGACATGGGATTTCTAGAGATCCCATCTACTATGCTGTAACATCTGGACGCTACGAGTTTGACAATGTATAAACACGCAGCTTCAAACCCGCAGCTGCTCCTGATCGTGGCCACATACCCAAACTCACCCGCAGCCTGTCAATTTCTGCAGTGGACACGCCAGTCTCCACTGCAGATTTTGACTGATTGAAGTGTCATTGTATGCGGTGAATTCACATGTACTGACATCAAAAGTGGGGCGTTTTGGACGCAACAAAAAATATGCTGCGTCCAAAGCGCTGCCGAGTGCTGATGATAAAAATAGCATAAATTACGTGAAATGCTAATGAAGATTGGGTGAATGGGATTAGCTGACACCTAGCTCTTTTGTTTGGTTATGACAAGTTGTCAATCAGACCTTTTCATGACCAAACCTAATTAAAGTAAAGTAAAGAGTTAAATAAACACACTGTAGCATCGGCGTCTCTGCCTCCTACCAGGCAGAGACGCCGTTCCCCTCGCCGCTGCGGTACTGGTCCGGCGTCTTCCTGCTCCCCTGCTCCTGTGGAGCGCACCGCGCGCAGCTTCCTGGGCACTGTGCTTAGGGTGCGCGCGCTCCCTCCCTCTTAAAGGGGCCGTGCGCTCCTTCCTAAAGTGTCCCCGGCCAATGGCCCGATGACTTCTCCTATATAAGGCACCTCCTCCAAAATGGAGGTGCCTGTGCAAGGTTGTTGTTCCGTGTGCTAACACTTGCTTCAGCCCTCAGGTCCTGCTGCCTGTCAGTCCTGCCCGCCAGTCTGTCTAACAGTCCAGCCCGCCAGTCTGTCTACAGTCCAGCCCGCCAGTCTGTCTAACAGTCCAGCCCGCCAGTCTCTCTAATACTTCTGCCCGCCAGTCTGCCCGTTACCTGCCATACCCGCCAGTCTGTCTACCTGGAGCACCTGCCAGTTACCTGCCGTGCCCACCAGCCTGTCTACCTGGAGCACCTGCCAAGTAACCTGTCGTGCCCGCCTGCTTGCCTACCCGGAGCGCCTGTCTGGCAATCTGCCGTACCAGCCTGCTTATCTACCCGGACCACCCGCTAGCCTGCCTGCCATGCTCATCCGCTGTACTGGTCAGCTCCTGTCATCTGACCCGTGGGAGTCACCTGCTCTCGCACAATGTCGGTCCCAGAGTGGCACCTGGGTCACCTGCCTGGTCCCTCCCTGGTTCACAGAGTCGACTTAGCTGCCGTGTGACCTGGGTCAGGCCGAGTAGGCACTTAGTTGCGCCCCTCTGGTCCCTCCTTGCACCGAAGCACAGAGGTTCCACCACCTGGACCCGTAACAGTTTGCACAGGCCATTGAACCCGGTGGCTCCCAGGCTCCTTCACTCTCTGACCTGTATCAAGAGGTCTCTCGCCAGAGATCCCAACAGGATACTATCCTGTCCTATCTGCGGACAGTCAACTCCCGCCTGGACGCGCTGTCCACCCCGACTGTTTCCGTCTCTAACCGAGCAGCACCCGCTTCGGCGGTACCTCAACCCAGTGGCACTGTGACACCCTGCTTTGGACCCCGGCTCTCTGCGCCTCCACGTTTTGATGGTGATCCTGTCCTATGTCGGGGCTTCATAAACCAATGCACGCTGCACTTTGAACTCCTGGCACACCAGTTCACCGCCACCGGGCCAAGGTGGTGTTCATCATGTCTTACCTCACAGGGGAGGCATTGGCATGGCTAAACCCTCTGTGGGAAAGAGGGGATCCCCTGGTGTCCGATCTTCTGGCTTTCCTTGCTGCCTTCCGGAAGGTCTTTGATGAGCCCGGACGAAAATCTTATACTGCCTAATCACTTCTCCGTCTCCACCAAGAGAATCTCACTGTGGGCCAATATGCCATACGTTTCCGAACCCCCGCATCTGAACTTGCCTGGAACAATGATGGCCCTGGTGTCCACCTTCTGGGAGGGTCTTTCCAGATGGATCAAGGATAAGTTAGCCGGTCGTGACATTCCTTCCACCTTGGATGACCTGGTGTCATTAGCTACCCGGATTGACGTCCGTTTTCTGGAACTTGCTAAGGAGACTACCCGGGAGAGAAGATTTCCGCATCTCGCTCCAGCATTCCAAAGGCCAACCTCGCAACCAGAAATTCCCTGGGCATATTCGCCTGAGCCTATGCAAATTGACCAAACCAAGATGGTCAAGTCTCGCCTGGAGACACGCCGAGCCGAGGGGAGTTGCTTCTACTGTGGCAGTATAGAGCATCTTATCCGTTCCTGCCCAGTGAGGCCGGGAAACTCCAGTGTCTAGGACCGCTCGGAGAGGTCGTCCTAGGCAAGAGTAAATCCTCTCCGTCCTTGACTCTGTCTGTTTCTATTTCCAGTGGTGAGACCCGCTTCTTCGAGACTGCCCATCTGGATTCCGGAGCCGTTGGGAACCTCATTCAACAGGCTGTTGTGGAGCGGTATCAGATTCCTACCGTACGTTTGGCTGAACCGTTGGCGGTTGCCTCCATGGATGGGAGGCTTCTTCCGGAGACCATCTTGCTTGTCACAGAGCCTGTAACCCTTCAGGTGGGAATGCTGCACTCGGAGAAGATCTCCTTTCATGTGCTGTCCGGTCTCTCTCACTCCCTCTTAATTGGTCAACCCTGGTTACAAAGACATGAGCCCGTCCTGAATTGGAGATCTGGTGAAGTGCTCCACTGGGGTCAGGAATGCCATGAGTCCTGTCTGGTTCTGGTTCGTCCTCCTTGACCCCCGTCTACTCCGGCTACTGGTCCTATGCGGACGTCTTTGACAAGAAGGAAGGGGAGACACTACCACCTCATAGGCCGTATGATTGCCCCATCGACCTGGTACCTGGTGCTTCTCCTCCCTGCAGGCGAATCTACCCCTTGTCGCTGAGACCCGGGCCATGTATGAGTACATAGAGGAGAATCTTGCTAGAGGATTTATCCAGAAATCCACCTCTCCGGCTGGAGCAGGATTCTTCTTCGTCAAGAAGAAAGATGATTCTCTTCGTCCCTGTATCGATTACAGGGGCCTAAACCAGATTACCATCAAAAATTAGTACCCCCTGCCTCTCATCTCGGAGCTGTTTGACTGCCTTAAAGGCGCGAAGATCTTCACCAAGCTCAATCTTCGTGGGGCGTGCAATTTGGTCCAGATATGCCCGGGAGATGAATAGAAGATGGCATTCAACACCCGGGACGGTCACTACGAATACTGTGTGATGCCCTTTGGTCTCTGTAATGCTCCGGCCGTCTTCCAGGAGCTGGTTAACGACATCTTCCGTGATCTCCTGTATTCTTGCGTGGTGGTGTACCTGGACGATATCTTGGTTTTCTCTCCGGATCTGCCCTCACACCGGAAGGATGTTTGTCAGGTTCTGCTGAGGCTCCGGAAGAATTGCCTATACGCTAAATATGAGAAATGCCTCTTTGAGCAAACCTCTCTGCCATTCCTGGGCTATATTATCTCTGAGACTTGTCTGCCGATGGATCCCGAGAAGGTGTCTGCCGTCTTAAAGTGGCCCCGACCGGAGGGGTTGAAGGCGATTCATCGATTCCTGGGCTTCGCAAATTATTACCGCCTCTTCATTCCTCATTTCTCCTCCCGGACTGCCCCCATCTCTGCGCTCACCCGTAAAGGAGCAAATCCCAGGGAATGGACTTCCGAAGCCGAGAAGGCCTTCGTCTCTTTCAAACAAGCCTTCTCCTCCACTCCTGTGCTACACCGTCCGGATTGCAACAAGCAGTTCTTCCTGGAGGTTGATGCATCCTCCTCTGGAGCCAGAGCAGTGCTCACTCAGAAGTCCTCATCCGGAAGAATGGTAACCTGCGACTTCTTCTCCAAGCTCTTCTCCTCGTCCAAGCGCAACTACTCCATAGGAGATCGTGAGCTGCTGGCCATCAAATTGTTAGAACCCTCCTGTTTGTTTTTTCCACCTTGTGTTTTGCGGTCACGTGTCCTTCTGCCTTTATATTCCAGCTCCGCCTTTCTGGCTGTGCTGAACTTCAGTGTTGTTTGACTGTTTTGCTAGCCAGGTGCTTCTGTGCCTATCTCTGTCAGTTTGCTTGGTCCTTTTGGGACCACTAGTACCTTTTGTCAGTTTATCTTTTTGTGTTCTGCAACAAATTTCTCTGTTCAGGAGGTGTCCCATTTTTTGTTCCAGTCCTTAGTTCTTTAAGGGACCCCTTCCCTTTATTCTATAGGTCTTCGTTTAGACTAGAATAGGACTAAGGTGGGTCCATTCTCTAGGAACAGGCAGCCCGCTACTAGTGTTGAGCCACCCCCGTAGTGTTCGAGTTCGGTTCGGTTCGTCGAACACCCGTGTGTTCGCCGAACTGTTCGTCGAACTGTTCGTCGAACACCTTCGAACACCGTTAAAACCAATGGCAGGCAAACAAAAACACATAGAAACACATAGAAAACACCTTCAAAGGTGTCCAAAAGCTGACAAACTGCTCAGAAGACATAACTAACACATGGAAAAGTGACAAGTACATATAGTCATGCGAAAATAAAAGAGGTGGAGGAGTAAAAGGAGGGGGAGACACAGATATAGGCATGTCATGCCCTTCTAAAATCCAAAAAGTGAGAAGCCGACACGGCCAGTCCGCTCCTGCCCGTGCCACCTCCGTGTCGCCGGGTTTGTGCCAGAGCCGCGGTGAACCCTGATGGCCAGCCCCCCTCTCCCAATACTGGTGCCTGTCCGCTGGTGGGTCGAGCGAGCCCCCCTGTGGTGGAGGCAGCTCTAAGCTTTTTAATTTAAATTGTCTCTCTAATTTGAATGAATACACTTTAAATCCATTTACAAGGATCTATTGGAGGGCAAGTCTCATGCCAGCAGCCGCGTAATTCCAGCTCCAGTAGCGTCCACTAAAGCTGCTGCAGTTAAAAAGCTTTTATAAGGATCGAGCTCGGCTGTCCACCGCAAGGCATCCTACTGCCAGTCCCAGCCCCTATGCCTTGGGGTGCCTCCTGATGCTCTTCACTGAGTATCCCATGGTCCCGAAGCATTTCCTTTGAAAAAATTAAGTGTCTAAACTACAGGTGGTGTAGCTTGCTTAACAGCCGGGATAATCCGCTGACTAGCAGACACTGCTACTAGGCACAAAGTATTTCCTGGGCTAGATGCAGTTAAAAATTTGTAATTAGATACTCTCGTTGGATGCTGAGAAAGCATTCCATAGAGTCTCCTGGCACGCCATATATGATTCTCTTAAAAAGCTTGGGGTAGGGGTCTAGGGGACCCTTTTATAGCCAAAATCACGGCCCTGTATCACAATACGTCACCTAGGCTGAAGATAAATGGAACTGTAGCATCCTGAGGGCTCGGTTGCTACAGAGGTATTGCACCTCACCCAGAGGTGTGATATCTCACTCTCAGGTAAGGATGGAGTGTGGATCAGGACCCGACACCTGCATGCATTACACCACATTGACGTGGGGCAGGGCGACCAATATGCCTCTGAGATGGGCACGACAGTCCCTGTCCCTGGCTGGAGTGGGGGGAGGGAACACTGAGGAAGGGGAACCCTGTAGTGCAGGAGCAGGGAGGAAGCAGTTCCTGGGTGCATTGAGAAGGGAGTATAAAAGGTGGGCACCATCTTAGTTCAGTGCAGAGAAGTCTGAGCAGAAGTGGCAGGGAGCAGGGGCTCTGCATGAGCTCTGCTCCGGAGGCGGGCCTAGTAACAGAGGCCCAGGCCTGGAAGAGGGAGAAGGAAGGAAGAGGAGCGGAGAAGGCTCCAGGAACAAGGAATGAAGGGATCCCAGGGGTGCGGACGGGCGAGTCGCCACCGCACGCCCGAATCCACCTGCGTGGAGGGGTCAGGCCAAAGGGGGAGACCGGTCCCCGAAACTAGTGGAGGCAGGAAACGACCCTCAGCTAGAAACCGGAGGCTGTGACATTTTATGTGGCGCAGCCCCTCGCTACACCCGCTAGGAAGAAACCACATAGGGTCAGGGAAACTGGCGCCAAGTTTACCAAGAGGAGGCCCGAGGCAGCCGGACAGAAGGGTTGGTAAGAAAGGCCAGACAAAGGACACACAAAGGGGGTCCTGTGAAGCGCTCCAAAGTTATCTGGGAGTTGTCTGAGCCCCTCACCTGGTGAGCACAGTACGACGTGGGCAGCCGTTACCTGCAGACGTGGTCTGGATAATAAGAACTGTGAGTAAAGGCCCTGGACTGCATCACTGACTCCGTGTCGTTACTGCTGCTGCCCTGCACCATCACCCCCATCCTCCGCATACACTGCCCTGAGGCTATACTCCTCCCGTGGGGAGTTATGCTACGCTCTGCTGCACCCACAACACCAGCCTCAGTGGTCTGCCCTGTAGCGGCGTTTCACTCTGACCGCAATCCACGGGTGGCGTAGTCGGACATTTAAACATCAAAACCACATAAATAGTTCCGCCACTAGTTTGACCACCCTGAGCCACGGAACCGGGTCGCCGCCACGAAGACTACAACCACCAGCATCCACCAAAAAGGGTCCGGCTCCGGGTGTCCCAAGGCCCAGGGGGTGCATCAGAACATTTTCATCACCTTTCACAATCACCAATGGGGCAAGGCAGGGATGTCCTCTGTCCCCTCTCTTATACATCCTAGTGACGGAGCACCTGCTCTCATCAATTCGCCATAACCCCAATATCAGGTGGATTGAGGTGGGAGGCACCGAGTACAAGTGCTCTCTATTTGCTGATGATGTCCTAGTATATATCACTCAATCACATATATCCATCCATGCTGTTATGGCTGAAATAGATCACTTTGTTACATGGTTAAATTTTAAAATCAATGCAGCGAAGTCTGAGGCCCTCGATGTCTCCCTCCCCAAATCCATATAGGATTCCATCCAGTCCAACTTTCCCTTTGCCTGGCCCTCACAGGGTATCAAATACTTAGGAATTCCTATTCATAGAGACCTCTCCCATCTATGTTATCTTAATTTTGGGCCCTTTATTGAACAACTCCATACAGACCACGGTTGGCAAGTTAGAACTGTAAGATTCACTACGTGAACCACTGGTGTTTTGTGGAAAAGCACATGTACACTGCGTTCCAAATTATTATGCAAAAAGTGTTTAGGAGTGATAAGGGAAGAATTTGTTTGTTTGTCAGTTAAACTCATTGATGGTGATGTGTGTCAGGGCTCTTTATATCACTGTAAGCAATTGCAGACACCTGTGCTAATTAGTTTGGCAGGTGTGTCCAATGAAAGGCAAGACTACTTAAGAAGGCTGTCTCACATTATTAAGCAGCCTACATTTTCTGCCAAAATGGGAAAGAAAAAGGATGTGTCGGCTGCTGAGAAGCAACAAATTGTGGAGTGTTTAGGTCAAGGCATGACTACAATCAACATTGTGCGATGATCAGGATGAAGTGTCTTGGCAATCAAGAAGTATGTAGCTGATTCACAGTACACACGTGTGCGTGCTGATAAGGGCAAATTGAGGACTCTTTCCTACAGGCAATTACGTCAGGTTGAAAGAGCAGCGGCAAAAAAGCCTTGTCATAGCAGCAGACAAGTTTTTGAAGCTGCTTGTGCCTCCAACGTCCCCCGAACAACAAGATGCAGGGTCCTTCAGAGGTTTGCAGCTGTGCATACGCCATCCTGTCGACCTCCTCTATCCACTTCACACAAGCAGAAACGGCTCCAGTGGGCCAAACATTACATGAAGACTGATTTCAAAACTGTTTTGTTCACGGATGAGTGCCGTGCAGCGCTCGATGGTCCAGATGGATGGAGTGGAGGATGGCTGGTTGATGGACACCCCACGCAAACACGGCTACAGCGCCAACAAGGAGGAGGTGGAGTAATGTTTTGGGCTGGAATCATGGGGAGAGAGATTGTCGGTCCCTTTAGGATCCCTGAAGGCGCTAAAGATGAACTCCATAATGTATGTGGATTTTCTCAAACAGCACTTCCTGCCATGGTTCAAGAAGAAGAACCGTGTATTTCACAGCAAGATCATTTTTCTGCATGATAATGCACCATCTCATGCTGCACATAAAACATCTGCATCTCTGGCTGATATGGGCATAAAAGGGGACAAACTTATGGTGTGACCCCCATGCTCCCTTGACCTGTTCCCCATTCAGAACCTTTGGAGCATCATTAAAAGGAGTGTCTATGATGGCGGGAGGCAGTTCACATCTAAGCAACAGCTCTGGGAGGGTATTCTGTCCTCATGCAAAACAATTGAAGCAGAAACCATCCAAAACCTGACAAATTCAATGGATGAGAGAGTTCAGAAGCTCCTTTCGAACAAGGGGTCCTATGTGAAAATGTAACATCACCTAGAATAAAGTTTTGAGTTGAAAACTGTTTGATTTCAGTTTCTAACAACCTGCTAATGCTTATAATTTCAAAAATGACCATTTTTTTGGTCTTTATTAAAATGAAAAGGTTGATCGAAAAGTTTGGGGGATCTAAGAGTGTGGCAACCCAGTAGTCATGATTACTTCGAATTCTGACAATATGAGGGTCATGCTGCAGGTAGTGCAGCAAGAAGGCACTTATGTGTCTTGCGCATCTCGGAGCCCCAAAATTATTTTCCGGGCTAGATGCAGCTAAAAATTATTATTAATTTTAAATCTGGTGAAGCTTTAGTATAGATGGCCTAATAGGATCAGTGCTGCACACTGCTACAAAGCCCAAATTATTTTCCAGTCAAGATACAGATAAACATGATTAGTAATTTTAAATCTGGTGGAGCTTATTATAGATGGCCTAATAGAATCAGTGCTGCACACTGCTACAAAGCCCAAATTATTTTCCAGCCAAGATACAGATAAACATGATTAGTAATTTGAAAGCTTAAAACGGTTGGTAGGGTGATTTTAACCAATCATCAAGCTTTTACTCTCCCCAGGATGACACAGGGGTAGAAAAGTCGTTTAGGATCCATGATTTGTTCATCTTTATGAACGTGAGTCTGTCTACATTATCAGTGGAGAGCCGCGTGCGCTTATCTGTCAGCACACCACCAGCAGCGCTGAACACACGTTCAGACAGAACGCTGGCTGCGGGGCATGACAAGATCTCCAAGGCGTAAGTGGCTAGCTCCGGCCATTTATCCAGATTGGAAGCCCAAAAAGAGCAAGGGTCCAGTGACACAGTCGTGGCTTCAATGTTTACTTGGAGATACTCCTGTACCATCGTCTCTAGGCGTTGACTATGTGTCAGACTTCTTGTCTCCTGTGGCCTTGCAAAGGATGGGCTAAAAAAGTGGTGAAATGATTCCGCAAAATTGATGTTACCAGCAGATACTGTGGTTCTGTTACGGTTTGAGTGCTGAACACTTGACGGTCCCACGGTTGGCAAGTTAGAACTGTGAGATTCACTACGTGCACCACTGGTATTTTGTGGAAAAGCACATGTAAGATTCTGCAACAGTCTCTGCTGATACTCCTGCATGCGTGCATCCCTTTCTATGGCAGGAATAATTTCTGCAAATTTACTTTTGTACCGGGGATCTAACAGTGTGGCAACCCAGTAGTCAGGATTATTTCTAATTCTCACAATTCGAGGGTCATGTTGCAGGTAGTGCAGCAAGACGGCACTCATGTGTGTTGCGCATCCAGGAGCACCAAGTCCCTGTTGTGTTGGTGGCGAGGTAACAATCATGCTTCCTTCCTCTGTCCTCTCCCCCCAACCTCGCACAAC
The DNA here is from genome assembly GCF_046119375.1 of Phyllobates terribilis. Lineage (NCBI taxonomy): Eukaryota > Metazoa > Chordata > Amphibia > Anura > Dendrobatidae > Phyllobates > Phyllobates terribilis. The sequence continues at coordinate 21,479,109 of NW_027362766.1, forward strand.
AGAAATGTGATCAAGGTCTCCCTCATCTGATGAGTCTTCCATCAGTTCGTCCTCCACTTCTTCCTGGGCTCCTGCACCTTCCTCACTAGTTTGGCTGCTACCATGCGCCCTGGTAAAACCATCTCCCCCACCCTCACATGCCTGCCGCCTTGGTGCTGCCGACCGTCTGGACCTTGCAGATGTTAGCCCTTCCGCATACAACTCCTCCTCCTCTACTTCCTCCACCTCCTCTTGTGCCACCACCTGACTCCGAATTCTGTTTAACATGTGCTCCAGCATGTAAATCACCGGAATAGTCATGCTGATAATGGCATCGTCAGCACTAAACATCTTCGTCGCCATTTCAAAACTGTGCAGAAGGGTGCATAGGTCCCTGATCTGAGACCACTCCTCCAGCGTGATTTGCCCCACCTCTGAATCTCGTTGGCCCAGGCTATACGTCAGAACGCATTGCACCAGGGCTTGTCGGTGCTGCCACAGTCGCTGCAACATGTGCAGAGTTGAATTCCACCGGGTAGGCACATCGCATTTTAGCCGGTGAAGTGGCAGGCCCAACGACTTCTGTAGAGATGTAAGTCGCTGAGCTGCGGGATGCGAACGGCGGAAGTGAGCACACAGCGACCGTGCCCTCTGCAGAAGGCCATCTAGTCTGGGATAGTGGGCTAAAAATTGCTGGACAACCAGGTTCAACACGTGAGCCATACAAGGCACGTGTGTGACATTGCCCCGGCGAAGGGCCGCACCCAGGTTTGCAGCATTGTCGCACACGGCCTTCCCTGGTTTCAGGTCCAGTGGAGACAACCATTCATGAAATTGGTTCTCCAGAGCAGACCACAACTCCTCAGCTGTGTGACTCACATTTCCCAGACATTTCAATGTAAAAACCGCCTGATGACGTTGAGCCCTACTGCCAGCATAGTAAGGAGGTGTGCAGGATCCCTTCTGTGCAGTTAGAAAGCTTGTGGCATGACCAGACAGGCTTTGGGTGCAGGTGGAAGACCGAGAGGAGGTTGAGGAGGCAGAAGCAGTGGAGGAACTTTGACATAAAGAGGATTGACGCACAACTCGTGGGGACGGCAAGACTTGGACAGCAGCCCCTTGTCCTGCTGTCACCATAGTTACCCAGTGCCCAGTCAGCGACATGTAACGCCCCTGTCCATGCCTACTCGTCCAAGTGTCTGTGGTGAAATGCACCCTGTCACACACAGAGTTTCTCAAAGAAGCGGTGATGTTGTGTGCGACATGCTGGTGGAGCGCAGGCACACCTTTCTTTGAGAAGTAGTGCCGACTGGGCATCTGGTACTGGGGCACTGCGACGGACATAAGGTCTCGAAAATCCTCTGTGTCCACCAGGCGGAAAGGCAGCATTTCTGTAGCCAAGAGCTTGCAGATGGTGAAATTCAACCTCTTAGCTTTTTCATGGCTAGGAGGAAATGGTCTTTTACTTGTCCACATCTGAGGGACCGAGGGCTGGCTATTGTGCTTAGACAGGGTTGATAAGGGTGTCCCCGGCAAATTGCCGGTCTGTGAGGAAGATGCAGGCGGACATGTTAGGTTGCCTTGATCCAAAGGTGGTGCTATCGATGTCGGACAGCGCTCAACACCAGCTGGTGTTACCACCTCCAAAGAAAATGATGACCTGCCAATCACGCTGGCTGTTGCGGGTAAAGAGGTGGCAGGTCTGCGCCCCAAAACAGGTGTGACTGCTGTCCCCCCAGTCACAGAGGATGAAGAGGCCGCGGATGCACAAGATATGGCAGACGGTGGTTGGCCCTGCCGGCTAGGCCGCATTGTAGCACACTGAGCTTCCCACTGCTACTTATGCTTCATGTCCATGTGCCGGTTCATGCATGAAGTACTCAAACTATGTATTTTTTGGCCTCTACTTAGCTTTTGCTGACAAATGTTACAGATAACACGAGTTGGGTCATCTTTATCGATCTGAAAAAATGCCCAGGCTATGCAAGGCTTAGCACCCATGCGACCTGAAGAGCCACCACGACTTGTGGTGAGAGGCAGAGTTGTGTTTGAGGATGCAGTTGTTGACGTGCTTCCAGTACTACGTCTCTGTCCAGGAAGGCGCAACCTGACCTCGTCGTCACTAGCATCTTCCTCCACCTCCTCTGCTGACCTCATCTCTTGGCTGACTGTGGGTTGACAGTAAGTGGGATCTCCAACCTCATCATCATCACCCTGTGCGTTATCACACCCGTCGTCCTCAGAGCCAACCTGTTCCTGCCCTGACAAAAAACTAAAGTTGTCGCTCCAATCAGGTATTTGAGTCTTATCATCGTCTTCCTCATTGTCTCCACCAACAGGAGTTACAGTTTGGGAATGAGGGTCTACATTATGGTCAGAACCTTCTGCGTCTGGTCCTGGATCCGACTCATAAAGATTCTGGGCATCAGTGCAGATCATTTCCTCGTCTGGATTCACAGAAGCGCTGGAGTCGACCTCTGATTCCCAGGCTATAGTATGAGTAAACAGCTCTGCAGACTCAACCATCTGTTCTACCTCATACTCAGACGGGCAGCTGGAGATTTGGGAGCTGTGAGGAAGCAAGTACGATTGGGGTGACACCTTTGAGGACTGGAGTATTTGTGATGTTGAAGTTGATGTGGAGGAGAGCCCACTTAAAGGAGCACTTGATATCCGTTGAAGCACCTGCTGTTTTTGTGCCTCATCTGGAATTTGTAGCGATTGGCGTGGCCGTAAGAAAGGGATCTTATCACATTGTCCGCTAAAAGAAGTAGACATTTTAGTTTGGCTGGAAGATGGTCTTTCTTCTGCAGATGTTACTGTTGCTTTAACACCTACCCCACGGACACAACCTTTTTTCCCCTTCCCAACACGCCTATTCCCCTTTCCACCAGCAGCAGGCCTTTTTCCACTCATTTTGGTGGTTAACTAATTCACAACTCTGGAGTTGTTTGCACAAAAAAACAATGGATGGGAACCGAGCAGAGCTGAGTGGCCAAACTGTGGTGTTAGGCCAAAACTATTGGCTGGGTTAGATGCAGAAAAAAATTATATTCAATTTGCAACCTGATGGAGGTCTGTGTAGATGGATTAATAGAACAAGTCCCACACACAGCTAGAAGCCCAATATTTTTTCAGAGGTAGATGCAGAAAAAAATATATTCAGTTTGCAACCTGATGGAGGTCAGTAAAGATGGACTAATACAACAAGTCCCACACACACCTAGAAGCCCAATATTTTTTCAGAGGTAGATGCAGAAAAAAAATATATTCAGTTTGCAACCTGATGGAGGTCTGTATAGATGGATTAATAGAACAAGTCCCACACACAGCTAGAAGCCCAATATTTTTTCAGAGCTAGATGCAGAAAAAAATATATTCAGTTTGCAACCTGATGGAGGTCTGTATAGATGGATTAATAGAACAAGTCCCACACACAGCTAGAAGCCCAATATTTTTTCAGATTTAGATGCAGAAAAAAATATATTCAGTTTGCAACCTGATGGAGGTCTGTATAGATGGATTAATAGAACAAGTCCCACACACAGCTAGAAGCCCAATATTTTTTCAGAGGTAGATGCAGAAAAAAATATATTCAGTTTGCAACCTGATGGAGGTCTGTATAGATGGATTAATAGAACAAGTCCCACACACAGCTAGAAGCCCAATATTTTTTCAGAGGTAGATGCAGAAAAAAATATATTCAGTTTGCAACCTGATGGAGGTCTGTATAGATGGATTAATAGAACAAGTCCCACACACAGCTAGAAGCCCAATATTTTTTCAGAGGTAGATGCAGAAAAAAATATATTCAGTTTGCAACCTGATGGAGGTCTGTATAGATGGATTAATAGAACAAGTCCCACACACAGCTAGAAGCCCAATATTTTTTCAGAGGTAGATGCAGAAAAAAATATATTCAGTTTGCAACCTGATGGAGGTCTGTATAGATGGATTAATAGAACAAGTCCCACACACAGCTAGAAGCCCAATATTTTTTCAGAGGTAGATGCAGAAAAAAATATATTCAGTTTGCAGCCTGATGGAGGTCTGTATAGATGGATTAATAGAACAAGTCCCACACACAGCTAGAACCCCAATATTTTTTCAGAGGTAGATGCAGAAAAAAATATATTCATCTTGCAACCTGATGGAGGTCTGTATAGATGGATTAATAGAACAAGTCCCACACACAGCTCGAAGCCCAATATTTTTTCAGAGGTAGATGCAGAAAAAATATATTCAGTTTGCAACCTGATGGAGGTCAGTATAGATGGACTAATACAACAAGTCCCACACACAGCTAGAAGCCTAATACTTTTTCAGAGCTAGATGCAGAAAAAAATATATTCAGTTTGCAACCTGATGGAGGTCTGTATAGATGGATTAATAGAACAAGTCCCACACACAGCTAGAAGCCCAATATTTTTTCAGAGCTAGATGCAGAAAAAAATATATTTGTAACGGGTCTGGGAGGCGGAACCTCTGAGCTACTATACAAGGGGGCGGTCCTTGTAAGGGAGCGGGTGGCGACCAGGCGGGCAGTCACAGCAGGTGACCGGGACAGTCTCTGGAAGAACGGGCAGGAGGTCACGGCAAGTGACCGGGGCAGTCTCTGGATGAACGGGCAGATGGTCACGGCAAGTGACCGGGGCAGTCTCTGGGTGAACGGGCAGATGGTCACGGCAAGTGACCGGGGCAGTCTCTGGGTAAAGGGTTGGTACGACCTGTGGCGGCTGAAGGTAGACGTGAGCTCCCAGGTGAGCAGGCGAGAGTCTCTGGATAAACGGGTGGTCACAGCATGTGACGGCGGAGCCTCCAGGAAGACCAACAGACAGGCGGCAGATGAGCGCTCCCAGGTGAGCGGGCAGAAGTCTCTGGACAGGCGGGTGGTCACAGCACGTGACGGCAGAGCCTCCAGGTAGGCTAGCAGACAGGCAGCAGATGAGCGCTCCCAGGTGAGCGGGCAGGAGTCACTGGACAGGCAGGTGGTCACAGCACGTGACGGCGGAGCCTCCAGGTAGGCTAGCAGGCAGGTAGCAGATGTGCGCTCCCAGGTGAGCGGGCAAGCTGGTCCATAGACAGACTGACAAGAGTTGGAAGGCAGACCGTCGGACCTCAGGCAAGCAGGCAGGTAGTTGATGTGCGCTCCCAGGTGAGCGGGCAAGCTGGTCCTTAGACAGACTGACAGGAGTTGTAAGGCAGACCGTCGGACCTCAGGCTAGCAGGCAGGTAGCAGAATATCAGGCAGGAATAAGACAGCAAGCTGGCAGGAATCTGGCAGGTATCTGGCATGTAACTGGCAACGGGACCTGAGGGCTGAAGCAGAGTAGTGAACAGTGCAACAACATTGCTCGGGCACCTCCATTTTGGAGGAGGTGCCTTATATATGGTGAAGTCCTCCGGCCATTGGCCGGGGACTCCTTAGGACGGCGCGCGCGGCCCCTTTAAGAGGGAGGGAGAGCGCGCGCGCGCGCCCTAAGCACAGTGGCCGGGAAGGAGCGCGCCCTGCCAGCAGAGCGGGAGGAGGACGCCGGGCACGGAGCAGAGAGGTGAGGGGAACAGCGTTCCTGCCTAGCAGAGGGCAGGGACGCCGGCACTACAGTACCCCCCCCTTTAGGCCCCCCCTTTTTTAGGCCAGACAGAAATTTAGCAAGGATGAGCGGGGCATGGATGTTCTCCCGGGGCTCCCACGTTCTCTCCTCAGGACCAAACCCCTTCCAATCTACTAGAAAAAAGGTCTTTCCTCTTACCCTTTTGGTGGCAAGAATGTTCTCTACCTCAAACTCGTCCTCAGCAGAAACCGGAGCAGGAGGCGTACCTGTAGACTTGGAAAAAGAGTTAAGTACCACAGGTTTGAGGAGAGATACATGGAAGGAGTTAGGGATCCGTAAGTTGGCCGGGAGTTTCAATTTATAGGCCACCGGGTTGATCTGACTGATGACCTCCAGAGGACCGATGAACCGAGGCCCTAACTTGTAAGAAGGTATCTTGAGTCGGACATATTTAGATGAGAGCCAGACTTTATCTCCAGGACGAAATTGTGGAGGATCCAGGCGTTTTTTGTCAGCGTGTCTTTTCATCCGTTCGGACGACTGAAGGAGTGCGGATCGGGTACTCTCCCAAATGGAGGAAAATTTGCTAACGAGAGATTCCGCAGCCGGGTTGTCCACAGAGGTGGAGACAGGAAAAGGAATCCGAGGATGCTGACCGAAGACTACAAAAAACGGGGATTTGGAGGAGGATTCGCTCTCGTGATTGTTATAAGAGAACTCGGCCCATGGTAGGAGATCCACCCAGTTTGAATGATGGGCATTAACGAAGTGCCGGAGGTAACTGGTCAGGTTCTGATTGATCCGCTCCACTTGACCATTGGACTGTGGGTGGTAAGCGGAAGAGAAGTCCAGGGTGACGTCTAGCAGTTTACAAGTGGCTCTCCAGAAGCGTGAGGTGAACTGTACCCCACGATCCGACACGATGTGGAGGGGCAGGCCATGAAGACGAAAGATGTGACGAATAAAGTCTTTAGCTAGCTCGGGTGCAGACGGGAGGCCTGGCAGGGGAACGAAATGAGCCATCTTGGAGAAGCGGTCAGCGACCACCCAAATGACCGTACAACCGGCAGAGACTGGGAGGTCAGTTATAAAGTCCATTGCTATATGCTGCCAGAGGGCAGCAGGTACAGAAAGCGGAAGGAGGCGACCGGCTGGCAGATGTCTCGGAACCTTGTTGCGGGCGCAGGACACACAGGCAGAAACAAAGTCTATTACGTCCTTGTGCAGGGTAGGCCACCAGTAGTGCCGGGTAATAAGCTGGAGGGTCTTTTTCTGACCGGCGTGGCCAGCCAGTTTAGACGAGTGACCCCAGTGAAGGATCTTCTCCCGATCAGGTACTGATACGAACGTCTTTCCGGGAGGGAGACAATTTAGACTCACGGGAGCCACCTGCATTACTCTGGCGGGATCGATGATGTGTTTCGGATCTTCCTCGAGATCAGACACCAGAAAGGATCGAGACAAGGCGTCCGCCTTGACGTTTTTGTCAGCCGGGCGAAAATGAAGAACAAAATCAAAGCGAGCAAAAAACAAGGACCACCGGGCTTGGGGCGGGTTAAGTCTCTGGGCATGCTGGAGGTAAGCCAAGTTCTTGTGGTCAGTGTAAATTATTACCGGGTGAAGAGCCCCCTCGAGCAGGTAACGCCACTCCTCCAATGCCAGTTTGATGGCCAATAACTCTCGGTCTCCTATGGAATAATTGCGCTCTGAGGAGGAGAAGAGTTTAGAGAAGAAGCCGCAAGTTACCATCCTCCCGGAAGATGATTTTTGAGTAAGTACCGCTCCGGCTCCAGAGGAGGAGGCGTCAACTTCCAGGAAGAACTGCTTGTTGCCGTCCGGGCGATGCAGCACCGGGGCGGAAGAGAAGGCCTGTTTTAAGGAAAGAAAGGCCTCCTCTGCTTCGGGCGGCCACTCTTTGGGATTAGTACCCTTACGGGTGAGCGCGGAAATTGGGGCAGTCCGGGAAGAGAAGTGCGGTATGAAGAGGCGGTAGTAGTTGGCGAAGCCCAGGAACCGCTGAATGGCCTTCAACCCCTCCGGTCGAGGCCATTTCTCGATGGCAGACAGTTTCTCTGGATCCATTCGTAGGCTGGTCTGAGAAATAATGTAGCCCAAAAACGGAAGCGAGGTCTGCTCAAAGAGGCACTTCTCGTATTTAGCGAAGAGGTGATTCTGCCTGAGCCTGAGCAGGACCTGACGAACGTCCCTCCGGTGAGTCTGGAGATCCGGAGAGAAGACCAAGATGTCGTCCAGGTACACCACTACGCAGGAGTAGAGAAGGTCCCGGAAGATGTCATTGACCAACTCTTGAAAGACGGCAGGAGCGTTACAGAGACCAAAGGGCATTACCAGATATTCATAGTGGCCGTCCCGGGTGTTGAATGCCGTCTTCCATTCATTCCCCTGACAGATACGAACCAGGTTGTACGCCCCACGGAGGTCCAGTTTGGTGAAGATTCTAGCCCCCCTCAGACGATGAAATAACTCCGGAATGAGCGGAAGGGGGTACTTATTCTTCACCGTGATCTGGTTAAGGCCTCTATAGTCTATACAGGGACGGAGAGAGCCGTCCTTCTTTTTGACGAAAAAGAAGCCTGCTCCCGCCGGGGAGGTAGATTTCCGGATGAATCCCCTGGCCAGATTTTCCTCAATATATTCGGACATCGACCGGGTCTCAGCAGCGGATAAAGGATAAATACGCCCACGGGGAGGAGTAGTACCGGGTAACAGGTCGATAGGGCAGTCGTATGGTCTATGAGGGGGTAGTGTCTCTGCCTCCTTTTTATTAAAGACATCAGCATAAGACCAATAAGGAATCGGAAGTCCAGGTAGATTAGCTGGGGTAGGAGAAGGACGGACGGGATGGACGGGAACCAGACAGGTCTTATGGCAGTCCTGTCCCCAGCGAAGGACTTCTCCGGTCTGCCAGTCAAGCACGGGTGCATGTCTCTGGAGCCAAGGTAGACCTAGCAAGAGGGCGTGAGAGAGTCCAGGCAGAACATGAAAGGAGATACTCTCAGAATGCAGCATTCCCACCTGCAGAGTAATGGATTCGGTGATGAGTTGGATGGGGCGTGGTAAGAGACCCCCATCCACGGCAGCAACAGACAAGGGTACAGCCAGAGGTTTGGTGGGGATGCGGTATTTCTCTACCAGGGACTGTGAAATAAGATTCCCGGCTGCTCCAGAGTCAAGTTGGGCTACTTCGAAATAACGGTTCTCCCCGCAGACGATTGAGACTGACAGCAGCAGAGATGGAGAGGATTTATTCTTGTCTAGGTCGACCTCTCTGAGCGAACCTAGACACAGGCGTTTCCCGACCTCTCCGGGCAGGCACGGATCCGGTGCTCCTTACTGCCACAGTAGAAGCAGCTCCCCTCGGCACGGCGTAAGTCCTGACGGGTTTTGACCATCTTGGTCTGGTCGACCTGCATAGGCTCAGGAGAGTGTACCTGGGGAGAGACGGAGGGAGTGACGGGTTTCTGAAAAGTAGGAGCTAGACGTGGAAACCTCCTCTCACGGGTGACCTCTTTGGCACGCTCCTGGAACCGTAGGTCAATCCGGGTGGCAAGAGTTATTAAGTCATCGAGAGTGGTAGGAATGTCCCGATCGGCAAGTTCATCTTTAATACGGCCGGACAGACCCTCCCAGAAGACGGATACCAGAGCGTCGTTATCCCAGGCAGCTCCGAGGCAAGGGTACGGAACCGTATGGCATATTGGCCCACGGTGAGACTTCCCTGACGGAGGCGTAGCAGTGATGATGCGGATGAGGTCTTCCGTCCGGGTTCGTCGAAGACTTTCCGGAAAGCCGTGAGAAAGTCAGGCAAGTCGGACACCAGGGGGTCTCCTCTCTCCCATAGAGGATTTAGCCAGGCCAGGGCCTCCCCGGTGAGATGGGACATGATGAAGGCAATTTTGGCCCGGTCGGAGTTAAACTGGTGGGACAGGAGTTCAAAGTGCAGGGTGCACTGATTTATGAAGCCCCGAGCCTGGGCGGAGTCGCCTCCGAAGCGAGGAGGTGCAGAAAGCCGGGGTCCGGGGTAGGATACCATGGTATTAGTGGGCAGCGGAGCTGCCGGATTGCGAGTCATGGCACTGGCGGAGGTTGCTGGCGGAGCAGTCAGAGTGTCCAGGCGAGAAATGACATTCCGCAGGTGACCCAGGATGGACTCCTGTTGGGACCTCTGACGGGACAGTTCATGACACAGGTCCGAGAGCGAGGGAGCTTGGGTACCACCGGGTTCCATGGCCCGAGCAAACTGTAACGGGTCTGGGAGGCGGAACCTCTGAGCTACTATACAAGGGGGCGGTCCTTGTAAGGGAGTGGGTGGCGACCAGGCGGGCAGTCACAGCAGGTGACCGGGACAGTCTCTGGAAGAACGGGCAGGAGGTCACGGCAAGTGACCGGGGCAGTCTCTGGATGAACGGGCAGATGGTCACGGCAAGTGACCGGGGCAGTCTCTGGGTGAACGGGCAGATGGTCACGGCAAGTGACCGGGGCAGTCTCTGGGTAAAGGGTTGGTACGACCTTGGGCGGCTGAAGGTAGACGTGAGCTCCCAGGTGAGCAGGCGAGAGTCTCTGGATAAACGGGTGGTCACAGCATGTGACGGCGGAGCCTCCAGGAAGACCAACAGACAGGCGGCAGATGAGCGCTCCCAGGTGAGCGGGCAGAAGTCTCTGGACAGGCGGGTGGTCACAGCACGTGACGGCAGAGCCTCCAGGTAGGCTAGCAGACAGGCAGCAGATGAGCGCTCCCAGGTGAGCGGGCAGGAGTCACTGGACAGGCAGGTGGTCACAGCACGTGACGGCGGAGCCTCCAGGTAGGCTAGCAGGCAGGTAGCAGATGTGCGCTCCCAGGTGAGCAGGCAAGCTGGTCCATAGACAGACTGACAAGAGTTGGAAGGCAGACCGTCGGACCTCAGGCAAGCAGGCAGGTAGTTGATGTGCGCTCCCAGGTGAGCGGGCAAGCTGGTCCTTAGACAGACTGACAGGAGTTGTAAGGCAGACCGTCGGACCTCAGGCTAGCAGGCAGGTAGCAGAATATCACGCAGGAATAAGACAGCAAGCTGGCAGGAATCTGGCAGGTAACTGGCAACGGGACCTGAGGGCTGAAGCAGAGTAGTGAAGAGTGCAACAACATTGCTCGGGCACCTCCATTTTGGAGGAGGTGCCTTATATATGGTGAAGTCCTCCGGCCATTGGCCGGGGACTCCTTAGGACGGCGCGCGCGGCCCCTTTAAGAGGGAGGGAGAGCGCGCGCGCGCGCCCTAAGCACAGTGGCTGGGAAGGAGCGCGCGCTGCCAGCAGAGCGGGAGGAGGACGCCGGGCACGGAGCAGAGAGGTGAGGGGAACAGCGTCCCTGCCTAGCAGAGGGCAGGGACGCCGGCACTACAATATTCAGTTTGCAACCTGATGGAGGTCAGTATAGATGGACTAATACAACAAATCCCACACACAGCTAGAAGCCCAATATTTTTTCAGAGGTAGATGCAGAAAAAAATATATTCAGTTTGCAACCTGTTGGAGGTCTGTATAGATGGATTAATAGAACAAGTCCCACACACAGCTAGAAGCCCAATATTTTTTCAGAGGTAGATGCAGAAAAAAATATATTCAGTTTGCAACCTGATGGAGGTCAGTATAGATGGACTAATAGAATGATGCTATGCCCAAAAGATTTTACTTCACTAGGTGCAGTAAAAAAATTGGTATTCTATACACAGGTGGTATATCTTGCAACACAGATAGGCTACTCCACTGACTAACACACTCTGCAATAGGCCAAAAAGGATTAGCTTTGCTAGATTCAGCCAAATGCTGTGAAAAAAACTTGCACAGCACTGGTACAGACCTGCCTGGCAAAAACTGATAGGAACTGATGTAACCTAGTCCTGAAAAGGACTCCAATTACAATTAGTCTTTACTCCCACAATCTATCTATTTAAGAGCACAGACCTGCCTGATAAAAGTCGTAGGAAATGCTGTAACCTAGTCCTTAAAAGGACTGCAATCACAACTATTCCCTACTCCCAAGCTATCTGTAGATTTGTGCGAAAATTGGCTTGAAATTAACAAGGTATAGCGCACACAGCAACAGCGGTGCCGTCTAACATGCAGCTGCAGCAGTGAGAAAATGGTGGCGACGGGGAAAATGGCTTGGTCTTATAGGGCAAGGACATGTGACATACACTGCCAATCACACATGCCCTTGCTTGTGTGAAAAAAAGCACTTCGCTCCGTGTGTGCGCTGCTGATAGGCTGACAGATTGCACCTCCCCACTGTAAATGCGGGAAAGAGAAAAAAAAATGGAGATCTTCATTGTTCCTGCAGAGATCCATCCCCTGCCCCTCCCCCCGCCCCGCTGTACACTCAAACTGCGGATTAACATTAATTTTCATCATTACTGAGAAAAAATCCAGTTATGATTTTGGTGCACGAACAGTTATCGAACATAACCTCGAACAGCCGAATTTTTCTCAAATTGTTCGTGTTCGCCGACCGGCTCGAACACCGCCCAAAACAGCTCGAATTTGAGATTGGCGAACAGTTCGAGTAGAACAACGCTCATCTCTACCCGCTACATCATAGGGATTCAGCTTAGGTTTACTGTAGGGAAAGCTTTCCCCTTCTTTCCTTAGTTCTTGTTGCAGATCATAACAGTAAGTCCAGCCTTAAAAAATATTAATACGGGGATCAGTATGGCTTCCGTCCAGGATTTGACTCAACGCTTGCAGGGGTTGACTCTGGAGGTGGCCGAGCTCCAGCAACACGTGAGTAGGTGTTCCGGAGCTCAAGGTAGTGTAGCACCCTGAGGATTCGGCTGCTACAGGGGTATTGCACCTCAACCCAGAGGTGTGATATTCCACTCCCGGGTAAGGAAGGAGTGTGGAACTGAGCTCGGTAGGCTGCATGCACTACACACATCCCATTTCCGAGGAGCAGACCGACGGTACTCCCACTTAGAAATGTGCAGGTACGACCGAGTCTGTTCCTGGCTGGAGTGGGAGGGGGGTGGTACATCCCAAGTAGTGTAGGGGCAGATAGGGGGAGCAGCCTGGGTAAAGTTAGGAGCTCATTGGGTGCTGGTCACCTGAGCTCACACATAGAGGGTGTATATAAGGTGGGCACCAACTAAGAACAGGGTCAGATGCAGAGAGAAAGTCAGGAGCAGAGGAGAAGAAAGACCCAGAGTGAGAGAGGAGAAGAGAGAGACCCAGAGGGGGGGAAACAGCAGAAAAGGACTCCAAGAACCCAAATTAAGAGTCGGCATCAGGGTACCGGAACCCAAGCTGGTGGGGGTAAAAACATTCCCCAGCCAGAGACCGGAGACCGTGGGCAGCGTTTGCCACGGTCACCCACCACATCCACCCCGAAGGCACACCACATGAAGGGTCAGGGAACCCAAGGCCAAGGGTGTCCCAACAGAAGGCCCGAGGGAGCTGGACCAAGGTGGATCACTGGTGGGGACGGCCAGAGAACGGGACAGAAGGAGAGCTCAGGGCCACGCTCCGGACTTATTTGGGGGTTGGCTGGATCCAGGACCTGGTGGACGCAGCACGGCTCGGGTGGTCACTCGAAGCTGGAGTGACCAGTACAACATCTGCAGTAAGTAAACACCCTTAACTGCACAACCCGACTCTGTCTTCACTGCCGTCTGCACTGCACCACCACAACCCCCATCCTCTGCACCTGTTCCCCCTGAGGCTATACCCCTCCCGTTGGGGGTTATACCATCACAAGCTGCACCTACACCATCAGCCTCAGCGGACCCTGCTGCAGCAGCGGCCACAGTGACCGCATCACAACGGGTGGCGTAGTCGACACAAAAGAACTCTTAATAACATCTGTAGGACTGCCACATAACACTGAGTTTGACGCCCTGGGCACGGGCCGGGTCACAGCCGCTCGGAGACTACAACCCCCCATCTGATCCGGTGCCGGGTATTCCCCTCAAAAAGGAATATGTCCCAGGGGGCGCGTCAGTAGGACTGCCGGATGTTTTTTATGATAAACAGCAAGATTTTTTTTCCTTTAAAAATGCTTGTTTGTTATATTTTTGTTTGAGACCAAGGTCCTCTGGGAATGAATCACAGCGCGTTGGTTTTATTATGTCACTTTTGCGCAATGAACCACAAGGGTGGGCCTTTTCTCTTCAACCTAATGATTAGAGATGAGCGTTGTTCTACTCGAACTCTTCGCCAATCTCAAATTCGAGCTGTTTTGGGCGGTGTTCGAGCCGTTCGGCGAACACGAACAATTTGAGAAAAATTCGGCTGTTCGAGGTTATGTTCGATAACTGTTCGTGCACCAAAATCATAACTGGATTTTTTCTCAGTAATGATGAAAATTAATGTTAATACGCAGTTTGAGTGTACAGCGGGGCGGGGGGAGGGGCAGGGGATGGATCTCTGCAGGAACAATGAAGATCTCCATTTTTTTTTCTCTTTCCCGCATTTACAGTGGGGAGGTGCAATCTGTCAGCCTATCAGCAGCGCACACACGGAGCGAAGTGCTTTTTTTCGCACAAGCAAGGGCATGTGTCATTGGCAGTGTATGTCACATGTCCTTGCCCTATAAGACCCAGCCATTTTCCCCGTCGCCACCATTTTTTCACTGCTGCAGCTGCGTGTTAGACGGCACCACTGTTGCTGTGTGCGCTATACCTTGTTAATTTCAAGCCAATTTTCGCACAAATCTACAGATAGCTTGGGAGTAGGGAATAGTTGTGATTGCAGTCCTTTTAAGGACTAGGTTACAGCATTTCCTACGACTTTTATCAGGCAGGTCTGTGCTCTTAAATAGATAGATTGTGGGAGTAAAGACTAATTGTAATTGGGGTCCTTTTCAGGACTAGGTTACATCAGTTCCTATCAGTTTTTGCCAGGCAGGTCTGTGCCAGTGCTGTGCAAGTTTTTTTCACAGCATTTGGCTGAATCTAGCAAAGCTAATCCTTTTTGGCCTATTGCAGAGTGTGTTAGTCAGTGGAGTAGCCTATCTGTGTTGCAAGATATACCACCTGTGTATAGAATACCAATTTTTTTACTGCACCTAGTGAAGTAAAATCTTTTGGGCATAGCATCATTCTATTAGTCCATCTATACTGACCTCCATCAGGTTGCAAACTGAATATATTTTTTTCTGCATCTACCTCTGAAAAAATATTGGGCTTCTAGCTGTGTGTGGGACTTGTTCTATTAATCCATCTATACAGACCTCCATCAGGTTGCAAACTGAATATAATTTTTTTCTGCTTCTACCTCTGAAAAAATATTTGGGCTTCTAGCTGTGTGTGGGTCTTGTTCTATTAGTCCATCTATACTGACCTCCAGCAGGTTGCAAATTGAATATAATATTTTTCTGCATCTAGCTCTGAAAAAATGTTTGGCCTTCTAGCAGTGTGTGGGACTTGTTCTATTAGTCCATCTATACTGACCTCCATCAGGTTGCAAACTGAATATAATTTTTTTCTGCATCTACCTCTGAAAAAATATTTGGCCTTCTAGCTGTGTGTGGGACTTGTTCTATTAGTCCATCTATACTGACCTCCATCAGGTTGCAAATTGAATATAATATTTTTCTGCATCTAGCTCTGAAAAAATGTTTGGCCTTCTAGCAGTGTGTGGGACTTGTTCTATTAGTCAATCTATACTGACCTCCATCAGGTTGCAAACTGAATATATTTTTTTCTGCATCTACCTCTGAAAAAATATTGGGCTTCTAGCTGTGTGTGGGACTTGTTCTATTAATCCATCTATACAGACCTCCATCAGGTTGCAAACTGAATATAATTTTTTTCTGCATCTACCTCTGAAAAAATATTTGGGCTTCTAGCAGTGTGTGGGACTTGTTCTATTAATCCATCTATACAGACCTCCATCAGGTTGCAAACTGAATATAATTTTTTTCTGCATCTACCTCTGAAAAAATATTTGGCCTTCTAGCAGTGTGTGGGACTTTCTCTATTAGTCCATCTATACTGACCTCCATAAGGTTGCAAACTGAATATAATTTTTTTCTGCATCTAGCACTGAAAAAATATTTGGCCTTCTAGCAGTGTGTGGGACTTGTTCTATTAGTCCATCTATACTGACCTCCATCAGGTTGCAAATTGAATAAAAAAATTTTCTGCATCTAGCACTGAAAAAATATTTGCCCTTCTAGCAGTGTGTGAGACTTGGTCTATTAGTCCATCTATACTGACCTCCATCAGGTTGCAAACTGAATATAATTTTTTTCTGCATCTAACTCTGAAAAAATATTTGGGCTTCTAGCAGTGTGTGGTACTCATTGTATTAGGCCATCTATACCAAGCTCCACCAGCTTTTCAATTAATAATAATTTTTCGCTGCATCTAGCCCTGAAAATAATTTTTCTTCCCAATAGTGGTAGCAATAGAAATATGGGGCGCGCTCCTGGCTTACAAAAATATACGCTTCATAACAAAAAACACCAACTTAGCGCACTGCATTAATAAGATGGCATCATCGTCTCTCCCAGTGCTAGGCCTACTACCCAGGCTAGCATTCCTGTGCCTAAAACACAATGTATGGGTCCGCGCTAGCCACTATGCTGAGGGGCCTAAAGCTGCTGCTAACGCTTTATAACAATTCAATTGGCAGATTTTCACAGAGCTCTTCCACAATGCCCACCCATCGGGACAACAGTTGCCCACCTTCCCTATGGGATCTAGTGGCGAATAGTTGATGCCATTAATCAGAGCGTCAGTTGCCCCGTCGACGTGGCAAGCATACGGTAAGGCATGGGAAGAGTGGACACGACTAGTAGCAGGCAGACGGGTTGACCAATGTGAACAAGCCAGATCACAAGTCACCATAGAATTTCTCCACCAGCTAATGATGAGGGGCATATCAGGGGCGTCAGCGCAGCGGTGTCTGACCGGAGTAGCATTTCACTTCCAACTACTGAATTGGGGAGATGTGACAAAGATTCATCATCAGACAATCCATAAAAGGGTGGAAAAGGGGTCAGCCAAGTCAGGAGTGTAGACGTACCGTCCCGTGTCACTAAAACTGATTTCTCACATCATATCCCTAACACCATTAACATGACACTCACAATTTGAAGCAACACTACTGTCTACTGCATTTGTGATCGCCTTCTTCGGGGCGCTATGCATAAGCGAATTAGTCCCTCAATCCAAAATTAGCACCAGTGGAGGCTTATTACACCAGGACGTAGTCATAGGCAATAATGCAATACGTCTACGCATACACAAATCGAAAATGGTTCCAGCGGGCAGGGGCACTTGGGTACTTCTACAACCCACAAACGGTACACTGAGTCGGGTAACAATAGTAAAACCATATCTAACCATCAGATCACAAAGTAATTTGTTCCTATCACACATTGATGGGACGCCATTATCAAGATACCAGTTCCAAGCTATATTTAATAAATGCATAACATCGGCAGGGAACCACCCCAAAGATTACGGGACACACTCATTCCGCATAGGCGCGGCCACAGAAGCAGCAAGAGCAGGACTGTCAGAAACGGAAGTTCAGAGGATAGAGAGATGGTGATCCACGTGTTTGGCAAGATACATAAGACCGGACTTGTTATCCTAACGTGGTTTGTTTCTTTTACAGGTGACGCTAAGCCAACAGTGTGGGTGATAGGCCACTCGTATATATATTGGGCAGATTAAAGGGCGAAAGTCAGCCCAGGCAGGAGGAAATTAGAGTTTCATAACACATATTTCAACTGGAGAGGTATTAGAGGCCTGCTATGGCCACAGGTACTAATGGAGGTAATCAAGGTAGGGAGAGAGGCAAGATGTCTGGTCATCTTAGTTATACAGGCCGGGGGAAACAACCTAGGTCATCACAAGAGCGCATAACTAATGGCAATAATGAAACTAGACACTGAGCGCTTCAGAGAATTTTTTACAAAACTAGCTATAGTATGGTCAGAGATTGTGCCGATAGCGGTATGGCAAGGTGCGCGAGACATCACGGCCATCGAACGGACAAGGCGGGTAATAAATATTCGGATGGCAAAATTTAGAAGAGACAGAGGCGGTGTAGTGGTACGACACCGACAACTGGAAGGAGATAAAGCAGGCCTCATACGGCCCGACGGTGTTCACTTAATGGATATTGGACTGGACATATTCCTGTCAGGACTCCAGGACGGAGTGGAACAAGCGTTAAGAGTGATGGGTGGGGGTCAGAGTCCTGCATACGAGTACGCAGGATCCTCCGTGGCCTGGAAATAGAAAGGACATGTTGGAGAGTTACACTTGTTGGCCAAGTTGCCGGAGTGGAGACCCAGGGCATGCTGCAACAAGCTGAATTATTTTAGAAATAAAATGTCTTTCTAATGGAATGAGTATAAAGAGTTAATAAAGCTGTGACCGATCCTCACCCATCCAGTTGTAAGAGTTACATTATTGTATTGTCAAGGAAAGGGGGGCAGTAGGGGGGCTGAGCGTCTGGGTTTGGTTGAGGGTCCCCACAGTCTGCCTAGGCTAGATGCATTTAAAAATTCTTATTAGATACACAGGCGGTGCAGCTTGCTTCGCAGCTGGGCTACTACGCCCAAAGTATTGCCTAGGCTAGATGCAGTTAAAATTTCTACGCTGACTAGCAGACACTGAAGATTTGGAGCAGACCTCTGAGTAAACAGCTCTTCAGACTCAATCATCTGTGTTACCCCAAGCCATAGTGTATGTAGTTTCTTACAGTTAAAAGGGGGGGGGGAGCGACCCAACCCACCTGGAATTGACGATGCCAACGTCACGTAAGACACAGCAAGGGGACTCCAAAAAGAGTTTCCATTTTTTCCCAAAATTGTGGCACAGACACCACTTAACCCTAGAACGCATAACTGGGGCCTCGCAGTCCCGCCCTGTTAATTGTTTTCTATTTTCTGCAAGATTACTTTAGTTAGAATTTTGAAACTCTAGGTATTCTTCATGTATATAGTTGTTTGTCATTTGAGTTTGAGTTATTCAATGTTATTTGCACACGGGCCTAAAAGGCCCCAGGTATATGAAAGTGTAGATTTTTATGGTCATGCGTTCTAGGGTTAAGTGGCATCAATTGCCCCACAGTTGCTTAAAACGGTTGGTGAGGTGAAATTACCAAATCCTCAAGCTTTTAGCCTCCCAAGGATAACACAGGATTAGAAAAGTCCTTGCGAATCCATGATTTGTTCATCTTTATGAACGTGAGTCTGTCTACATTCTCAGTGGACAGCCGCGTGCGCTTATCTGTCAGCACACCATCAGCAGCGCTGAACACACGTTCAGAGAGAACACTGGCTGCAGGGCATGACAAGATCTCCAAGGCGTGAGTGGCGAGCTCCGGCCATTTTTCCAGATTGGAATACCAAAATGAGCAAGGGTCCAGTGACACAGTCATGGCTTCGATGTTCACTTGGAGATACTCCTGCACCATCCTCTCTAGGCATTGACTATGTGTCAGACTTCTTGTCTCCTGTGGCCTTGCAAAGGATGGTCTAAAAAAGTGGTGAAACGATTTCACAAAATTGCTGTTACCAGCAGATACTGTGTTACTGTTACGGTTTGAGTGATGAAGACTCGACAGTCCCGCGGTTGGCAAGTTAGAACTGTGAGATTCACTTCGTGCACCACTGGTGTTTTGTGGAAAAGCACATGTAAGATTCTGCAACAGCGTCTGCAGATACTCCTGCATGCATCAATCCCTTTTTATGGCAGGAATTATTTCGGCAAATTTACTTTTGTACCGGGGATCTAAGAGTGTGGCAACCCAGTAGTCGAGATTACTTCGAATTCTGCAATCTGAGGGTCATGTTGCAGGTAGTGCAGCAAGAAGGCACTCATGTGTCTTGCGCATCCAGGAGGACCAAGTCCTTGTTGTGTTGGTAGCGAGGTAAGAATCATGCTTCTTTCCTCTGCCCTCTCCCCCCAACCTCGCACAACAGAAATGTGATCAAGGTCTCCCTCATCTGATGAGTCTTCCATGCCCATCGCCAGTTCATCCTCCACTTCTTCCTCGGCTCCTGCACCTTCCTCAACAGTTTGGCTGCTACCATGCGCCCTGTTTAATCCCTCTCCCCCACCCTCCCATGCCTGCCTCCTTGGTGCTGCCAACCGTCTGGACCTTGGAGATGTTATCCCTTCCGCATACGACTCCTCCTCTACTTCCTCCACCTCCTCTTGTCCGACCACCTGACTCTGAATTCTGTTTAATGTGTGCTCCAGCATGTAAATCACCGGAATAGTTATGCTGATAATGGCATCGTCGTCAGCACTAAACATCTTCGTCGCCATTTCAAAACTGTGCAGAAAGGTGTGTGGCGCCCCTGAGGGTGCAGTCACCACAGAGTTACTGCATCTCACCCAGAGGTGTGGTATCTCACCCTCAGGTAAGGAAGGCGTATGGCTCGGGACCCTAACACCTGCATCCAACACATACCCGCAGTGGGGTTAGGGCGAGATTGCTCCTAAGGGAGAGCACAGTCCCAGGTCCCTAGCTGGTGGGAGGATCATATGTAGTGGGTGCTTAGGGGAGCAGCTTAGGGGAGCACATGACAGGGAGAGTATAAATAGGAAGCCATCTTAGAAAGAGCAAGCCAGTCAGAAGAGGAGAAGTGACAGGAGCAGAGGCTCGGCATGAGCTCTGCTCCGGAGGCGGGCCTAGCCTGGAAGGCCCAGGACTGAAGGAGAGAAGAGAGGAGTGGGAGCAGGAAGGCTCCAGGAACCGAAGGGACCCTAGGGCTACGGGCCGTGCAGAAGGCCACCTGTACTCCCGCTGCTACCAGGAGGTAGAGGGGTCAGGCCAGATAAGGGGAACCGGTCCCTCAACTAGAGGAGAAAGAGCAAGGCTCAACTAGAAACCGGAGGCTGCAGCATTTCATGTACTGCAGGCAAAAGTCCACACCAGTCTCACTAAGAAGGTAGCCACATAGGACCCAGGGGACGGAACACAAGTCGCCCGCCAAGGCCCGAGGATACCGGATAGAAGTGTCACTGGGTGTGAAGTGCAAGGAGAAGGCCAGAGAAAGGACACACAGAAGGGGGTCCTGCTAAGTACTCCGGAGCTATCTGGGGGTGGACTGAGCCCCTCACTGAGTACGCACAGCACGACGGGTGAGATAGCTCTGGTACCTGTAATCTGGACTGCAACAACTGTGAGTAAAGATCTTGGGACTGCATCACACGGACTCTGTGTTCATTACTGACTCCCTGCACTACAACCACCATCATCCACCCACACTGCCCTGAAGCTACACTCTTCCTGTGGTGAGTAATAATACCATTGCAGCAAAACCACCAGCTTCAGAGGACTGTTCCGCAGCGGCGGCCCCTTTGGCCGCACTCCACAGGTGGCGTAGTCGGACATTATAAAATCCATATATACAAATTACCGTTGGATTGACCGCCCTGGGTCACGGACCGGGTCACCGCCACAGTGACTACAACCCCCAGAGTCTACCGGCCCGGCTCCGGGTACCCCACGGCCCAGGGGGCGCGTCAACTTCATAGGTCCCTGATCTGAGACCACTCCTGCTGTGTGATTTGCCCCACCTCTGGATCTCGTTGGCCCAGGCTATACGTCAGAAACTATTGCACCAGGGCTTGTCGGTGCTGCCACAGTTGCTGCAACATGTGCAGAGTTGAATTCCACCGTGTCGGCACATCGCATTTCAGCCGGTGAACTGGCAGGCCCAACGACTTCTGTAGAGATGTAAGTCGTTGAGCTGCGGGATGCGAACGGCGGAAGTGAGCACACAGCGACCGTGCCCTCTGCAGAAGGCCATCTAGTCCGGGATAGTGGGCTAAAAATTTATGGACAACCAGGTTCAACACGTGAGCCATACAAGGCACGTGTGTAACATTGCCCCGGCGAAGGGCCGCACCCAGGTTTGCAGCATTGTCGCACACGGCCTTCCCTGGTTTCAGGTCCAGTGGAGACAACCATTCATGAAACTGGGTCTCCAGAGCTGACCACAAGTCCTCAGCTGTGTGACTCACATTTCCCAGACATTTCAAAGTAAACACTGATGCCGTTGAGCCCTGCTGCCAGCATAGTAAGGAGGTGCGCAGTTAGAAAGCAGGTGGCATTACCAGACAGGCTTTGGGTGCAGGTGGAGGACCGAGAGGAGGTTGAGGAGGCAGAAGCAGTGGAGGAACTTCTAGATAAAGAGGATTGACGTACAACTCGCGGGGACGGCAAGACTTGGACAGCAGCCCCTTGTCCTGCTGTCACCATAGTTACCCAGTGCCTTGTCAGCGACATGTAACGCCCCTGTCCATGCCTACTCGTCCAAGTGTCTGTGGTGAAATGCACCCTGTCACACACAGAGTTTCTCAAAGAAGCGGTGATGTTGTGTGCGACATGCTGGTGGAGCGCAGGCACACCTTTCTTTGAGAAGTAGTGCCGACTGGGCATCTGGTACTGGGGCACTGCGACGGACATAAGGTCTCAAAAATCCACTGTGTCCTCCAGGCGGAAAGGCAGCATTTCTGTAGCCAACAGCTTGCAGATGGTGAAATTCAACCTCTTAGCTTTCTCATGGCTAGGAGGAAATGGTCTTTTACTTGTCCACATCTGAGGGACCGAGGGCTGGCTGTTGTGCTTTGACGGGATTGAGTAGGGTGTCCCTGGCAAACTGCCGGTCTGTGAGGAAGATGCAGGCGGACATGTTAGGTTGCCTTGATCCAAAGGTGGTGCTCTCGATGTCAGAGAGCTCTCAACACCAGCAGGTGTTTCCACTTCCCAATGAACTGACGACCTGCCAATCACACTGGCTGTTGCAGGTAAAGAGATGGCAGGTCTGCGTCCAAAAACATGTGTGACTGCTGTCCCCCCAGTCACAGAGGATGAAGAGGCCGCGGATGCACAAGATGGGGCAGACGGTGGTTGGCCCAGCCTTCTAGGCCGCATTGTAGCACAGTGAGCTTCCCACTGCAACTTATGCTTCATGTCCATGTGCCGGTTCATGCATGAAGTACTCAAACTATGGATTTTTTGGCCTCTACTTAGCTTTTGGTGACAAATATTACAGATAACACGAGTTGGGTCATCCTTATCGATCTGAATAAATGCCCAGGCTATGCAAGGCTTAGAGCCCATGCGACCTGAAGAGCCACTACGACTTGTGGTCAGAGGCGGAGTTGTGGTTGAGGATGCAGTTGTTGACGTGCTTCCAGTACTCCGTCTCTGTCCAGGAAGGCGCAACCTAACCTCGTCGTCAATAGCATCTGTGACGCCCCGCTGCACTTGGTATCACAGATCCTAGAAGAGTGTATTGATGGAATCCTCCACAAGAGGCCCCCATAAACATTCACACATCTCCACCTTCCACCTCAGACCAGCAGAGGGAGCCCGTTAGGGATATAAATAGGGAAGGTGGAGCTAGGCAGTTCAGTTCCTCTGAAGAGTTCCTGCAGTAGAGAAGCCTAAGAGAGGTCAGTCTGCAGTGGAGCTCAGTCTAGTCTAGAGAACTCAGTTAATAGTTCAGCAGTGGAGCACGAGGCTCCTGCTAGCTAGATTCAGGGAGCCCAGATAGAGCTTAAGGTGTGCCGGCGTCATAAGATCGGTGAAGCGCGGCAAGCTGCCGTTAGTGTGTATAGCCTATTGAGGGCCCGAGTAGGCCGAAGGCGAGTGGCGAGTTAGTACATAAGGGGCAGAGGAGCTTAACCAGCTCACCCCGAAGCATTTACCGGACACCGGATCCGAGCTTACCGGGATCTCTATGACCCAGTAAGGCATAACCGGAATCCCTGGAGAACTACAAGTCCCAGGATCGCTAAGGTGCTGATACGTAACAGAGCCAGGAGACGCTTAGGCCCCGCATACTGGGAGCGTGAACTTCAAGAGAAGGCCCTACCACAAGGTCAGCCAGCGCAGGACAGAGACAAAGTTAGGCCTAGCTCCAGGCAGGTCAGAAACTTACTACGCAGAGGCAAGAAACAGGAGGCCCTACACCCGCTCATTGGGGAGGATCCTGATATGCACCCTTCACCCTGCAGTGCTCCAGGATGTGCCTGAATTTCCTCCAGTAAAAGGTACTGAAGTGACTACCGTGTCCGTTTCCGTTCTTGCTCTGACCCAGCTGGGTCTCGCCTGTCCTGCATTCCCCCTGCATACGCTGCCCTGAGACCTAGCTCCACCTGTGGGGAGCTATACCATCGAGCTGCCTTATCACGGGCCTCAGTGGACTGCTGCAGCGCTGGTGCTTCTCACCAGGTACCACAGGTGGTGTCACAAACTCTTATAAAATTAACAATTATCCACCCTTTTAAAGAGTGACCCCAGGGTACGGGCCAGGGAGCCGACCACCGCGACATCCCAAAGGCCAGGCAAAGGCCCGGGTGACCTCATCGACTGGCTGACTGTGGGTTGACAGTAAGTGGGATCTCCAACCTTGTCATCATCACCCTGTGTGTTATCACACCCGTCGTCCTCAAAGCCAACCTCTTCCTGCCCTGACCGAAAAGTCAAGTTGTCGCTCCAATCAGGTATTTGAGTCTCATCATCATCTTCATCATTGTCTCCACCAACAGGAGTTACAGTTTGGGAACGAGGGTCTACATTATGCTCAGAACCTTCTTCATCTGGTCCTGGATTCGACTTATAAAGATTCTGGGCATCAGTGCGGATCATTTCCTCGTCTGGATTAACAGAAGCTCTGGAGCAGACCTCCGTTTCCCAGGCTATAGTATGAGTAAACAGCTGTGCAGACTCAACCATCTGTGTTACCCCATACTCAGACGGGCAGCTGGAGACTTGGGAGCTGTGAGGAAGCAAGTGCGATTGGGGTGACACCTCTGAGGACTGGAGTATTTGTGATGTTGAAGTTGAGGTGGAGGAGAGCCCACTTGAAGGAGCACTTGATATCCGCTGAAGCACCTGCTGTTTTTGTGCCTCATCTGGAATTTGTAGCGATGGGCGTGTCTGTAACAAAGGGATCGTATCACATTGTCCACGAAAAGAAGTCGACATGTTAGTTTGGCTGGAAGATGGTCTTTCTTCTGCAGATGTTACTCCCCCCCCACCGCGGGGGGCTCGACCCACCAGCGGACATGCACCAGTATTAGGAGAGGGGGGCTGGCCGTCAGGGTCCACCGCGGCTCTCGCACAAACCCGGCGACACGGAGGTGGCACGGGCAGGAACGGACTGGCCGTGTCGGCTTCTCACTTTTTGGATTTTAGAAGGGAATGACATGCCTATATCTGTGTCTCCCCCTCCTTTTACTCCTCCACCTCTTTTATTTTCGCATGACTATATGTACTTGTCACTTTTCCATGTGTTAGTTATGTCTTCTGAGCAGTTTGTCAGCTTTTGGACACCTTTGAAGGTGTTTTCTATGTGTTTCTATGTGTTTTTGTTTGCCTGCCATTGGTTTTAACGGTGTTCGAAGGTGTTCGACGAACAGTTCGACGAACAGTTCGGCGAACACACGGGTGTTCGACGAACCGAACCGAACTCGAACACTACGGGGGTGGCTCAACACTACTAATGATCCATGCTTGAGGTCGGTAGAAGAGTTTTTTTCTGCTATGGGTCTATTATATGATGATCCTGATCGAATCTCATCTGTTGAGGCAGAATTCAGGTGTTTGAATCAGGAGTCAGATGATGCTGAGATTTATTGCACACACTTTAGAAGGTGGGCTTCTGAAGTCAGATGGAATGATCCTGCTCTAAAATGTCTATTTCTTGCTTGTCTGAGTGAAAGGGTTAAGGATTTGCTAATTGCATTCCCCGAACCTGAGACTCTGCAGGATGCCATGCAATTAGTTGTTCGTGTGGATAGGAGGCTGAGATCTAGGCAGAATGAGGTAAAGACTCCTGTAATGCCAGGTCCTAGTCCCCAGAAAATCTGCTCAGACGGCGGAGAACCGATGGATGTTGGGGCGATGTCGCTCCGCTCTCAGAAAAGAGACCAGAGGTCCGCCAAGGGATTGTGTCTTTATTGTGGTAAAGCTGACCATTGAATTAAGTATTGTGAGCTTCGTTTAAGTAAAGAAAAAAAAAAAGGTCAGGTACGCCCGTATAGCTTGTTTGCTCTCTGCAGGAGTATTTCTTTCAGGGAGTACTACTTTGCAGGAAAGTTTGAGTGAATTTCAGGTATTTGTGGATTGTGGTTCAACACTTAATGTGATTTATAAAGGGTTTTTGGAAAAGCTTAAATTGAAATCCAAACCTTTGTCATCACCTATTTCTGTGATTGCAATTGATAACACTCCCTTGAAATGTATTACTCACAAGGTTGCTTCATTTCCCCTCACTATCAATGGACTTCACCAAGAAATTTTGGACTTGGTTGTTTTACATAATTTACCCTCTCCGGTCGTTCAGGAATGGCCTAGACCTATCGGTTTGAAATCTATACAGAGAATTTTTGGTTTTGCAGGAAATTCATTAAGAATTTTTCTGTAATTGTTAAGCCTCTAGCCAATCTCACCAGGAACAGTGCGAATACGGTCCAATGGACTACTGAGGCCATTGAAGCGTTTAAGTATCTCAAAGAGGTTCAGTTCAGCCCCTATCCTTATGCAGCCTGATGAGACCAAGCCTTTTTTGGTTGAGGTCGATGCTTCATCGGTGGGGGTCGGAGCAGTTTTGTCTCAGGAGAACAGGGATGGAGTACATCCTTGTGCCTTCTTTTCGAAAAAAATTTCGGAAACAGAATTGAATTATGATGTTGGAAATCGGGAGTTTCTGGCTATTAAACTCGCGTTTGAACATTGGCGTCATTTTTTGGAAGGCGCTAGATTTCCTATTCAGGTTTTCACAGATCATAAGAATTTGATTTATCTGGATGCTGCCAAGCACTTGAATGCCCGTCAAGCTAGGTGGGCACTTTTTTTTTCTCAGTTTCATTTTTCTGTTACCTATATCCCTGGTACTAAGAATGTTAAAGCCGATGCTTTATCTTGCAGCTTCTCTCCTGCGGTTGGTGCCGAGGAGAAGGAGAGCATTTTACAGGAAGGAGTTGTGGTGGTGGCATTGGACTCCGATTTGGAGAATGGGATTCTAAAAGCTCAAGATGATGCGCCATCTAACACTCCCCATGGGAGATTGTTCGTGCCCAGAACCTTTAGGAGAGATTTGTTTGTGGAGTGTCATGAGTCTCGGTTGGCAGGTCATCCAGGAATTTCTGAGACTAAGAGACTTATCAGTCGCAGTTTTTGGTGGCCTGGATGGCAGAAAGAAGTCATCAAGTGGGTGCGTCAGTGTACTGTGTGTGCTAGGTCAAAGGCTTCACATACTCCTGCTGTGGGGTTTCTTTGCCCTCTGGAGGTTCCTAGTGCGCCTTGGACGCATCTCACAATGGATTTTATTACTGATCTGCCCGCGTCCGAGGGTTTTACTGTCATCTGGGTGGTCGTGGACCGTTTTAGTAAGATGTGTCATTTGGTTCCATTCATTAAGTTGCCCTGCGCTAAGACACTCGCTAAGGCGTTTGTTAAGGAGATTGTCAAGCTTCATTGCATTCCCACGGATATTGTTTCTGATAGAGGACCTCAGTTTGTGGCTTGTTTTTGGCGTACTTTTTGTGACAGGTTGGGAGTCCATTTGTCATTTTCGTCTGGGTATCATCCTGAGTCTAATGGACAGACCGAAAGAAAGAACCAGGATGTTGAACAGTTTTTGCGTTGTTTTGTGGCGGACAATCAAGAGGTGTGGTCTGAGTTTCTGCCTCTCACAGAATTTGCTCTTAACAATCATACTTCCTCCTCAGCTTGGTGTTCTCCTTTTTTTTGTTGTACTGGGAGACATCCGTCTTTTGGTTCGTTCTCCAAATTGGGGTTGGCAACGGAGAATTTTTCCGGTGATTTGGAGAGAGTTTGGACTAATGTACGTTGCAACCTTCAAGAGGCTAACAAAAAGTCCAATAAGTATTTTAACAGGAAACGTAAGAAGGTTTTGTTTACTGTGGGTGACATGGTTTGGTTGTCCTCAAGGAACTTGCGGTTGAGAATTCCCTCTAAAAAACTGGGTCCTAAGTTTGTGGGTCCATTTAAAGTGCTTCAGGAGGTCTTGGGAACCCAGGAAGAACATTCATGCCCCTCATCTTCTTAAAAATTTCTCGCGGGCCTAAAGAAGAGGGGGCATAAAGGGGGGGGGTACTGTAGCATCGGCGTCTCTGCCTCCTGCCGGGCAGAGATGCCGTTCCCCTCACTGCCGCGGTCCTGGTCTGGCGTCTTCCTGCTCCCCTGCCTCTGTGGCGTGCACCGCACACAGCTTCCTAGGCGCTGTGCTTAGGGCGCACGCGCTCCCTCCCTCTTAAAGGGGCCGCACGCCGTCCTAAAGAGTCCCCAGCCAATGGTCGGAGGACTTCTCCTATATAAGGCACCTCCTACAAAATGGAAGTGCCTGTGCAAGGTTGTTGTTCCGTGTGCTAACACTTGCTTCAGCCCTCAGGTCCCGCTGCCTGTCATTCCTGCCCGCCAGTCTGTCTAACAGTCCAACCCGCCAGTCTGTCTACAGTCCAGCCTGCCAGTCTGTCTAACAGTCCAGCCCGACAGTCTGTCTACAGTCCAGCCCGCCAGTCTCTCTAATAGTTCTGCCCGCCAGTCTGCCTGTTACCTGCCGTGCCCGCCAGCCTGTCTACCTGGAGCACCTGTCAGTTACCTGCCGTGCCCACCAGCCTGTCTACCTGGAGCACCTGCCAGTTACCTGCTGTGCCAACCTGCCTGCCAACCTGGAGCACCTGCAAAGTAACCTGTCGTGCCCGCCTGCTTGCCTACCCGGAGCGCCTGTCTGGCTATCTGCCGTACCTGCCTGCTTATCTACCCGGACCACCCACCAGCCTGCCTGCCGTGCTCATCCACTGTACCGGTCAGCTCCTGTCATCTGACCCGTGGGAGTCGCCTGCTCTCACACAAGTTCGGTCCCAGAGTGGCACCTGGTTCACCTGCCCGGTCCCTCCCTGGTTCATGGAGTCGACTAAGCCGCCGTGTGACCTGGGTCAGGCCGAATAGGCACTTAGTTACGCCCCTTTGGTCCCTCCTTGCACCGAAGCACAGAGGTTCCACCACCCGGACCCGTAACACACACAGACACAGAGTAAACACTTTATTTGAAATGCAAGAGACGCATTCTTTAATCATTTAAATTAACCAATATAGTCACCTCAGTTCTGAAGGTAATCCAAGGGTTAAAGCAAATAACTTTATTTAGCTCCAAAAAGCATTTATTGATGTACAAAAACTCTTCAAAAAATGCATAAAAAAGTGTCAAAAACGCACAGACTTTCCGCATGCTTTTTTTCCTGCCAAGGAGATGCGGAAACGCCCAGGAAATTTCTGCTTCAAATCCTGATCGTGCGCATGTAGTAGAGGCAAGAGAGCCTTTAAGAGAACTCTTACATGATGCTTCAAAGATGGAGAGAGACTGCCATCTGCTGGCCAGACACAGTCAAGCGGAACCAAGATATACAAGAGAAGTTGAAGGGAGAGCAGATTTAGACGCTGGACCCGGTCAGGTGACTTCCAGGAAGGAGTTCCTGGAGATAAGAGGCCAGCGCGTCAAGCCTGAGGAGTTTTTGGCGCCAAGCAGCAGAGAGGAGTAGACGTGCTCCCTGCGTGCTGAGAAGCCCCGCGTGGCAGGCCTAAGCCAGTGGTCTGTGAGGTGCCACAGCTGGGCGCCAGTGGATGGGCTCCGGATCCCTCACAGATGTGACCCGAGTGCTGTACCTACTGAGGAGAGTCGGAACCTGCTTGCGGTGCTGAGTGAGTTCGCGGAACCCGACGTCGCCCGCCGACAGACGAGGTCTGGACCCCCCTATCCCCGGCTTGAGAGACTGCCTCCAACGGCCAGGAAGAGAGGAGTTGAGAGACTGCTGAGCTGGGAAATTCACGCCAGCGGAAGCAGAAGAGCTGCATACGTGAACAGGGCGGTCACTTCTACTGTTCACTCACCGAACCGGGGCCAGTTGGGTTTAGGTACTCAGGTTGGGAGGGGAACAGTTGGGGCGGAAGAAGCTAAACTTGCTTTAATTGATTTTGTCCAGAAAAGACTTGCGGCCTAGTGGCAATAACCAGTGACCCCCGCTAGAGCCATATACAGAGATAAAGAACTGACGTGGTGACTCCGCTGACTGGGTGCACCACATTTCTTTGAGAGACTTCGTATTTTGCTAATATTTCAAATTACCGTTCAATACCCTTGTCGTTATCCCCTTGTTCAAAATACCTGTTTTATATATACATAAACTGTTTATAATCATCTCCGACTGTCCCTGCCTTGTGTCTCTGTGCGTTGCATTCCGGCACCTGCATTACACGCACATAGCCTAAGAATATAAAAGGTCTGACGGTGCATCAAAGGTCAGACAAGGCTTATGACCAATTCCTTGTCCACTTGCTGCAAGATATTTATTTATTTTACTCACTTATATAGTGACATTAATTCCACAGCGCTTTACAGAAATTATCATCACTGTCCCCATTGGGGCTCACAATCTAAATTCCCTATCAGTATGTCTTTGGAGTGTGAGAGGAAACCAGAGAACCCGGAGAAAACCCAGCAAACACAGGGAGAACATACAAACTCCTTGCAGATGGGATTTGAATCCAGGGCCCCAGCGCTGCAAGGCTGGAGTGCTAATCACTGAGCTGCCCCTACCTTGTTCCGGATGATACCGTGCCTCGGGAGATAATTTTTCTGACAGGAACCTCTTGTCAATCAATGAAAGTTCATGTGATGTTGGGAGAAGACAAATGTCACCCGTTGATGTAGGTGGGCAAAATACCTTTAATGTTGTGTCCATTTCATTTCAATGGTGAGAAAGGGATAAACAAAATCCTTTCCCCTGACACCTATTAGGGAAACATTTAATTCAGTTGTTGGCTGATCCCATTGAAATCAGTGAGGTTGCAAAGCTTTTCCCTAATATGTATAGGTACATGGATTAAGAGGGATTAGAGGTCTTGTCTTTACTAGGAAACATAATTCTAAGGAATTTATCTCCATGTGTTCATATTTCGAAATGGGGCTCGCTTCTGGAGAACCTTCGAAGCACATTGTGTCAGAATCCTCCCAATAGCTGGGAAGCATCTTGTATTAAAGGCACCCTTGCCGATAGTGAGGTGCCTGAGCAACCCCTATAGCTTTTGTTAGGTGGTTTAGTGAGAGCAACTGTATATTGTCAGGTCCCCCGTCTCTAGTCTGCAAAGTTATTCCCATATCCTGTGTCCTGTTAGTCCAGTATCATTAGTCCTTGTTTCCTGTAACCACTTATGTGGTATCCGTATCCTAAAACCACGTTCGCGGTATCTGTAACCAGTGGCCGTCCTATCTGCACAGTCTGAACTGTACCAGTGGCCATCCTGTCTGCATAGTCTGAACCTGTCCCAGTGGCCGTCCTGTCTGCACAGTCTGAACTGTACCAGTGGCCGTCCTGTCTGCATAGTCTGAACCTGTCCCAGTGGCCGTCCTGTCTGCACAGTCTGAACCTGTCCCAGTGGCCGCCCTGTCTGCACAGTCTGAACCTGTCCCAGTGGCCGTCCTATCTGCACAGTCTGAACTGTACCAGTGGCCATCCTGTCTGCACAGTCTGAACCTGTCCCAGTGGCCATCCTATCTGCACAGTCTGAACTGTACCAGTGGCCGTCCTATCTGCACAGTCTGAACTGTACCAGTGGCCATCCTGTCTGCACAGTCTGAACCTGTCCCAGTGGCCATCCTTTCTGCATAGTCTGAACCTGTCCCAGTGGCCGTCCTATCTGCATAGTCTGAACCTGTCCCAGTGGCCATCCTGTCTGCATAGCCTGAACCTGTCCCAGTGGCCATCCTGTCTGCATAGTCTGAACCTGTCCGAGTGGCCATCCTGTCTGCACAGTCTGAACCTGTCCGAGTGGCCATCCTGTCTGCACAGTCTGAACCTGTCCCAGTGGCCGTCCTGTCTGCATAGTCTGAACCTGTCCCAGTGGCCATCCTGTCTGCACAGTCTGAACCTGTCCCAGTGGCCATCCTGTCTGCACAGTCTGAACCTGTCCCAGTGGCCATCCTGTCTGCATAGTCTGAACCTGTCCGAGTGGCCATCCTGTCTGCACAGTCTGAACCTGTCCCAGTGGCCGTCCTATCTGCACAGTCTGAACTGTACCAGTGGCCGTCCTGTCTGCATAGTCTGAACCTGTCCCAGTTGCCGTCCTATCTGCACAGTCTGAACCTGTCCCAGTGGCCGTCCTATCTGCACAGTCTGAACTGTACCAGTGGCCATCCTCTCTGCACAGTCTGAACCTGTCCCAGTGGCCATCCTGTCTGCACAGTCTGAACCTGTCCGAGTGGCCGTCCTGTCTGCACAGTCTGAACCTGTCCGAGTGGCCGTCCTATCTGCACAGTCTGAACCTGTCCCAGTGGCCGTCCTATCTGCACAGTCTGAACCTGTCCCAGTGGCCGTCCTATCTGCACAGTCTGAACCTGTCCCAGTGGCCGTCCTGTCTGCACAGTCTGAACCTGTCCCAGTGGCCGCCCTGTCTGCACAGTCTGAACCTGTCCCAGTGGCCGTCCTATCTGCACAGTCTGAACTGTACCAGTGGCCGTCCTGTCTGCACAGTCTGAACCTGTCCCAGTGGCCATCCTGTCTGCATAGTCTGAACCTGTCCCAGTGGCCGTCCTATCTGCATAGTCTGAACCTGTCCGAGTGGCCGTCCTGTCTGCACAGTCTGAACTGTACCAGTGGCCGTCCTGTCTGCACAGTCTGAACCTGTCCCAGTGGCCGTCCTATCTGCACAGTCTGAACTGTACCAGTGGCCATCCTGTCTGCACAGTCTGAACCTGTCCCAGTGGCCGTCCTATCTGCACAGTCTGAACTGTACCAGTGGCCGTCCTGTCTGCACAGTCTGAACCTGTCCCAGTGGCCGCCCTGTCTGCACAGTCTGAACCTGTCCCAGTGGCCATCCTGTCTGCACAGTCTGAACCTGTCCCAGTGGCCATCCTGTCTGCACAGTCTGAACCTGTCCAAGTGGCCGTCCTGTCTGCACAGTCTGAACCTGTCCCAGTGGCCGTCCTATCTGCACAGTCTGAACCTGTCCCAGTGGCCGTCCTATCTGCACAGTCTGAACCTGTCCCAGTGGCCGTCCTATCTGCACAGTATGAACCTGTCCCAGTGGCCGTCCTATCTGCACAGTTTGCACTTGTCCCAAGTGGCTGCACAGTCTGAGCTTGTCCCAAGTTGCAGTCCTGCCCTGTCTAGGAGTCTGTATCTATGTCTCTGAACCCGGGGTCAGCTGCTACTACCGGATGCCACCCTGGAGTGGCACCTGGCAGCTACCTGCCGCAGAAGCCTCACCTCACCCTTAGAGGCTCCAGCAAACACCAAGGTAGCTGCTTAGTCACGATCCTCCAGGGTAACTGTGGTCCGTGGCACAGTGGGTCCACGAACCAGGTGCACCACCTATGGGAGTAACGCCACATGACTTAGAATAAAAAAAGCCATACCAGAAGCTGGATTTGCAGACCCATGTTTCAGGGTGTGTGTCCCTCTTCAGTGCAAAGCAGGAGAACTGGTTTGGCTGGGTAAGAGGCAAACATACCAAAACACATAACTGCAAATTGACTTTGTGGTTTGGCTTCTATCCTAATTATATGCCAAGGGTCATTACCAACTTTTAGCATTGCTACCTCCAATAGGTAGCGACAGAGTTCCTGTTGTCTTCCTCCTGGAAGAGGCTACTTGTGTATTTAAAATGCCCAGAGGAGCATTGCATGGCCTATCAGTCTCCTTAGGCCAAGTTGCCACTCTCCACAAGGAGAACCTTTTTCCCTTAGAACCCAAGTTAGTTCTCCTGCTTTACACCTCCCAGCCAAACCAGTTCTCCATCTTTGCTCTAATGAGGGGCAAACACCCTGAAACTTGTATCAATAAATGGAGTTTCTGGTTTAGCTTCTTATCCCAAGTCATGTCCCAAGTCCCTTTAAAGGGTCAATATTGACTTTTAGGATCACTAGTAGTGATGAGCGAACCTGCTCATCACTACTCGTAACTCGCCTGAGCATCACTGTGCTCGTTTTAGGCAGCCAATAAACATGCGGGGATTACCTGACAGTCACTGTAATGCCGTAGCCATGTTGGTTGTGGCATTACTGTGATTGGCTGGCCGCACAGCGTCATCAGGTCTATATAAGACCTGGGACCCTATGCTTGTCACAGTCAACCCTGTACACAGGCATAGTAGTGAGAACTGCAGAGAGAATTTTAACTGCGTTTAGGCAGGGATTCCACACCACTTTTATTTCTTTTATATACAACAACAGCCCTCATAAGGGCTCATTCTAATCAATATTAATGCTGCTGTTAGCAGTGGTTAGGGAGAGTTTGTGGAGGAATAGTGTAGCACAGGATTGGGTTCATTGCACGTTCTTTCTGCTGCTGGAACTCATATCAATAGCCCATCTCAGGGATAACAATATTCTTTTTGCTCTTAATCCTGCTAATTGTTGTGAAAATAAATATAATATATAATTTATACTGGTCCATTTGTGCGTTAAAAGCATACATCCAGACTTGGTTATTTTGAGTAGAATCGCTTTATAGTGCAAGCCGCGAAAAAGTCCATCAGAGGTGTGCTAAGTTTGCTGCAATACAAGTACTGCAAAGTTTTCTCAGCATCAGTGGACGTGATGCTGATGGCGAGCGCACATTCCGAGGCCATGGTCAAGGTGAAACTGTGCCTGCTGCGGGAGCACAACAAACACATACATCATGTCGACCTCGCTTCCTGTCCCACTTTGTTGTGGGGCGCGGAACTCCACTCTTGAAGTTAGACCAGTGTGAATAGATTATTGGTTGGATAGCAGATAATGCTTCCAGTATGTTTGTACCACCACCCTGTCTTCCACATGGTCCAGCCTCAGCCACAGTCACAAGAAAGTGATGGTAGGAAACTGAAATTACTGTCACAAGAGGTGGATGACGATGAGACACAATTGCCAACAAGTCAGGAGGAGGACCAGGGTGCGGAAGTGGAACACGAGGTGGTGGACGATGAAGTCATTGACTCAATCTGGGAAGGTCACATGCAGAGCGAGGACAGCAGTGAAGAGGGGGAGGTATCTGCAGCACCACAACAGGCAGGAAGAAGCAGTGGGGTGGCCAGAGACACAAGGCGGCCAACTGTTCCCCAGAACACTGACACGAGGGAAATTGCCAGTCCAAGGGTTAGGTCTTCCTGAGTCTGGCGCTTTTTTTAAAGACTGTCCAGTTAACCCAAAAAAGGCCATTTGCAACATCTGTCATGCCAGCATCAGCAGGTGCAGCACAACTATCAGCCTGACCACCCCTACATGCTCAGGCACAAGAAAGCAAATCACATGACTAGTTGGGCCAAATGCCAAGGTCCAGGAACAGTGTCTGCGGGTGACACCACTGCCTCTTCCCCTGTTCTATGTGCACGCCAATCCCCTGTCCATGAAGCAGGCAAAGTTGCCTTCCACCCTGCACCTGTTGTTGCACACTTGCTATGACCATCAGCAACCAGGTCCACATCCTTGTCCCAGCGCAGCGTTCAGTTGTCCCTGCCCCAGTCCTTGGAACGCAAGTGCAAATACGCAGCCACCAACCTACAAGCTACAATACTAGACAGCCACATTTCTAGGCTGCTTGCCCTGGAAATGTTGCCTTTTAGGCTTGTGGAGACAGAAGCTTTCTGCAACCTCATGGCAGTGGCCGTCCCTCAGTACTTGGTCCCCAGCCGCCACTATTTGTTCTGGTGTGCCTTACACAGGCATGTGTCCCATAACATTACCCATGCCCTCACCAACGCAGTTACTGGGAAGGTCCATTTAACCATGGACACATGGACAAGTGCTTGTGGCCAGCCATGCCATACATTTTCCTGATGGCATACTGGGTGAATATTGTGGAAGCCGGGACCCAGTCGGACCCTGGAAGGAACACAAGCTGCCGATGCTGAGGATTGTGGGCCCTGGTTCAATCAGGGTTGCCCCAACCTTCTACAGCAGTTCCTGCACCTCCTCCTCCTCAGCCTCCATCTCCGAAATGCCAACATCAGTCACAAGCTGGGAGCACTGTAGCACAGCCTCGGCCAAGCGGCAACAGGCTCTGCTGAAGCTAATCTGCTTAGGTGACAAACTGCACACAGACGCAGAATTGTTGAAAGGTCTAACAGACCAGACTGATCTGTGGCTCTCGCCCCTCAACCTACAGCCAGGTATGGTCGTGTGTGACAATGGCAGTAACCTGGTGGCGGCGCTGAAGCTTGGCAACCTCGAACACGTACCATGCCTGGTCCACGTGCTTAACTTAGTGGTTCAGCGGTTTCTCAAAATCTACCTTTATCTGCCTGAGCTGCTTGTGAAAGTATGCTGCATGTGTGCACATTTCCACAAGTCAGCTACGGCTTTTGCCTCCCTGGCAATGCTTCAGCAGCGTTTGCAACATCCAGTTCGCCAACTTGTGTGCGATGTCAACACGCATTGGAACTCAATGTTACATACAGTGGTGTGAAAAACTGTTTGCCCCCTTCCTGATTTCTTATTCTTTTGCATGTTTGTCACACTTAAATGTTTCAGATCAAGAAAACAAATTTAAATATTAGATAACACAAGTAAACATAAAATGCAGTTTTTAAATGAAGGTCTTTATTATTAAGGGAAAAAGAAAACCAAACCTACAAGGTCCTGTGTGGAAAAGTGATTCCCCCCCCCCCCTCTTAAAACATAGTTTAACTGTGGTTTATCACATCTTTGGGAAGCTGAGTTCAATTTCCCTAGCCACACAAAGGCATGATTACTGCCACACCTTTTCTCAATCAAGAAATCAATTAAATAGGACCTGCCTGACAATAGTGAAGTAGATCAAAATATCATCAAAAGCTAAACTTCATACTGCGATCCAAAGAAATTCAGGAACAAATGAGAAACAAACTAATTTGAGATTTATCAGTCTGGAAAAGGTTATAAAGCTAGGACAGGAGACATTGTACAGTAAGTACAGAAGATGCTTTTCTCCTCCATATCAGGCTTAGTGGATGCGAAACACTCCACTATATTCCCCAGTAGGGTTGATGAAATAACAGTCCTTGGTGCAGCTATGTACAAAAGAAAGCTCTTTTTAGGGCCGATTCAAATCTATTCTATTTTCTACAATATTACTATATTACCACTCTTATCTGAAAGCATAAGGGATAGCATATTACAGGGTATCATCTGCTAGAAATGAGTTTTTAATGTGGTCACATACATCTCTTCTATAACTTGATTTTTTTTCAAAACACTGATTGACAGATTCATAATTGTTACCGTGATCTGTACTCAGAAATTCATCAAAGCAGGCAGGGTTGCTTGCGTTCCTCCACAGTTTGATGCTGCCAAAAACAAAAAAAAACTCTTTTCAGGGCCGATTCAAATCTATTTTATATAATACAAAATTACCTCTCTTATCTGCAATTCATGTACGGTGAGCTATCGCACAACGAATAGCATATTTCAGGCATCTACACTGTGTTCCAAATTATTATGCAAATAATATTTTCTCAGATTTTCCCGAATTACCTCTATGAATTGCAGTCATTGTAATTTTCCAGTCAAATAACTATTAGAGCACAATTGAAAGGTTTTTGTACAAGCTGCCTATGATAACAGGATATTTATAAAAAAATAAAATACTCAAACTGCACTCAAAATGCATGTTCCAAATTATTATGCACAGCAGAGTTTTCAACCTTTTCATTTTAATAAAGAACAAAAAAATTATCATTTTTGAAATTATAAGCATTAGCAGGTTATTACAAACTGAAATCAAACAGTTTTCAACTCAAAACTTTATTCTAGGTGATGTTACATTTGCACATAGGACCCCTTGCTCGAAAGGAGCTTCTGAGCTCTCTCGTCCATTGAATTTGTCAGGTTTTGGATGGTTTCTGCATCCAATTGTTTTGCATGAGGACAGAATACCCCCCAGAGCTGTTGCTTAGATGTGAACAGCCTCCCGCTATCATAGACACTCCTTTTGATGATGCTCCAGAGGTTCTCAATGGGGTTGAGGTCAGGGGAGCATGGGTGCCACACCATAAGTTTGTCCCCTTTTATGCCCATAGCAGCCTGTCACGGGTGTGTTGCCACGAAGATCGTCACGAGTACACAGCCTGACTTCTCGCAGCTGACTTGTTGGTGCTTTGTGTTTTCTCGGCAGTGTAGGAGTTAATTCTCTCTCTCTCTGGGCTAGCTGAGGTCCAGCCTCGCCCAGCTGCAATCAATGCTTCTTTAGTGAGACTCCTTTATATTCCTGCAGGTCTGTTTGGGAGGTGTCGGTGAAAGCTTTTCATTCAGACTT
This sequence comes from Phyllobates terribilis, assembly GCF_046119375.1. Taxonomy (NCBI): domain Eukaryota; kingdom Metazoa; phylum Chordata; class Amphibia; order Anura; family Dendrobatidae; genus Phyllobates; species Phyllobates terribilis. Next base: position 21,516,910 of record NW_027362766.1, read on the forward strand.
ACAGAGCGGATCGTGGTGTTTGGAGTTGCTGAGATAAGTGTATTTGGAAGTGTGTTTTCCCTTTCCTCGCTTTATCATTTATCTCCTTTCCCGTTGGTGTTCCCTCTGTTGTAGTTGTTTAGAAGTTGTATGCAAGGTGGTTTTGGTTTTTCCCTTGTACTGTCTCGTTCGTCTAAATACTGTGTGTGGGCATATTATTTCTGGTTCCCTATTGTTGTGATCGGGGTCCTTCTCAGGACTAGATTACTTAGGTGCAGGGATCCTCAGAAGGTAGGGGTTACGCTGGCGGCCTGGACCTCTGTACCTTTAACAGTACCTCCAGGATGAGGGATTAGTCAGGGCCCCAGCTTAGGGTCAGCTTAGGCCCCCTACCTCCAGTATTCTGTGACAGTGTGACATTTTCACCGACCATCTTAGTTTTTCTCCAGCTACCATGGATCCAGTAGCCGGTCTAGCTCGGCAGTTGCAGAGTTTGTCCATGGGGCTGGCGGACGTTAGGTCCAAGGTTTTGCATCCTCTGGAGCAAGCCGGACCAGAACCTAAAGTAGCTCTCCCTGACAGGTTCACTGGGGGGCGGGACAAGTTTTTTGTTTTCCGGGAGGCATGCAAATTGTACTTTCGGCTGCGGCCTCGGTCATCGGGCAGTGAAGAACAAAGGGTGGGAATTGTCATCTCGCTCCTACAAGGGGACCCACAATCTTGGGCGTTCTCTCTTCCCCCAAGCTCCCCGGTTCTCCAGTCAGTGGATAGGTTTTTCGCTGCTCTGGGACTCGTATATGATGACCCAGATCGGATCTCCCTTGCTGAGTCTAAGTTACGTAGGATTCAGCAGGGAGATCGTCCGGCGGAGGAATTCTGTTCGGAGTTCCGTAGGTGGGCCACGGACACCCAGTGGAATGACCCGGCTCTTAGGAGCCAGTTTTGTCATGGTTTATCCGACAAATTACAGGATGTGTTGGCACAGTATGACTCTCCCGCGTCACTGGAAGCCGCTATGGCCCTTGCTATTCGCGTTGACAGACGGCTTCGGGAGAGGTGCGGGATAACTCTACCCCCTGTAATGTCTCCACCTCCTACAAGGTCCCCTCATATGGTGGTTCCCCTGGTCAGTCCGGAGGAGCCTATGCAATTAGGAGGGACATCATTTCGGGGAAGGGGACCGGTGGTGCGCCATAAGACAGGAAGGTGTTTTCTCTGCGGGAAAAAGGGACATTTTATTGGGGGGTGTCCATCCCGTCCCTTGCAGAGTAAAGAGTCGTCGAAAAAACTGTTGATCCCAGGTTGTGTGGTGGACGGCAATCTGGGAGTAGGTATTTCGTCCCTAGGTTCGTCTCAGTTTCTCGTACCGGCGGAGGTGGTGGTGGGTACGAGAACTGAGAGGATATCTGTTCTTCTGGATAGTGGGGCCGGGGCTTATCTGGTTGATGCTCGGTTTGCCCGGGTTCAAGGTATGCGATTGAGTGAGTTGGCTAAACCCATCCCCATATTCTCGATCGATGCCAGACCTCTCGGTCAGGGAAGTTTTTTGCAAGCTGTGCATGGCGTAAAACTTCAAGTGGGGGCAATACATAAAGAACTGTTGTCTTGCTACGTGTTGGAGGGTCTTCCCACTCCTATAGTGTTGGGCCTTCCTTGGTTAGCTAAGCATAACCCGGTTATTAATTGGCAAACCAGAGAGATAAGCCAATGGAGTAAATTCTGTAATAAAAACTGCATGAACACGGTCATCGGTGCGGTTACTCCTTGGGTCTTACCTCCATTTCTGGCGGACTTTGAGGATGTATTCTCGGAGAATGGGTGTCAGGAACTACCTCCTCATCGCGTGTATGACTGTTCTGTAAAACTGCTCCCTGAGGCCAAGTTACCTAAAGCTAGGTTGTATAACCTTTCTGGTCCTGAGAGGCAGGCCATGAAGGATTATATTTCTGAAAGTCTGGCTAAGGGGCATATTAGACCTTCATCTTCTCCGGTGGCCGCGGGGTTCTTCTTTGTTAAGAAGAAAGATGGAGGCCTACGCCCTTGCCTGGATTTCCGTGAACTTAATCGGATTACGGTCCGAGATCCGTATCCGCTCCCACTTATTCCCGATCTCTTTAATCAGATCGTGGGCGCCAAATGGTTCTCTAAGTTGGATCTCAGGGGGGCGTACAATCTGATTAGGATGAAGGAGGGGGATGAGTGGAAGACGGCTTTTAACACTCCGGAGGGGCATTATGAGAACCTTGTCATGCCATTCGGTCTGACTAATGCCCCGGCGGTGTTTCAACACTTTGTTAATGATATTTTTCGCCACCTGGTGGGACAGTTTGTTGTCATATATCTGGATGATATCTTAATTTACTCGCCGGATCTGGTGTCTCATCAGGAGCACGTTAGACAGGTGTTACAGATCTTGCGGGATAATAAACTGTATGCCAAGTGGGAAAAGTGTGTGTTCGCCGTACAGGAACTCCAGTTTTTAGGCTTCCTGGTTTCAGCGTCCGGTTTTCGTATGGACCCTGGGAAAGTGCGGGCAGTTCTTGAGTGGGATCGGCCGGAGAATCTTAAGGCACTACAACGTTTCCTGGGGTTTGCTAACTATTACCGGAAGTTCATTCGTAATTTCTCGTCCATGGTTAAGCCTCTCACAGACATGACTAAAAAGGGGACGGATTTTTCTAGGTGGTCTGACAAGGCTTGTCAAGCATTCTCCTCCTTGAAAAAATGTTTTGCCTCGGCACCCATACTCATTCAACCTGATGCGTCTCAGCCATTCTTTGTAGAGGTAGACGCTTCCGAGGTAGGGGTGGGAGCAGTATTGTCACAGGGTTCGTCCCCTGGTAAGTGGCATCCGTGCGCCTTTTTCTCTAAAAAATTGTCGTCCGCTGAGAGGAATTACGATGTCGGCAATAGGGAACTCTTGGCCATTAAGTTAGCTTTTGAGGAGTGGCGCCATTTTTTGGAGGGGGCAGTTCATCCGGTCACCGTCATCACCGATCACAAGAACCTGCTATATCTGGAGTCCGCTAAACGTCTGAATCCCAGACAAGCTAGGTGGTCATTGTTTTTTACCAGGTTTAATTTCGTCGTTACATATCGTCCTGGGTCTAAAAATGTAAAGGCGGATGCCTTATCTCGTAGTTTCCCTGGGGCCGGGAATACGGACGACCCGATTCCTATTCTTCAGGAGGGGGTGGTGGTTTCGGCAGTATGCTCTGAGCTGGAGGAGGAGATATTGGAGGCTCAGGGAGACGCCCCTGTTGGACCTCCGGGGAGACTGTTCGTTCCAGATCAGTTGCGACAAAAGGTGATCGAGGCACACCATAACTCAGTTTTTGCAGGACACCCGGGGAGTAAAGCAACTGTGGATCTCCTCTCGCGTCGGTTTTGGTGGCCTAACTTACATAAAGAGGTGGTAACTTTTGTCGCGTCCTGTGGGGTTTGTGCGCGCTCTAAGACCTCACATACCCGTCCGTCTGGGGCCCTCTTACCTTTGAAGATCCCGGAGCGTCCTTGGACTCATCTGTCTATGGACTTTATTACTGACCTCCCTCCGTCTTCGGGTAAAACGGTCATACTCGTTGTAGTGGACAGGTTCAGCAAGATGGCACATTTTATCGCTCTTCCGGCTCTCCCTAATGCTAAAACTCTTGCGCAGGTGTTCATTGGGGAGATTGTGAGGCTTCACGGGGTACCCTCCGAGGTGGTGTCTGATCGGGGGTCTCAGTTTGTGTCCAAGTTCTGGAAGGCGTTTTGTGCACGGCGGGGGATGCATTTGTCATTCTCGTCGGCTTTTCATCCTCAGACCAATGGTCAGACGGAACGTATGAACCAGAGCTTGGAGACATATCTTCGGTGTTTTGTGTCAGAGAACCAGGAGGACTGGGCTTCTTTCCTACCTCTGGCAGAGTTTGCTCTCAATAATAGGCGGAGCGAGTCCACTGGTAAGTCCCCGTTTTTTGGGGCATATGGTTTTCACCCCCAGTTTTGTACTTTCAGTAGGGGGGGCTCTTCGGGGGTTCCGGAGGAGGAACGATTTTCCTCATCTCTCGCTTCAGTATGGAGAGGGGTGCTGAAGAATCTGAATACTATGGGGAACCGATACAAACGTATGGCTGATAGGAGGAGAGTGTCTGGTCCGGACCTAAGTGTGAACGATCAGGTATGGTTGTCTACCAGGAATATTAAACTTAAGGTTCCCTCCTGGAAACTGGGTCCCAGGTTCATCGGGCCGTACAGAATCAGTTCTGTTATTAATCCGGTGGCATTCCGTCTTGACCTCCCCCCTACGTTTAAAATTCACAACGTGTTTCACAGATCATTGCTTAAGAGGTATGTGGCGCCGGTGGTACCGTCACCTTTACCTCCCCCTCCTGTGGTTGTCAATGGTAACTTGGAGTTCCAGGTATCGAGGGTCATTGATTCACGCTTTAATCGCCGGTCCCTTCAGTACTTGGTTCATTGGAAGGGGTATGGTCCTGAGGAGAGGATGTGGGTTCCTGCGTCGGATATTAACGCAGACCGATTAGTTCGGGCCTTCCACACGACTCACCCGGATAAACCTGGCCCTGAGGGTCCAGAGGCCCCTCGTAGAAGGGGGGGTACTGTCACGGGTGTGTTGCCACGAAGATCGTCACGAGTACACAGCCTGACTTCTCGCAGCTGACTTGTTGGTGCTTTGTGTTTTCTCGGCAGTGTAGGAGTTAATTCTCTCTCTCTCTGGGCTAGCTGAGGTCCAGCCTCGCCCAGCTGCAATCAATGCTTCTTTAGTGAGACTCCTTTATATTCCTGCAGGTCTGTTTGGGAGGTGTCGGTGAAAGCTTTTCATTCAGACTTACAGAGCGGATCGTGGTGTTTGGAGTTGCTGAGATAAGTGTATTTGGAAGTGTGTTTTCCCTTTCCTCACTTTATCATTTATCTCCTTTCCCGTTGGTGTTCCCTCTGTTGTAGTTGTTTAGAAGTTGTATGCAAGGTGGTTTTGGTTTTTCCCTTGTACTGTCTCGTTCGTCTAAATACTGTGTGTGGGCATATTATTTCTGGTTCCCTATTGTTGTGATCGGGGTCCTTCTCAGGACTAGATTACTTAGGTGCAGGGATCCTCAGAAGGTAGGGGTTACGCTGGCGGCCTGGACCTCTGTACCTTTAACAGTACCTCCAGGATGAGGGATTAGTCAGGGCCCCAGCTTAGGGTCAGCTTAGGCCCCCTACCTCCAGTATTCTGTGACAGTGTGACACAGCCAGAGATGCAGATGTGTTATGTGCAGCATGAGACGGGGCATTATCATGCATGAAATGATCTCGATGGTCCAGATGGATGGAGTGGAGGATGGCTGGTTGATGGACACCCCATGCAAACACGGCTACGGCGCTAACAAGGAGGAGGTGGAGTAATGTTTTGGGCTGGAATCATGGGGAGAGAGATTGTTGGCCCTTTTAGGATCCCTGAAGGGGTAAAGATGAACTTCATAATGTATGTTGAGTTTCTCAAACAGCACTTCCTGCCATGGTTCAAGAAGAAGAAACGTGTATTCCGCAGCAAGATCATTTTCATGCATGATCCCGTCTCGTGCTGCACATAACACATCTGCATCTCTGGCTGCTATGGGCATAAAAGGGGACAAACTTATGTTGTGGCCCCCATGCTCCCCTGACCTCAACCCCATTGAGAACCTCTGGAGCATCATCAAAAGGAGTGTCTATGATGGCGGGAGGCAGTTCACAACTAAGCAACAGCTCTGGGAGGGTATTCTATCCTCATGCAAAACAATTGAAGCAGAAACCATCCAAAACCTGACAAATTCAATGGACGAGAGAGTTCAGAAGCTCCTTTCCAACAAGGGGTCCTATGTGCAAATGTAACATCACCTAGAATAAAGTTTTGAGTTGAAAACTGGTTGATTTCAGTTTGTAGTAACCTGCTAATGCTTATAATTTCAAAAATGACCATTTTTTTGTTATTTATTAAAATGAAAAGGTTGAAAACTCTGCTGTGCATAATAATTTGGAACATGCATTTTGAGTGCAGTTTGAGTGTTTTATTCTTTAAAAATATCCTGTTATCATAGGCAGTTTGTGCAAAAACCTTTCAATTGTACTCTAATAGTTATTTGACTGGAAAATTACAATGACTGCAATTCATATAGGTAATTTGGGAAAATCTGAGAAAATATTATTTGCATAATAATTTGGAACACAGTGTAGTCAGAGATTATTGCCTTATAGTTCGTGCTGCTGCAACCAAAAAAAAAAGAAGAAAAAAAGTATATTCTATTCCCTATCAATAGGTACTAGGTGGTATCATCTGCTGGAAATGAGTGTTCATTCTGGTCACATACATTTCTTCCACAGTCCATAACTTGATTGATCTCTTCCATGCACTCATTGACTGATTCATAATTTTTACGGTGATCTGCACACAGAAATTCATCAAAGTTGACAGAAATTCATCAAAGTTGACAGAAATTCATCAAAGTTGACTGAAATTCATTAGTTTACAGAAATTCATTGAAGTTGACAGAAATGTATCAAAGCTGACAGAAATTCATCGAAGTTGACATACATTTTTCAAATTTGACAGAAACTAATCAAAATTGACAGAAATTCATCAAAGATACCATGTTTTTTGGACTATAAGACGCACCGGACCATAAGACGCACCTAGGTTTTAAAAGAGGAAAATAGAAGAAAAAAATTTAAGCAAAAAATGTGGTCATGATGCCCTGTTAAGGGGGAGGGGGTCTGCTGCTGACATTGTTATAGGGGCAATGTCCCCCAATTCTGTTAATATCCCCTATCCTGGTATATATGGCTCTCTCCTTCCTGTTATACGTGGCCCTCATCCCCTTCCTGATATGCATGACACCTCTCTTCCCCATCCTGGTATGCATGGCACCCTTCATCCCTCATCCTGGGCTGTATGGCCCCCTTCATCCCTATCCTGGTATGTATGGCACCCTTTATCCTTCTTCCTGGTATGTATGGCCCACCTCATCTCTCTTCCTGGTATGCATGGCATCCCTCATCCCTCTTCCTGGTATGTATTGCACCCTTCATCCTGGTATGTATGGCCCCCCTCATCCCCATCCTGGTATGTATGGCACCCTTCATCCCCCATTCTGGTATGTATGGCCCCCATCATTCCTCTTCCTGGTATACTTGGCACTAATTCATCGTGGTATGATTGGCACCCCCTGATCCCCATCACGCTGCACACACAAAAATAAATAATTATACTCACCTTCTCTCTGCACCACCGCTGTGTGCTGCTCTGCTGCTCACAGGGATCTCACTGTGTGAGCCACGCATGGCGTAACTGCCATGCTGTGCCGGAATAGTCACTGCTCCCCACGCTAGGACTGTGTGCGTGGGGAGCAGTGACCATTCACTCTCCTTAATAGCGCGCTCACTGTACCCGCAGCACGGCTCCTGCTGCAGCCGGCGATCACGTGTGCCCGCTATTAAAGACCATGAATATTCACTACAATCCACTCCCATGGGTTGTACTGAATATTCATGGTCTTTAATAGTGGGCACACGTGACTGCCGGCTGCAGCAGGAGTTGCGCTGCGGGTACAGTGTGCTCGCTATTAAGGAGAGTGAATGGTCATTGCTCCCCACACACAGTCCCGGCGTGGGGAGCAGTGACTATTCCGCCACAGCATCTCTCAGTGTGAGGGCACATGGCAGTTACGCCATGCGCGGCGAGATCTCAGTGAGATCCCTGTCAGCAGCAGAGCAGGACGCAGCGCTGGAGGTGAGAGAAGGTGAGCATAATTGTTCATTTTTTGTGTGCAGTATGATGGGGATCAGAGGGTGCCAAGCATACCAGGATGAGAGGTGCCAAGCATACTAGGAAGAGCAATAAAGGGGGACATACATATCAGGATGAGGGATGAAGGGGGCCATACATACCAGGATGAGGGATGAAGGGTGCCATACATACCAGGAGCTGTGCTGCAGGTACAGTGTGCGCGCTATTAAGGAAAATGAATATTCACTGTTCCCCACGCTCATGGGTGTAGGGAGCAGTAAATATTCATTTTTTTTAGTAGCAGGTACAGTGTAAGATGCAGCAGCAGGCTACTGCCTCCAGTGCCCCGCTCCTCCGAGGCTGCCGATCCCCCCACACTCCCAACCACCCACAGCCACAGTATATATATGTATATGTCGGACTATAAGATGCACCTCCCACTTTCCGCCAAAATTTTGGAGGAAAAAAGTGAGTCTTATAGTCCGAAAAATACAGCAACAACATTTACTGATTTAATGTGTCATTTGCAGTTTCTCTTCAGCATTGGTATGTAAGAGGTAGTGGTGTGAGACTTGACACTATTGTAGCTGCAATTACCACTTCAGAACTCTCCAGTGCTTTGTTTCTATCCATTTCTGGGTGCTTCTTGAAGTATGTTTGGCGTCATTGTCCTGCTGTAAGACCCAAGACCTAGAATGCAAACCCAAACTTTCACTGGGCACTACATTGCCACCCAAAATCCTTTTGGAAATCTTCACTTTTCATGATGCCTTGCGCAAAGTCAAGGCACCCAGTGCCAGAGGCAGCAAGACAACCCCTAAATATCTTTGAACAGCCACCACATTTGACTGTAAGTACTGTGTTCTTTTATTTGAATGGCTTATTCCATTTACAGTAAACAGTTGAATGATGTGCTTTAATAAAAAGCTCTATCTTGGTTTCATCTGTCCACAAGGCGTCTGATGGCCATCTAAAAATAGTGGAGGTGGCCTGCTGGCACTCCAAGTTTCAAACTTTACAGAATATATACGAAAAAGAAAATTTGACCACCTCAGATGGATACATTATATTGCAGTAACAATATACGGCTATACAAAGCATAGCTGGCTGCTGGCCTTCCAAAAATGCTTAGTGAGGGTTGGCTGCTGGCGCTCTAAAAATGTTAAGTGAGGGCTGGCTGCTGGACCTGTAAAATTCGAGTGAGGGCCGCCGGATGGCCCTCTGACAATAGTGAGGGCCGACTGCTGCTTATCTAACAATAGTAATGGCCATCTGATGGCCCTCTACAAATAGTGAGGGTCGCTTGATGGCCCTGAAAAAAAAATGGGACTTTCAGAGTCCCTCCTTCCTAAATGAAACACAATGGTATTAAAATTCAAAAAACACATTTACTGGTGAATGTATTTTTCACTGTTGAAAGCAATGCGAAAATGCAAAAACGCAGCAAAAACACTATGTGTGAACATAGCCCAAGGTGTGGAGGAGCATTTTTTTTCTCTTATTTATTTTGCCTTATATACAAGACATTTTCCTGAACTGAATGTTTCTCAACATTCAAACAATGTGAAGAAATGGCACCAGGGGGCCCCCGCAGAATCCCGCTATCGCCGCTTCTTACGGTGGATCCACACCCCGAGACCCGCATGACATCACACAGATGGAACACGTTATACGGATCTACCCTTTGCATCAATGTGACATTCCGCACCCCCTCATGGACGCGTAAGGTCAGATCGGCACAGTTTTACACCATCACCTCCTATCCACACAGGTACAGAGAGGCACCAGGGAGTGGGACAAGGTGGTCCACTCAGACGCTGACGTGGCCCCACACTCTCCCACACTCCTGACAGGCTGAGAGGCTCTTTCACTACTCCAGTGAAGCAGAGCCTTGTCGGCCTGGATAGAGCTGTCATCAGTTTCTATTTGATATAACAGACTTATATCGGGCTAGAAACCAGCCCGGTAGCCTGTTCGTTGGACTGAACAACAGACGTAGGGTTCGTGGATCGAGATACAAGAACAGCGCAAGATTAAATTATATATTTATTCGCCATAAGGACTCACTAAACAATCTACTATATACATCAGGGTTAAACATATACAGTGGTCAGAGTTACAAAGACAAAAGCATGGCACATCAAGCATAACAGATCGTAAAGTCAGTTACCAGTAGATGGAAAGCATGGCTCGGGGAATGGGCGGCCACATGGGGAAGGTTGTGGGACCTGCTTGGTTGCTGGACTTCTCCCAAACTTCTTGATGTCATGAGCTTCACCAGAAAAAGACTAAAACTTAACATGGATAAAACAGAATTCATCATCTTTCCGCCATCTCACTCAATCCCCCCAACTGACCTATCTATCAACGTCAATGGCTGTCCACGCTCCCCAGTCCCGCAAGCTCGCTGCCTTGGGGTAACCCTGGACTCTGACCTCTCCTTCAAACCACATATCCAAGCCCTTTCCATTTCCTGCCGACTCCAACTTAAAAATATCTCCTGGATCCGCACATTCCTCAACAATGAATCTGCAAAAACACTAATGCATGCCCTCATCATCTCCCGCCTCGACTACTGCAACCGCCTGCTCTGTGGCCTCCCTTCCAACACTCTCGCACCCCTCCAATCTATCCTAAACTCCGCTGCCCAATTAATCCACCTGTCCCCCCGCTATTCCCCGGCCTCTCCTCTCTGTCAATCTCTTCACTGGCTCCCCATTACCCAGAGACTCTTGTTCAAAACACTAACTATGGCATACAAAACCATTCACAACCTGTCTCCTCCATATATCTCTGACCTAGTCTCACGGTACATACCCGCACGCAACCTCCGATCCTCACAAGATCTCCTTTTCTACTCCCCTCTTAGCTCCTCTTCCTACAATCACATACAAGATTCCTCCGGTGCATCCCCCCTACTCTGGAACGCTCTACCCCAACATATCAGACTCTCTCCTATCGTGGAAACCTTCAAAAGGAACCTGAAGACCTACCTCTTCCGACAAGCCTACAACCTGCAGTAACCCTCGCTCCACCATACAGCTGCATGGCCTGCCATACCCTCACCTACTGTATCCTCACCCATCCCTTGTAGATTGTGAGCCCTCGCGGGCAGGGTCCTCGCTCCTCCTGTACCAGTCGCCGTCACATTTTGTTCAAGATTATTATAATTGTTTTCGCTACGGATACCCCTCTCTCACATGTAAAGCGCCATGGAATAAATGGCGCTATAGTAATAAATAATAATAATAATTTTTTCCAGGAAAATCCATTTTAGCTTAGTTTTTGTATGTTTTATTGTGAGTCCGTAAAAGTGGCGTAATACTCTGACAACACTGTTCACATCAACGACCTAGGATTCGGAGATGCTTCCATGGGTCTTCCCCACGCTGTTCCCATGCCATTTCAGCGCTGTTTTCATCAATTTGACCAATTTTTAGACCCCCTCCAGACCTCCGGGGGAAGGGAGGAGGGGCGGAAAAATGCTTGAGTTTCTCATTGACTTCCATTATACTCGTTACTCAGGCCGACCCGAGTAACAAGTACCCGAGCATTTTAGTGCTTGTCCCTCACTAATCAGTACTAATAGGTGGCACTAGAGTTCCTGTTGTCTTCTTCTCTGAAGAGGCTATGTTAAGAGAAGTTAAACATGTTGACCTTGTTCTTCTAAGGGTTATTACTAGCAAAAACTGGCCCTTTCTTATATGAAAAAGTGTTTTTTTTTTCTAGATTTTAAACATTTGGAAATATATTTATCTCGTACAAATGAAGTGATAAAAATGGCACATTGGATATATCCGCAGAATGATTGAAAGCACAATGCTTTCAATTGTCCTTGATTCGTATAATACATTGGAAGCAAAGGGACTATTTCCCCAGTATTGCAATCTTTGTGGAATCGCATTAAGCCCGCATCATGAAATAAATACATCAGAGGCCAAATATATTTTAGAATTTATACCTAAATATCCCTATGATTTCCCTTCTGACTACAGGGGTCTGTACACATTCAGATAGCGCTGAATTTATAGATGTGTTGAGCTGGTGATGGAATACAGCTGTTTTGTGGCAAATCTTCCTAAGAGATGTCCTATAAGATATAAATATTCACTCCCGTGCAACCGCCTTTTTCAGAAGTAATATATACTTTCATGAATGTAATTTCCGAGGAAATAGGAAAGATTTTTATTTTGGAATCTGCTTTCTATATATTTGATGTCTGAATTCCAATTTAATTTATTGTGTCGTCCTATGAGCTGTTTCTACTTTTATGATGAGGACTGATGACTCCTGTTTCTTGACTCATTCTACATCTAAACTCCAATGGTGCTTACTCTCCTGGCCTCCAGGGTTCCAGCGACTGCTACTCCAGTTCTTGGTATTTGGCTTTAACAGTGACGTTATGTCAACAGAGCGCGACATGGCTCTAACCCGTCACTCAGCTCTGTACATAGAGCGGTAATGAACTCTGTTGACTTGACCGCTGAATCCAAATCACCAAGAATTGGAGCAGACTCTGATGTTTGACAGGGCTGGGGTTGAAGTCCGGGCTTTGTGAGGCCGGTCATGTTCTTCCACATCAAACTTCCCAACTATGTCTTTATGGACCCTGATTTGTGCATTGCGGCACATAAATGGATCTTCTCAAAACTGTTCCCACAATGGTGGAAGCGACAGTTGTCGAAAATGTCTTGGAATACTGAAACATTAAGATTTTTCTTCACTGAAATTAAGGGTCCCAGAGAAATCCCTGAAAAAATAAGCCCATAGAAATATTCCTCTTTCACCAAACTGTACAGCGGGCACAGTGCAGTCAGGTGGCTAACGTCAAACCAAACCTAGACTTCTTGATTAGTGATGAGCGAATGTGTTCTGTTAACCCTTTCGACGAGCATCCTCGGGTGCTCACTGAGTATTTGCTGCATGCTCGAATTTTATGTTTGAGTCACTGTGTGTGCATGATTTGCAACTGTTTGACAGCTTTAATACATGTAAGGAATGCCTAACAAACAGCAAATCATGCACACGGAGTGACTCAAACATAACATTCGAGCACACTTAAGATACTCGGAAAACACCTGAGCATGCTCATAAATCTCGAGTAACAAGCATGCTCGCTCATCACTATTCTTGATCTGTCACTGCAGAGTACACGTTTCCTCCAGAGTCCAGTGGTGGCGGCTTTACACCACTCCATCTGACGCTCTGCATTGTGCTTGGTGATGTACGGCAGCATGCAGAACGGTCATGAAGCTCTCGGTAGGGCTGAAGTGTTTGTTTTGATGTTAATACCAGAGGAGGTCTGGACTCTGCAGTTATGGGGTCTGTTGAGCCTTGGTGACTTATGCACTCGACCCCCCGCTGTGTAACATTACAGGGTCTCTACTTTGTGGCTGAGTTGCTGTGGTTCCCTCCACTTATCAATGATATCACTCACAGAAAAAAATGTAATTAAAGGACTTGTTATAGTGGAGGTCCCTATCACAAGACCGCGCTGGTATCAGTGAGCTCTGCGCCACCAGCCATTCTGTCAAGGCAGACAGTATGGTGAGGGGCCAGATGTTATACATGGGAGGGGGGACAAGGGGCCGGATGTTATACATGGGAGGGGGGACAAGGGGACTGATGTTATAAATGGGAGGGGGCACAAGGGGCCGGATGTTATACATGGGAGGGGGGACAAGGGACTGGATGTTATACATGGGAGGGGGGACAAGGGGCCGGATGTTAAACATGGGAGGGGGGACAAGGGACCGGATGTTATACATGGGAGGGAGGACAAGGGGCCGGATGTTATACATGGGAGGGGGGACAAGGGGCTGGATGTTATACATGGGAGGGGGGACGAGGGGCCGGATGTTATACACCAGAGGGAGCGAGAGGCCAGCTGAGAAACCTGAATTTAGTGATTAAGACATGTGCTTCAATACTTTTGGCAATACAGTGTTGTTGTGAACTGGTTTATTAATACTTTATCCAGCAATGTAATTAGTTTAGTGACCCTAAACCTCTCGACAGGTCACTTCTGACAATATTTCAGGTGACAGTTCTGCTTTAAACCTTAGACCATTCCTCTAATGTAAAACGTTATCATGCAGTGGCCCTTGACTCCTTATCAATTGGCCATATGTCAGATTTTGCTATTTTTTTTACCACCCTGATTTAAACATGTTTTTAAAGCTGCAAAATGAAAATAGCAGCAAAACAATAAATTACAGAGATCTGCTTTACAATTAGCCAATATGTATGGAAACCATATAACACATGCGTCGAGTGGTAAATCTGTTAGAATCAGAGCTCCATTGTTTGCCACGATAACTAATCCTTGTTTGTTTTTTAAAGGACAGTTTTAAGAAAAACAAAAACTGTTTTTTTTTTTAATTTCAGAGCCTTTTGCATATGTTTTGCTCGAATAATGCAAAATATACATACAAACAGTTTTGATGCATTAGTTTACTATATATTGTGTAGACTCTGTTTTCTTTTTTGAAAAAAACAAAACTTTTGAAAGAAGTCCATCTGGGTCATTTCGATAGACTATGCCATAAATTTCCAATAGATGCAGGTTGCTCACAAGTCTGAGTAAAAAAAAAACACTGACAGGTGGGCTCAAACCATGTGATCAAAATTTGAAATAAGGAATTGTTTTGAAATTGAAAAAAAAGAATCAGCTTGGGAAGCCGAGATATGTTTTCCCAAGATGTGGCTTCATATACATTGACGTACAGGTGGTTTACCTTTGTTTTCTTTTGTTGAACATCTTGGATCTGTATCTGGTTTTAGTTGTTTTTGCTCACTCGTAGTGTTTGGGCTTGTGCTGACTTTGGTCAAAAGTCATCTGATAGCCTCCTTTTTTTTGCTTCTGTTTTTATTTCTACTTTTGTAATCACATCTTAAGGATTTTTTTCAGGTTTCCACAGCCACAGTCATGAGAATTGATCCATAAGAACACTCGTTCCTGATCATCGGCCAGTGTAAGAATGCAAATGATCAGCCAAAATGAGCAAAAACTATTTGCTGGCACTTTGGATTGTTTATGTCGGACTTTCTATTAGCCTTAACAGCACATCGATTGTGGAGAAAAGGGTACTGTGACAGACTCACTGGCAATGTATGTGAGGGGAGATATGTGTCATGAAGGTTGCTGTTTTCCGTGATGTGAAACCCAGAAGTTTTTCTCCAGCATGTTATGTGCTGAGAGTTTAATCAGCCATGACAGGGTAGTTTTTTTGGTGAGTAACTAAACTGTAAGAGATGGGCGGGACGGCTACTCACCATATCTCCACCTCAAGGGTTTGGTCCAGCTGGTAAATGTCCGGCCACTGAGTTAATTTAGAGTGTCTTTGTGTTTGGAGAAGAGGTAGTCTCCAGTCTGGAGCTGAAGTGTAAGCTGAAAGTTGTTTTGCACAAGGCTAGAGCCACATTGGAAAGGACTTTCTACCTTCTGTTTATTTTCAGTCATGCCAGAAAGGGCCATTTTGTGTTATTGTTTTGTTTTTATGAAGTAATAAACCAGACCCGTACTTTAATTTCAACTGTTCCTGTGTCTACCTCAGTAGCAGATGAATGAGTAGCATTACACAGTACATTTTGCCATAGGCAATGTATGGAGACAGAACTATTGTATTAATGATCATTCTATCTCTGTACAGTTTTCCCATGCCAATGCGATCTGGGTAATAGATGAAAATCGATGAAGTTTATATATAGCCGATCGGTCCTCATTTATGGCCAGAAATTGGCTCATATAAATGGGGCTTTATCCACAGGATAAGAAATCGTGAATCTGAGCATTCTGCCGCCAACCAATCATAACAGGAGTTCTTCATTTAACTGGAGGACTCTTAGGAGGGCAGACAGATTCTCTTTAAATCATTGCAAAAAGTTTTGAGGTCGCTTGAGACTTAATTTTCCATGAAAAAAACTTACAGTTGGGGTAGTTCTAAACAAACATAAAAGTGCCGTCTAACCTAACACTCTATAGAAAAATGTATACAAAATGTAATGTAACCAAGGACATTGTTATAACCCATAAAAGCAAAAACTAGACAACCATCTCACCTATATTCAACATATAAAAAAGGAGAACGTGTGCATGTGTGTGTGATTGATTTATGTGCAGAGTTCATGATCCCACAGGATCTGGTTCTTGAAAGATGTCACCGGAAAAGTCTGGAAAGTTTCTGACAGCTCTTTTGAAGTGTGTTGCTAAAGTGTTTTCGCAAGTCTTGTCATTAAATTATAAATCAAGGCAAATGACCAGCATTTTATTATGGAGCTTACAGATTCACAAAGACTAAACTGCATTTTTAAAGTTTAAGTTCACCCCCAAAGGCAAAATTTGTACTTAAAGGGGTACTCCGGGGAGATAAAAAAAAAAATTGTACTGTTCCTGCGCTCATACACTAAAGAGATTAAATGGCCAGTGCAGTTATATGATCTTTTTAACCCTTGTAATTCCATGTAACAGGATCTGCTCTTTCATTGCTCCCCCCTCCCGTCTGGGTCATTACATCATATACTCAGTCCTGCTTCCCCCTGTAAGGAACAGCCAGCCTGAGGAGAGGGGGCGTGGCTTCCTGTTATCAGCTATTAGTCTGGCTGATAACAGCGGGGAGCTGCACGCTGCTGTAATGTCCCAGACAGAGGGGTGAGCAGTGCTGTGAGGAGGAGCAGCTTCTGTCACACCAGCCCCTTGATAATGGCTCCCTGTGTGCAGCAGGAGGTGAGGAGGCTTGTCAGGGTGTAGCCTGTTCGCAGCTTCTAGTAGAAGCCTCCTGATGATAATGTCTCCCTGTGTGCAGAACAAGGTGAGGAGGCATGTCAGGGCCGTGGTCTGCGGCAGTGAAAGAGCAGATCCTGTCACATGCAATTACAATGGTTAAAAAGATCATATCACTGCACTGACCATCTCATCTTTTTAGTGTATGAGGGCAGGGACAGTATAACATTTTTTTTATCTCTTTGGAGTTCGGAAAACGTTCGTCAATTTCAAATTCGGCACCAACGTTGCACATGCGGATTCGTGCTCGAACCCCCGAGCGTTTTTTTTTCACAGCCGGCAAAAGCCGAGCACGAACCCGAAGTTTCAGTAGTTTCCCATGCTGTCATCTGCGTGATAGCGCGGGAAACAGGGGCTTTGATCTGCGGTAACATTGTTACCGCCAGTCAGAGCTCTGCGGGATCATGCTGTCAGATGTCAGCGTGATCCCGCAGTGGTCACGGTGACCCACGGTACAAAGCTTACTACGGTCACAGGCGCCAGCTGATGTGACTACTTCTCCCATCATCAGGTGCCCGCTCTCACTGTTAACAGTGATCGCAAGCACCGATGATGAGAAGAGTAGTCTCATCAGCCGGCGCTTGTGCAGTGAAAGTAAAAAAAAAAAAAAAAGAAAATTAATAAATAATTACTTCATAAAAAAAACAAACATATACTCACCTTAACGCCTAATCCCGATGCCCATGTCTCCTGTAATAAAGAAAAAATAATAAACCACCATAATCCTTACCTCTCCGCCGTAGTCTCGAGTGTCTCACGCAGATCTCATGAATAGGACAGCTACAACATCCTTAGATGTGACCGCTTTATTCAGCAGACGGCGATACACTGACAGGAGCGTCATCGCTCTCGCATCAGCTGATTGAACTCCGGTGACCTTTATCCCGGCAGCTCAGCGCTGGACACTGACACGGGAGTGATTACACTCCTGTGTCAGTGTATAGCCTGCTGTCTTGTAGAGCAGACACTTGGGATTATGACATCACGGCGAACAGGTGAGGGATATGTTGTTTTTTTTTTACAGGTGACAATGGCTTCAGCGGATTAGGCGTTAGGTAAGTATACAGTGTTTTTTTTTTAAACAAATGATTAAAACCATGTGGACTTTTATTTCAAATAAAGCATTTTTTCAGGCTGTGTGTTTATTTCTAAACTTACTGCAGGGTTAGTAATGGGGGCGTCTTATAGACGCCTCTCCATTACTAACCTGGGCTTCATGTCAGCTGCCAATACAAGACTGACATGAACCCCAACCCTATTACCCCTCTTGCCACCGCACCAGGGCAAGTGGGAAGAGCAGAGACTAAGAGCCAGAATTGGTGCATCTTATGCATGTGCCATTTCTGGGGCAGCTGAGAGCTGATGTTTTTAGCCTCGAAAGGGGGTCAATATCCATGGCCCCTTCCTAGGCTATTAATATTAGCCCGCAACTGTCTTCCTAGTCTTTGCTGGTTATTAATTATAGGGGGGCCCCACATCAAATTTTTCTTGGGGTCCCCCATTTTAATAACCAGTAAAGGCTAAGTATACAGCTGTGGGCTTAAGAGCCTGGGAAGCTCCATGGGTAGTACCCTCTTCCCGGGCTATAAACATGAGCCCCAGCTGTCTGCTTTCCCTCTGCTGCTTAATAAAATTACGGGGGATCCCACACCATTTTTTTCTGAAATGTCATAATTAATAAATTACATGTATAGTAAAGTACACACGTAAAGCACTGATTATATATCTCACTCACATATTTCTATCTATCGTTCTATCTATCTATCTATCTATCTATCTATCTATCTATCTATCTATCTATCTATCTATCTATCTATCCTTAAATCTAGAAAAAATAAAGTCCAAACAGCACCAGCAAACTGACTAGAATACCTAAATCTGGTGCACGTCCTCCAGGCATAAACATGACCCAGCATATAAACTCCAAAAATGAAGACAGCACTCCTATTAGAAATCCAGTGATTTATTTGCTCAAAAAGAGCAAAGACCCTCCTTAAATTTATCTATTCATCCATCTATCTATCGATCTATCCATGTAGCTATCAATATATATAGATATAGATTAGATGGATATACAGATACATAGATAGATAGAAGATATATACAGTACAGACCAAAAGTTTGGACACACCTTCTCATTTAAAGATTTTTCTGTATTTTCATGACTATGAAAATTGTACATTCACACTGAAGGCATCAAAACTATGAATTACCACATGTGGAATTATATACTTAACAAAAAAGTGTGATACAACTGAAAATATGTCTTATAATCTAGGGTCTTCACAGTAGCCACCTTTTGCTTTGATGACTGCTTTGCACACTCTTGGCACTCTCTTGATGAGCTTCAAGAGGTAGTCACCGGAAATGGTCTTCCAACAATCTTGAAGGAGTTCCCAGAGATGCTTCGCACTACCTGGAGGCTCTGCCATCACAGGTCGTACCTACCCTTTACCCAGAGACTGCCCCGGTCACTTCCCGTGACCTCCTGCCCGTTCATCCAGAGACTGCCCCGGTCACTTGCCGTGACCTCCTGCCCGTTCATCCAGAGACTGCCCCGGTCACTTGCCGTGACCTCCTGCCCGTTCATCCAGAGACTGCCCCGGTCACTTGCCGTGACCTCCAGCCCGTTCACTCAGAGACTGTCCCGGTCACCTGCTGTGACCGCCTGCCCGTCTTCCCTGGTCGCCACCCGCTCCCTTACAAGGACCGCCCCCTTGTATAGTAGCTCAGAGGTTCCGCCTCCCAGACCCGTTACAGTTTGCTCGGGCCATGGAACCCGGTGGCACCCAAGCTCCCTCACTCTCGGACCTGTGTCATGAACTGTCCCGTCAGAGGTCCCAACAGGAGTCCATCCTGGGTCACCTGCGGAATGTCAATTCTCGCCTGGACACTCTGACTGCTCCACCAGCAACCACCGCCAGTGCCATGACTCGTAATCCGGCAGCTCCGCTGCCCACCAATACTATGGTATCCTACCCCAGACCCCGGCTTTCTGCACCTCCTCGCTTCGGAGGCGACTCCGCTCAGGCTCGGGGTTTTATAAATCAGTGCACCCTGCACTTTGAACTCCTGTCCCACCAGTTTAACTCCGACCGGGCCAAAATTGCCTTCATCATGTCCCATCTCACCGGGGAGGCCCTGGCCTGGCTAAATCCTCTATGGGAGAGAAGAGACCCCCTGGTGTCCGACTTGCCTGCCTTTCTCACGGCTTTCCGGAAAGTCTTCGACGAACCTGGACGGAAGACCTCATCTGCATCATCTCTGCTACGCCTCCGTCAGGGAAGTCTCACCGTGGACCAATATGCCACACGGTTCCGTACCCTTGCCTCGGAGCTGGCCTGGGATAACGACGCTCTGGTATCTGTCTTCTGGGAGGGTCTGTCCGGCCGTATTAAAGATGAACTTGCCGGTCGAGACATTCCTACCACTCTTGATGACCTAATAACTCTTGCCACCCGGATTGACCTACGGTTCCAGGAGCGTGCCAAAGAAGTCACCCGTGAGAGGAGGTTCCCACGTCTAGCTCCTACTTTTCAGAAATCTGTCACTCCCTCCGTTTCTCCCCAGGTACACTCTCCTGAGCCTATGCAGGTCGACCAGACCAAGATGGTCAAAACCCGTCAGGACTTACGCCGTGCCGAGGGGAGCTGCTTCTACTGTGGCAGTAAGGAGCACCGGATCCGTACCTGCCCGGAGAGGTCGGGAAACGCCTGTGTCTAGGTTCGCTCAGAGAGGTCGACCTAGACAAGAATAAATCCTCTCCATCTCTGCTGCTGTCAGTCTCAATTATCTGCGGGGAGAATCGTTTTTTTGAACTAGCCCAACTCGACTCTGGAGCGGCCGGGAATCTTATTTCACAGGCCCTGGTAGAAAAATACCGCATTCCCACCAAACCTCTGGCTATACCATTATCTGTCGCTGCTGTGGATGGGGGCCTCTTACCACGTCCCATCCAACTCATCACCGAATCCATTACTCTGCAGGTGGGAATGCTGCATTCTGAGAGTATCTCCTTTCATGTTCTGCCCGGACTCTCTCACGCCCTCTTACTAGGTCTACCCTGGCTCCAGAGACATGCACCCGTGCTTGACTGGCAGACCGGAGAAGTCCTTCGCTGGGGACAGGACTGTCATAAGACTTGTTTGGTTCCTGTTCATCCCGTCCGTCCTTCTCCTACCCCAACTAATCTACCTGGACTTCCGATTCCCTATTGGTCATTTGCTGATGTCTTTAATAAAAAGGAGGCAGAGACATTACCCCCTCATAGACCATACGACTGTCCTATCGACCTGTTACCCGGTGCTACGCCTCCCCGTGGGCGTATTTACCCATTGTCCGCTGCTGAGACCCGGTCGATGTCCGAATATATTGAGGAGAATTTGGCCAGGGGATTCATCCGGAAATCTACCTCCCCGGCGGGAGCAGGCTTCTTTTTCGTAAAAAAGAAGGACGGCTCTCTCCGTCCCTGTATAGACTATAGAGGCCTTAACCAGATCACGGTGAAGAATAAGTACCCCCTTCCGCTCATTCCAGAATTATTTGATCGTCTGAGGGGGGCTAGAATCTTCACCAAACTGGACCTCCGTGGGGTGTACAACCTGGTCCGTATCCGTCAAGGGGATGAATGGAAGACTGCATTCAACACCCGGGACGGCCACTATGAATATCTGGTAATGCCCTTTGGTCTCTGTAACGCTCCTGCCGTCTTTCAAGAGTTGGTCAATGACATCTTCCGGGACCTTCTCTACTCCTGCGTAGTGGTGTACCTGGACGACATCTTGGTCTTCTCTCCGGATCTCCAGACTCACCGGAGAGACGTTCGTCAGGTCCTGCTCAGGCTCAGGTAGAATCACCTCTTCGCTAAATATGAGAAGTGCCTCTTTGAGCAGACCTCGCTTCCGCTTTTGGGCTACATTATTTCTCAGACCGGCCTACGAATGGATCCAGAGAAACTGTCTGCCATCGAGAAATGGCCCCGACCGGAGGGGTTGAAGGCCATTCAGCGGTTCCTGGGCTTCGCCAACTACTACCGCCTCTTCATACCGCACTTCTCTTCCCGGACTGCCCCAATTTCCGCGCTCACCCGTAAGGGCACTAATCCCAGAGAGTGGCCGCCCAAAGCAGAGGAGGCCTTTCTTTCCTTAAAACAGGCCTTCTCTTCCGCCCCGGTGCTGCATCGCCCAGATGGCAACAAGCAGTTCTTCCTGGAGGTTGACGCCTCCTCCTCCGGAGCCGGAGCGGTACTTACCCAAAAATCATCTTCCGGGAGAATGGTAACTTGTGGCTTCTTCTCCAAACTCTTCTCCTCTTCTGAGCGCAACTATTCCATTGGAGATCGAGAGTTATTGGCCATCAAGCTGGCATTGGAGGAGTGGCGTTACCTGCTCGAAGGGGCTCTTCACCCGGTAATAATTTACACTGACCACAAGAACTTGGCTTACCTCCAGCATGCCCAGAGACTTAACTCGCGCCAAGCTCGGTGGTCCTTGTTTTTTGCTCGCTTTGATTTTATTCTTCATTTTCACCCGGCTGACAAAAACATCAAGGCGGACGCCTTATCCCGATCCTTTCTGGTGTCTGATCTCGAGGAAGAACCGAAACACATCATCGATCCCGCCAGAGTAATGCAGGTGGCTCCCGTGAGTCTAAATCGTCTCCCTCCCGGTAAGACGTTCGTATCAGTACCTGATCGGGAGAAGATCCTACACTGGGGTCACTCGTCTAAACTAGCTGGCCACGCCGGTCAGAAAAAGACCCTCCAGCTTATTACCCGGCACTACTGGTGGCCTACCCTGCACAAGGACGTAATAGACTTTGTTTCTGCCTGTGTGTCCTGCGCCCGCAACAAGGTTCCGAGACATCTGCCAGCTGGTCGCCTCCTTCCGCTCCCAGTACCTGCTGCCCCCTGGCAGCATATAGCAATGGACTTTATAACTGATCTCCCCGTCTCTGCCGGTTGTACGGTCATTTGGGTGGTCGCTGACCGCTTTTCCAAGATGGCTCATTTCGTTCCCCTGCCAGGCCTCCCGTCTGCACCCGAGCTGGCTAAAGACTTTATCCGCCACATCTTCCATCTTCATGGCCTTCCCCTCCACATCGTGTCAGATCGTGGGGTACAGTTCACCTCACGCTTCTGGAGAGCCACTTGTAAACTGCTAGACGTCACCCTGGACTTCTCCTCTGCTTACCACCCACAGTCTAATGGTCAAGTGGAGCGGATCAATCAGAACCTGACCATTTACCTCCGGCACTTCGTTAATGCCCACCATTCTGACTGGGTGGATCTCCTGCCATGGGCTGAATTCTCTTACAACAATCACGAGAGCGAATCTTCCTCCAAATCCCCGTTTTTTGTAGTCTTCGGCCAGCATCCTCGGATCCCATTTCCCGTCTCCACCTCGGTGGACAATCCGGCTGCGGAATCTCTTGTTAACAAATTTTCCTCCATATGGGAGAGTACCCGATCCGCACTCCTTCTGTCATCTGAGCGTATGAAAAGACATGCTGACAAAAAACGTCTGGATCCTCCTCAATTCCGTCCAGGGGATAAGGTCTGGCTCTCGTCCAAGTATGTCCGGCTCAAGATTCCTTCCTATAAGTTAGGGCCTCGGTTCATCGGTCCTCTGGAGGTCATCAGTCAGATCAACCCGGTGGCCTATAAATTGAAACTCCCGGCCAACTTGCGGATCCCTAACTCCTTCCATGTATCTCTCCTCAAACCTGTGGTACTTAACTCTTTTTCCAAGTCTACAGCTACGCCTCCTGCTCCGGTTTCCGCTGAAAACGAATTTGAGGTAGAGAACATTCTGGCCACCAAAAGGGTAAGAGGGAAGACCTTTTTTCTAGTAGATTGGAAGGGGTTTGGTCCTGAAGAGAGAACGTGGGAGCCCCGGGAGAACATCCATGCCCCTCTCATCCTAGCTAAATTTCTCTCTGGCCTAAAAAAGGGGGGGTCTAAAGGGGGGGGTACTGTAGCGCCGGCGTCCCTGCCCTCTGCTAGGCAGGGACGCTGTTCCCCTCACCCCTCTGCTCCGAGCCCGGCGTCCTCCTCCCGCTCGGCTGGCAGCGCGCGCTCCTTCCCGGCCACTGTGCTTAGGGCGCGCGCGCGCTCCCTCCCTCTTAAAGGGGCCGCGCGCGCCGTCCTAAGGAGTCCCCGGCCAATGGCCGGAGGACTTCACCATATATAAGGCACCTCCTCCAAAATGGAGGTGCCCGAGCAATGTTGTTGCACTGTTCACTACTCTGCTTCAGCCCTCAGGTCCCGTTGCCAGTTACCTGCCAGATTCCTGCCAGTTTACTGTCTGATTCCTGCCTGATATTCCGCTTACCTGCCTGCTAGCCTGAGGTCCGACGGTCTGCCTACCAACTCCTGTCAGTCTGTCTAAGGACCAGCTTGCCCGCTCACCTGGGAGCGCTCTTCTGCTACCTGCCTGCTAGCCTGAGGTCCGACGGTCTGCCCTCCAACTCCTGTCAGTATGTCTATGGACCAGCTTGCCTGCTCACCTGGGAGCGCACATCTGCTACCTGCCTGCTAGCCTACCTGGAGGCTCCGCCGTCACGTGCTGTGACCACCTGCCATTCCAGAGACTCCTGCCCGCTCACCTGGGATCACACACCTGTTACCTGCCTGCTAGCCTACCTGGAGGCTCCGCCGTCACATGCTGTGACCACCTGCCATTCCAGAGACTCTCGCTTGCTCACCTGGGAGCACACATCTACCATCTGCCTGCTAGCCTACCTGGAGGCTCTGCCATCACAGGTCGTACCTACCCTTTACCCAGAGACTGCCCCGGTCACTTGCCGTGACCTCCTGCCCGTTCATCCAGAGACTGCCCCGGTCACTTGCCGTGACCTCCTGCCCATTCATCCAGAGACTGCCCCGGTCACTTGCCGTGACCTCCTGCCCATTCATCCAGAGACTGCCCCGGTCACTTGCCGTGACCTCCAGCCCGTTCACTCAGAGACTGTCCCGGTCACCTGCTGTGACCGCCTGCCCGTCTTCCCTGGTCGCCACCCGCTCCCTTACAAGGACCGCCCCCTTGTATAGTAGCTCAGAGGTTCCGCCTCCCAGACCCGTTACACTGTTGTAGCCATGCTGGTTCAGTATGCCTTCAATTTTGAATAAATCCCCAACAGAGTCGCCAGCAAAGCACCCCCACACCATCACACCTCCTTCTCCATGCTTCACGGTGGGAATCAGGCATGTAGAGTCCATCCGTTCACCTTTTCTGCGTCGCACAAAGACACGGTGGTTGGAACCAAAGATCTCAAATTTGGACTCATCAGACCAAAGCACAGATTTCCACTGGTCTAATGTCCATTCCTTGTGTTCTTTAGCCCAAACAAATCTCTTCTGCTTGTTGTCTGTCCTTAGCAGTGGTTTCCTAGCAGCTATTTTACCATGAAGGCCTGCTGCACAAAGACTCCTCTTAACAGTTGTTGTAGAGATGTGTCTGCTGCTAGAACTCTGTGTGGCATTGACCTGGTCTCTAATCTGAGCTGCTGTTAACCTGCGATTTCTGAGGCTGGTGACTCGGATAAACTTATCCTCAGAAGCAGAGGTGACTATTGGTCTTCCTTTCCTGGGGCGGTCCTCATGTGTGCCAGTTTCTTTGTAGCGCTTGATGGTTTTTGCAACTGCACTTGGGGACACTTTCAAAGTTTCCCAATTTTTCGGACTGACTGACCTTCATTTCTTAAAGTAATGATGGCCACTCGTTTTTCTTTACTTAGCTGCTTTTTACTTGCCATAATACAAATTCTAACAGTCTATTCAGTAGGACTATCAGCTGTGTATCCACCTGACTTCTGCACAACACAACTGATGGTCCCAACCCCATTTATAAGGCAAGAAATCCCACTTATTAAACCTGACCGGGCACACCTGTGAAGTGAAAACCATTTCCGGTGACTACCTCTTGAAGCTCATCAAGAGAATGCCAAGAGTGTGCAAAGCAGTCATCAAAGCAAAAGGTGGTTACTGTGAAGAACCTAGAATATAAGACATATTTTCAGTTGTGTCACACTTTTTTGTTAAGTATATAATTCCACATGTGGTAATTCATAGTTTTGATGCCTTCAGTGTGAATGTACAATTTTCATAGTCATGAAAATACAGAAAAATCTTTAAATGAGAAGGTGTGTCCAAACTTTTGGTCTGTACTGTAGATATGGATATATGGATAGATAGATGGATGAATCGATAGATATGTGATTGATAGATATATATACTGTATAGATATATAGATAGATAGATAGATAGATAGATAGATAGATGATAGATATGTGATAGTGTAAGAGGGCCGCCAGACATGTCCTTGAGGGGAGATATGTATCGCTGAGGTTGGCAGCTTCAGTGATGTAAAACCGGGAAAGCATGCTCTAGAACACATAGTGCTGAGAGGGTTAATAGGGCATATCACGGATGTTTTTTTCGAGCAGTCATAAGAGACAGGTGGGATTGGCTGCTCACATATCCCCACCCCAGGGTGTGTGTTTAAAATGGAGACAGAGTGTCTCATTCAGTGTCTGTGGCTGGAGGTGTGGAGGCCTCCAGCGTGTCTGTTCAAAAAGACACTGACTGTGAGCGGGCGAACCCACAGTACTATATTGACTGTTCATTTTCCTGTTTTGTTACTTTGTGCCGGAGAAGGCTGTGTTTTGTTTCCTTTGAAAGTGCGGTTTATGAAGCCTGAATAAACCTGCCTTGAACATTTTAAAGAGACAGTGTCCTGTGCCTACCTCTAACGCAGCTGAGTGAGTACAAAACCCTACAATTGGTGCTAGAAGCATGGGCATGAATCCCAAAGGGCAGTGTGACTGCTACAGGAAACCATTTATGTCCTGGGTAAAGGCCGCCAGCCAGCCAGGGATGCCGGACAAAATGGAGGATCTGCTTAAGCATTTGCTGTAGGCCCAGCAGGCACAGCAAACGCAGCACCAGCAAAGCATGCAGCAGCACCTGCAGAGCCAGAAGAACATGCAACAGCAGCATCGGGAGCAGTTTCAGAGCCAGCAGAACATACAGCAGCTGCAACGGGAGAAGCAGCAGGAGACAAATAGACTTCTGATGCAGCAAATCCAATAGCAGCAAAACAGATAGAACTCCTAGCAGAGCAGATCCGTGGCAGGACAACCACCCCACCCCCAACTCCAGGTGATGACTCTCATGTGAGGAAAGCGATAAGAAGAGCATTATAAAAGATGACCCCGGGTGATGACGTCGAGGCATTCCTGACGGTCTTTGAGAGGGTGGCAGAGCAGGAGAAATTGCCTCCGGAGCAGTGAGCGGAGGTACTGGCACCATATTTAACAGGGGAACCACAGAAGGCCTATTATGACCTGGCCTTGCAGGATGCAAAAGAGTACGCCAAACTGAAAACTGAGATTTTGGCGCGCATGGGAGTGACTCTGACTGTCAGGGCGCAACGGGTGCACCACTGGGCCTATTGCAGTGACAAACATCCCCCGTCCCAAATGTTCGACCTCCTACACCTCGTCCAAAAGTGGTTGCAACCTTAATCTTCCTCCCCAGCACAGATGGTGAAGAGGGTTGTTATAGACAGGTTCAAACACTCTTTTCCGAGGTCAGTGCAATCCTGCGTTGTCCAGGGAGATCCCCATAATGCCGATGACTTGGTAGGGTTGGTGGAAAGGTACCAGGCCATTGAGAGTTCCTTGGGGAAACAAGGGGTTGTAGTCTCTCCATACTGGGGTTCCCAAAAGGGGACGTACACCCAAAAGAGGGGAGCTAGAGCCACACCTGGGGGGCGTCCTAGAGTTCAGGAGGGCTCTGAGCTGCTGCCCAAGGACCCGCCCCATAGCGTAGTGTGTTGGAGATGTCATACCCCAGGTCATATAGCCACCTGTTGCCCCATGACCAACGAGCCAATAGACTGCAGCGCAGGACGGTGCTGCTTGCACTTTGCATATCCTGCCTCCAGTGCTGTTCCTCAACCAGGCGAGGGACCGCAGGCATGCTCTGTAATGGTGAATGGAGTGCAAGTGACTGCTCTGTTAGACTCGGGGAGTCTGGTAACACTAGTGCGGGCCACAGTTCCTCATCAACTGGTTCTGGGGAAAAAGGTCGGCGTCTGTTGTATCCATGGGAACGCTAAGGACTACCCTGTGGCCCGAGTGGTCATAGATACAAATTGTGGCGCCGAGTCCCATGAGGGGGGATAAGTAAAGGACCTGTTGAACCCTGTTATAATAGGGCAGGACTTTGCCTTGTTTTGGGACTTGTGGAAGGAAGGGAGGAAGCCAGGTTGTCCGGACAACAACCCAAACACTCCTGAAGAAACCGCATCACAGGACAGGTTTCCTTTTTGTGTGCTTGTTGAGGATGAGGATGAGGCGGCAACCCCGGAGGCCAACATCCCTGAGCTGGAGTTGTCCAAGGGAAACTTTGGAACCGCCCATCTCAGAGACTTGACTCTAAAAGGGGTGTTTGATAATGTCACTGTCTTGAAACGTGTTGCTCAAGAGCCGGGGGCTGATGTTATGTTCTGCAGCTAGGAACTAAGGAATAGGAGGGAAAAGCTGTCCCCGCACTGAGACTCAGCTTAACCCTACGCTGGGGTGGGTGCACTATTCCTTTTGAATAGACCCACCGAAACTCCTGCACTGAACTCAAATGAAGAGCTGAAGAAAGGGGAAAGGGGTCCCTAAAAGATCTAAGGACTGGGAGCAAAAAACAGGAGACTTCCTAACAGAAAAGTTAGTTGCAGAAACCAAGATTAAAGGGAACAAAACTGGTGGAACAAGAAGCCCCAGGATATCAATTGTCCAAAGCACAAAGAACATAACAAGGCAACTTAGCCAGAGCACGAGCGAAACCACACTGATGTCCTGCGGGGAATGGGAGACAGGTGCTGAGTAATAAAGGGTGAAGAGATCACATGACCAAGACACCCAGCACCAGAGGAAAAGACTAGAAACCACAACAAGATGGCCGATAGTAAAATAACATAGATTCTAACAGTGCTTCCCCTTTTACGAGGATCCTCCGGATCCTCTAGGCAGGGCCATGCCAGGAAATCTCCTGTGAAAAGCCTTAATTAGCCTTGAGGCCGAGACTTCCTCGGCCTTCACCCAGGAATTATCCTCTGGGCCGAAACCTCTCCAGGACACAAGATACTGTAATCTTCCTCTATGCCACCTGGAATCCAAAATGCGAGAAATCTCAAATTCACCGTCCTCATCAACAGGAGGAACAGTAGGCTTCGCCTGCTTATCAGGTGTGTCGGCCTTCTTAAGTAATGTGAAAAGAAAAGAAAGGGCGCATGTGTAGACTCACAGGGCTATTTGCTTAATTTAAAAAGTGCCAGTACACTCACCTGTGAAGGTTGTGTACGTCTACACAACCAAGATTAAGCGTGTAATTAATGAGGCTCCGGGTCACCTCTATTTGTAGTACCGTCCTGTCGGTGTTTGCCTCGCAACTCCGTGCTCCTCAAGTGGTCACACGATCCTGCTGGACCAGATGCCACGTCACCGCAGGTCCTCAGCCTTCTTAAGTAATGACACATGAAACTCAGAATTAATCCTCCAGGACGAGGGAATGCCCAACCTCACAGCTGCCGAGTTGACAATCTGAACCACTTTGAAAGGACCCACAAATTTAGGCCCCAGTTTTTAGAAGGAATTTTCAAACGAAGATTCCTAGAGGACAACCAAACCATATCCCCAACATCAAACAAGGACTCCTTTCTTTTTTTGTCAAAATACCTTTTTGATCTCCTGTTAGCCTCTTTAAGGTTCAGACGTACACTGGTCCAAACCCTCTCCAAATCACCAGAAAAATTGTCCTCCTCCGGTACAGCAGCCCCAACTTTGGAAAATGGACCAAAAGATGGATACCTGCTAGTACATCAAAAAAAAGGAGAACAACCAGCCGAGGAAGAAGTATGATTATTAAGAGCAAACTCCGCAAGTGGTAGAAATTCTGACCACATTTCCTGATTGTCTGTCACAAAACATCTCAAAAACTGTTCGACATCCTGGTTCTTCCTTTCAGTCTGTCTATTGGACTCTGGATGATACCCCGACGAGAATGACAAATGAATTTTCAATCTGTCACAAAAAGCACACCAAAAGCGAGCCACAAACTGTGGTCCTCTATCAGAAACAATGTCCGTGGGAACACCATGGAGCCTGACAATCTCCTTCACAAAAGCCTTAGCAAGAGTCATGGCACAAGGTAACTTGTTGAACGGAACAAGATGACACATTTTACTTAACAGGTCCACAACAACCCAGATGACAGAAAAACCCAGATCGGTGATAAAATCCATGGCAAGGTGCGTCAATGGCGAACTAGGAACTTCCAACGGGCACAGCAACCCCGCAGCCGGAGCGTGAGAGGCCTTCGACCTAGCGCACACGGAACACTGACGCACCCACTTGATGACTTCCCTTTGCCACCCTGGCCACCAGAAACTCCGACCGATAGACTTCTTAGTTTCCGAAATTCCTGGGTGACCCGCCAACCGAGACTCATGACATTCAACAAACAACGCTCTCCTCAAGGCTCTAGGCACAAACAATTTACCACATGGAGTGTTAGTTGGTGCTGCACTCTGAGCTCCTAGGATGCTATTCTCAAACTCAGAATCCAATGCGACCACCACCACCCCTCTCTGCAAAATACACTCCTCCCTCTCAACATTCACCGCTGGAGAGAAACTACGAGACAAAGCGCCAGCCTTAACATTCTTTGTCCCCGGGACAAAGGTTAAGGAAAAATTGAACTGGGCAAAAAACAGTGCCCACCTAGCCTGACGGGCATTCAAACGTTTAGCTGCGTCCAGATGAATCAAATTCTTATGATCAGTGAAAACCTGTATAGGATGTCGAGCCCCCTCCAAAAAATGTCACTAATGCTCGAGTTTAATAGCCAACAACTCACAATTCCCAACATCATAGTTGAGCTCTGTCTCAGAAAAATTTCTTGAAAAGAAAGCACAGGAATGCACCCCATCCTCACCCTCCTGGGAGAGAACTGCCCCTACGCCTATAGATGAGGCATCCACCTCAACCAAAAATGGCTTGGTCTCATCCGTCTGTATAAGAACAGGAGCAGAGCTGAACCTCTCCTTGAGATACTCAAAAGCTTCAATAGCCTCAGTGGACCATTGGACTGTATTAGCACCCTTCTTGGTGAGAACAGTAATGGGTTTAGCGATGACAGAGAAATTCTTTATGAATTTCCTGTAATAATTGGCAAACCCCAAAAACCTCTGTATGGACTTCAAACCCTCAGGCCTCGGCCACTCCAGCACAGCCTGAATTTTCACTGGGTCCATCTCAAAACCATCACAAGAGACAAAGTAACCCAAAAAAGTAATTTTCTGGACAGCAAACTGACACTTCTCCAATTTAGCAAAGAGTGTGTTATCTCTCAGTATCTGAAGAACTTTGCGGACTCTCTGCCAATGAGACTGAAGATCCGATGAATAAACTAGTCTAAAGGTACTCCTTCAAAGCCTCCCTCCCGGGAATTGTCAGATTAAACAACCGACTTTTAGGGAGCTTAGCATCAGGGACGAAGTCAATAGCGCAATCGTAATCTCTATGAGGTGGTAAAGCTTTCGACTCCACCTCCGAAAAAACCCTCCAAAAATCCTGAATGGGTTCAGGTAACTCCCCCTTCACAACAGCCTCAATGTGAACATTACAACACTTACCTTAACATTCCTGACCCCAGGATCTTATGGAACCAGACGACCAGTCCAGCAAAGGATTATGCACTTTTAACCAGGGCAACCCCAGGACGACCGGGGAAGGCAATTTAGCAAGTACAAATAAGTCAATCTGCTCCTGATGTTCCATATTCATGGTAAGCGGAAACCCAGTGACCTTTCGAAGAATGCTCCCATGCTCCAGGGGAGTATTATCAATCGCCACCACAGGAAAAGGAGACGACAAAGGTTCAGAATCAAACTTATACCTTTCAAGAAATTGTTGACCAATCAAATTAAGTGCAGAACCACAATCCACCATAACCTGAAACTCAATCGAACGACCCTGACAGGTGGTTTTACTAGGAAAAAATACCCCAGCAGAACGTAAAAACGCAAGGCAAACGGGAGTGTTATTTCTACTGACCATTTTTTTTTTCTTTCCTTAAGCGAACCTCGTATTGCTTTAAAAAATGATCAGCCTTACAGCAATACAAGCAAAGTCCCTCAGAGAACCTCCTGTCCCTCTCCTTGGAACAGGATGACATTGCCCCCACCTGCATAGGTTCCCCAGTGTCGGCAGGAATATCGTTAGAAACAGAATCCAGCAATACAGGAGACTTCTCCTCATTCTGTCTGGCCCTCAACCTTCTATCCACACGGATAGCTAACTGCATGGCAACTTGCAGAGTATCAGGTGCAAGGAATGCAATGAGAATAACTTTAACACTTTCACTCAAGCCTGCCAGAAACTGAAACTTGAGTGCAGGGTCGTTTCACCTGACCTCTGCAGACCATCGTCTGAACAGGGTGCAATAACTCTCAGCATCAAGAGAACCCTGTTTGAGACGTCTCAGCTCTGCCTCAGCTGATGTAACCTGATCAGGATCATCATACAGCTAACCCATGGCATCAAAAAATGCCTCCACAGACCTCAAACAATGATCATCAGGAGACAAGAAAAACACCCAGATTTGAGGTTCTTTACGCAATAGAGACATAATAATCCCTACACGCTGTAGTTCACTCCCAGAAGATCTAGGTCTGAGCCGAAAATACAACAAACAAGCATTTTTAAATTTAAAAAAATCCTGTCGTTTCCCCGAGAAAAACTCAGGTAATCCTACCTTAGGTTCTTCATAGCGTTCTGCAGGGTATTTACTCACGTACTGCTGAAGACCGGCAACCTCCCGAGTCAACCCTTGCAAGCGTTGAGCAAGCTCCTGGATGGTACTCATACTGAAGAAAACCCACGAAGAAAAAAAAAAAAAAAAACAACCTTTTTTTCCTTTTTTTTTTAAAATGGGGCTGGACATACTGTTATGTTCTGCAACTAGGAACTAAGGAATAGGAGTGAAAAGCTGTCCCTGCACTGAGACTCAGCTTAACCCTATGCTGGGGTGGATGCCCACCACGTTTTGAATAGCTCCCTGGTGGAACAAGGAGTCCCAGGATATCAATTGTCCAAAGGACAAAGAACTTAATAAGGCAACTTAGCCAGAGCACGAGCGAAACAACACTGATGTCCAGCGGGGAATGGGAGACAGGTGCTGAGTAATAAAAAGTGAAGAGATCACAAGACCAAGACACCCAGCACCAGAGGAAAACACTAGAAGCCAGCAAACCACAACAAGATGTCCGATAGTAAAAGAACATAGATTCTAACAGCTGACACCCGATATCCATACTTTGCTGTCAATGGGTAGATACTATATCGGGTCACCCAGCTCAGAGGGGAAGTAATTGAGCAGTTACTGATGCCAGGGCCCTACAGGCGCAAGGTGTTAGATATAACCCATACACTTGTGTTGGGTGGTCATCTGGGGGTAGAGAAAACCCAGGAAAGGATCCTCCAGAGGTTCTACTGGCCCAGTTGTCACCGAGAAATTGTAAATTTTTGTAGGTCATGTCCCACCTGCCAGCTGACCTCCCCGGTGGCCCAGTTCCGTAGCCCCTTAGTGCCATTGCCAATCATTGAGGTGCCATTTGATCGCATAGCCATAGATCTAAAGGGACCCCTGGTCAAGTCCGCCAGAGGACATCAGTGTATCCTGGTGGTACTGAACTATGCTACTCGGTATCCGGAGGCAGTGCCACTACGTAACTAGTCTGCTAAATGTATAGCTCGGGAGTTGGTCCATATCTTCTTTAGAACAGGGTTGATTAAGGAGATCCTAACGGACCAAGGGACCCAATTTATGTCATGGGTGATGAGGGAGTTGTGCAAAATGCTGCAGATCACACAACTCAGGACCTCAATCTACTACCCCCAGACAGATGGATTAGTGAAGAGGTTTAATAAAACCTTGAAGGCCATGTTAAAGAAGGTCGTAGAGAAAGACGGCCAGGACTGGGACTCTCTACTGCTGTATCTTCTATTCTCCATCAGAGAAGTCCCACAGGCCTCTACAGGGTTTTCCCCGTTTGAGCTGTTATATGGCCGACACCCCAATGTCTGATGGCGAAGACTGAAACCAACGTGGAGGAAGTCAAGGTGGCAGAGTCGCTGTCACGTACTCAGAAACTACAATGCCGAGAGTTGCTGCAGCGGAACAGGGACCTGTTCTCGGATCTACCGGGCTGTACTCCGGTCATAGAGCATGAGGTACTTACGGAGCCTCATGTCCGAGTGAATATGAAGTCATATCGGATTCCTGAAGCTCGAAGGAGGTGAAGCCCATGCTGAATCTGGGGGTCATTGAGGAGTCTAAGAGTGGCTTGTTCAGTCCCATAGTCTTAGTGCCGAAACCAAATGGAGAATGGCGGTTCTGCAATGACTATAGGAAACTGAATGAGGTCTCTAAGTTTGATTCATACCCAATGCCCAGGGTAGATGAACTAATTGAGAAACTAGGGCCGGCCAGGTACATTACCACTCTTGACCTCACAAAAGGGTATTGGCAGATCCCTATATCCCAAGAGGCCAAGGAGAAGACAGCCTTTTCAATGCCAGATGGGTGTTTCCAATACACCAGAATGCCGATTCGATTGCAAGGAGCTCCAGCTACATTCCAGAGAGCCATGGATTCTAGCTCCCCACAAGAAATATATAGCATCCTACCTGGATTATATCGTGATCTACAGCCAGGTTTGGGATAGCCATCTGAGCAAAAGTCCAGGTGATATTAGATGCTCTACGGAAGGCGGGGTTTTCCATCAACCTGAAGAAATGTGCCATGGGCATGGAGGAGGCCAGATATTTGGGCTATGTCGTAGGTAGAGGCATGATAAAGCCCCAAATAAATAAAATTGACCCAATCCGAGGTTGGCCACAACCTCTCCCAAAAAAGCAGGTCGGAGCGTTCCTGGGCATCGTGGGCTACTACCGTCGGTTCATCCCTAACTTTGCCATGACAGCCGCCCCTTTGACAGAACCCCTTAAGGGGACAAAATCGGCTATGGCTAAGTGGTCTCCAGAAACCAAGAAAGCCTTGTAGGAACTTAAGCAAGCCCTGTGTAAACAACCAGTGTTGGTGGCACCGGATTTCAAGAAGGAGTTTGTGGTCCAGACGGACGCGTCAAATGTCGGGCTGGGTGCG
Organism: Phyllobates terribilis; assembly: GCF_046119375.1. Classification (NCBI taxonomy): domain Eukaryota; kingdom Metazoa; phylum Chordata; class Amphibia; order Anura; family Dendrobatidae; genus Phyllobates; species Phyllobates terribilis. The sequence goes on from NW_027362766.1 coordinate 21,551,644, forward strand.
GTTCTTTCACAAGACATGAACGGCGAAGTGCACCCCATAATGTATTTAAGCCAGAAGCTGACGTCTTGTGAGAGAAATTACTCCATAGCGGAGAAGGAATGTTTGGCCATCAAGTGGGCGCTAGACACTCTAAGATACTACCTCTTAGGCTGGAAGTTGAGGCTGGTATCTGCTATCAGACCATGCCCCACTAAGGTGGATGAGCGAGAAGAAGGGGAACAATGCTCAAGTCACCAGGTGGTTCTTAGCTCTTCAGAAGCTCAGCTTCCAGGTAGAGCATAGGCCTGGTAAACTGAATGGCAATACTGACGCATTGTCAAGGGTCCACTGTATGTTAGAGGAAGGTGCCAAGCCCCCCAGCTTTGGGCAGGGGGGGGTATGTAAGAGGGCCACCGGACATGTCCTTTAGGGGAGATATGTATCGCTGAGGTTGGCAGCTTCAGTGATGTAAAACCGGGAAAGCATGTTCCAGCACAAATAGTGCTGAGAGGGTTAATAGAGCGTATCAGGGCCTGTTTTTTCGAGCAGTCATAAGAGACAGGTGGGATTGGCTGCTCACATATCCCCACCCCAGGGTGTGTGTATAAAATGGAGACAGAGTGTCTCATTCAGTGTCTGTGGCTGAAGGTGTGGAGACCTCCAGCGTGTCTGTGCAAAAAGACACTGACTGTGAGCGGGCGAACCCGCAGTACTATATGGACTGTTCATTTTCCTGTTTTGTTACTTTGTGCCAGAGAAGGCTGTGTTTTGTTTCCTTTGAAAGTGCGGTTTATGAATAGTGATAAGCGAGCACTAAAATGCTCGGGTACTCATTGCTCGGGTCGAGCACATTGGAATACTCGGGTGCTCGATCCGAGCAACGAGCCCAATGTAAGTCTATGGGAAACTCGATCATTTTTCAGGCGGCTCCCCCCGGCGGTCTGCAGAGGGCCTAAAAATTGCCCAAATCGATGGGAACAGTGCTCAAATGACATGGGAACAGCATGGGGAAGACACCTGGACGCATTTCTGACTCCCAGGTCACATCTGTCAACAACGTCAGAGTATTACGCCACTTTTACGGACTCACAATAAAACATAAAAAAGCGAAACCAAAATGGATTTTCCTGGGAAATATGTTAAGGAACATCCTTTCCAGGGTAATGACTTGTATATAAGGCAAAATAAATAACCAAAACCAAAAATACTCCTCCACACCTTGGGCTATGCTCACACGTAGCGTTTTTGATGCGTTTTTACACTTTTGCATTGCTTTCAACCAAGACAAATGCATTCACCAGGAAATGTAATTTTAACATTTTACAACCTTATCTGGCCATGTGGTGTGTGACACATCATCAGACACATGCATACAGTGCTGAAAAGACAAGGGAACAGCATGGGGGAGACCTCTGGAAGCATCTCTGACTCCTAGGTTACTGCCTAAAAGTGAGCCCATCATAAGTGATCCTAAGTGATCCTTGGTGCATGCGAAGATGCCTCCCGCCATGCACCTTTCGTTGCAGACTTGCAACAATCACCGTCCACGTCCTTGTCCCAGTGCAGCGTTCAGTTGTCCCTACCCCATTCCTTGGAATGCAAGCGCAAGTATGCAGCCAGCCACCCACCAACCCACAGGCTGCAATACTATACCGCCAAATTTTTCACAGCTGCTTGCACTTGAAATGTGGCCTTTTAGGCTCGTGGAGGCGGAAGCTGTCCATAATCTTATGGCAGCGGCGGCCGGGTGTCCATACTCGATCCCCAGCCGCCACTATTTGTCCCGGTGTCGTCTCCGCATTCCACAAGCACGGGTCCCACAACATTACCTGTGCCCTCCCCAGTGCACTTACTGGGAAGGACCGCCTAACCACAAACACGTGGACAGGTGAATGTGGCCAGGGACGGTACGGAGCCAGTCCACAGCTTTTTTTGCTGAGTTGTATTTCACCACAGCCATATTCTTTAGCTTGGTGAAAGGACTTGAGAAACCATATCTACCCAGCTGTCATTTCTCCCAGTAAGTCCTCTAAAGCTGCTTTCACTTGAAATGTGGCCTTTTAGGCTCGTGGAGGCGGAAGCTTTTCATAACCTCTTGCCGGTGGAGGCTGGGTGTCCATACTCGGTCCCCAGCCGCCACTGTTTCTCCCGGTGTCGTCTCCGCCTTCCACAAGCACGGGTCCCATAACATTACCCGTGCCCTCCCCAGTGCACTTACTGGGAAGGACCGCCTAACCACAAACACGTGGACAGGTGAATGTGGCCAGGGACGGTACGGAGCCAGTCCACAGCTTTTTTTGCTGAGAGTTGTATTTCACCACAGCCATATTCTTTAGCACGGTGAAAGTGTGGCGCCCCTGAGGGTTCAGTCGCCACAGGGGTACTGCACCTCAGAATGAGGTGTGGTATCTCCTCTTCCAGGTAAGGATGGAGCATGTCTCAGGACACCACTTCACCACTCAACACTACACCACTCCTGTCCTGAAGGGGGCCTAAATGCACCAGGGTGTTGCCCCGGCCCGGGATATAGGAGATGGGGGGAACCAAAGATAGGGGGAACCATGTAGTGGGTGAGGGTGGAGGACACACTTTTAGGAAGCACTTAATATTTCATATATAATCTACGGCCATCTTAAGTTCAAGGTCTTTGATTGTGATCTTCGTCTGAGATTGTGGTCTTCCTCTCTGATTGTGGTCACCCGCCAGAGTCCAGCATAAGGCCGCAGCCGACTGAAGATACACGGTCCTCGCTCTCTGGCCTTGAGACGAGGAGCGGGTCAGAGTTAACCACTGTCTCTACCCGGTCAAGGTCCTTACCTAAGAAGGCCTGGAGGGGAGCAGAGGAGATAGGCTCCACAGGCAAAAGGATCCCAGGGGGATACGGACGGAGCGGCCTACGTCACCTGTATTCTTTATTCTGGCCTAGTCAGAGGGACTCCTTCTGCAAGAGGGGTGACCGGCCCCCGATATCTGACTTTGTTACTTCACGTCTCAGTCAGAAAAGCCGGGAGGCTTAGTGGATCCCAGGGGGATACGGACGGAGCGGCCTCCACCACCTGTATCTCTTACACTGTGTTTATTCAGTGGGACCCGGCCTTACACCTCGTTCTAACCACACACAGTCAGGAGAAGACTTAGTGGGAGAACAACCTACCAAGGAGAGGAACACACACCAGAGGGGTCTCGACAGGTGCTCCTGATCTACCTGGAAAGTGCTGAACCCCCTTCCCGGTGGCCGCAGTACAACGCGAGTAGCAGAGAGAAGCTTTGCGGCTAAAGTTCATCTGAATGTGAGTAAAAATAACACCACCTCAGCCTGTTATTCCCTGCGTGGCGCTGCACCCACCATTCCTTCCTCCTCACACTGCCCTGAGGCCTGCTCCGCCTGTGGGGAGCCGTCCCATCTTAGCTGCCCGTAACACCGGCCTCAGTGGACTGAAGCAGCGCTGGTGCCCATCACCGGAAACCGCAGGTGGCGTAGTCGAAATACCACTCTTAATTGAAAGCCCATTACATCTTTTATGTGACTGCCCTGGGCACGGACCGGGTCCAGGCCACGACTGCATCCCCCGTAACACCTACACTGACCCGGCTCTGAGTAACCCCATTTCCCAGGGAGGGCGAGAGGTGTCACAAAAGGACTTGGGAAACCATATCTACCCAGCTGTCATTTCTCCCAGTAAGTCCTCTAAAGCTGCTTTCACTTGAAATGTGGCCTTTTAGGCTCGTGGAGGCGGAAGCTTTTCATAACCTCTTGCCGGTGCAGGCTGGGTGTCCATACTCGGTCCCCAGCCGCCACTGTTTCTCCCGGTGTCGTCTCCGCCTTCCACAAGCACGGGTCCCACAACATTACCCGTGCCCTCCCCAGTGCACTTACTGGGAAGGATTGCCTAACCACAAACACGTGGACAGGTGAATGTGGCCAGGGACGGTACGGAGCCAGTCCACAGCTTTTTTTGCTGAGAGTTGTATTTCACCACAGCCATATTCTTTAGTTCGGTGAAAGGACTGGCATAGAGGGAAACCGTATCTACTCTGGGTGTCATTTCTCCCAGGAAGTCCTCTAAAGCTGCTTTAGCAGAAGCAATGGCAGCCCGTCCAACATCAACTCGCACTTCTCGGTGGTGCTTTGACACACATTTTTCTTTGCGCATTTAATTTTATGACTACAGAGTTGGGCAATGGCCTGATCTGCAATACGGTTTGAGAAATAACATGCATAAGCACGTCCAATCCACATTAAAAAAACAGCCATAGAGTGTCCGGGAACCTCCCCTGACACTTTTCTTAGCCAGGGCTGCTTCTCGGCAGGGTTGGACGGACCCACCAGAAAACCAGAGACTCCTCCGGTGGGCCCTAGCTTCTCCTTCAGGAGAGTTCATAGTGCCGAGGTGAGGCCATGATGATGATAGAAGCCACCATCTGCTTAGTTTTCTGTTACTTGGAATGCAAGCGCAAGTATGCAGCCAGCCACCCACCCACAGGCTGCAATACTAAACTGCCAGATTTCTGGGCAGCTGCTTGTACTTGAAATTTGGCCTTTTAGGCTCGTTGAGGGGGAAGCTTTTTACAACCTCATGCCTCATGCCTTGTGTCCATACTCGGTCCCCAGCTGTCACTATTTCTCCCGGTGTTGTCTACGCCTTCTACAAGCGTGGATCCCTGAACATTACTGCTGGTACTTTTCTGTGGGAATTTGCTTGCCTCCTGCCAGCCTGAAATATTTCCAGTAAACTATGGTACGACGCCATGGTATTAGCACTGCCCCCAGTAACAGTAGTGAAGCCACCCCCTATTTCCTTCTCAGGAATTTTATTTGGTAGACTGAGTGGCTGCCCAAATACATTATTTTCTCACAAAGGAGCTGAAGATAGAGTGGCAGTAGGTGCAAGTTTCTCCAGTCTGTTAGATATCAGAGGGTGAACGGAAGCACATTGGATCAGTGGTTAGCACTGAAGCCTTGCAGCGCTGGGATCCTCGGTTCAAATCCCAGCAAGGACAACATCTGCAAGGACTTTGTATGTTCTCCCCATGTTTGCGAGGGTTTCCACCTCAGTAAAAAAGCAGCCATAGAGTGTCCTGGAACCTTCCTACACACTTTTCTTAGCCAGGATTGCTTCTCGGCAGGGTTGGATGGTCCCACCAGAGAATCCTCTGGTGGGCCCTGGCTTCTACATCAGGAGAGTTCATGATAGCGCTAACTTTGCAGCTGCTATGGGGCTCTTGAGCGGGGGAGAAAGGTGAGCCCTCAGAATCAAATCCTCTGGTGGGCACAATGTTTTTCAATCTGAAACAGCTTCTCAGTGGGAGTTGTATTTCACCACAGCCATATTCTTTAGCTCGGTGAAAGGACTGGCATAGAGGGAAACCGTATCTACTCCGGCTGTCATTTCTCTGTCACCAGGTTCCGCCCATTGTCACACATGACCATGCCTGGCTGTATGTTCAGCGGTGAGAGCCACAGATCAAGCTGCTGTGTTACAGCTTTCAACAACTCTGCAGCTCTGGGCAGTTTGTCACCTAAGCATTAAGCATGTTATCTTCAACACAGCCTGTTGCCTCTTGGCCAAGGCAGTGGTGCAGTGCTTTCAGCTTGTGATTGATGTGGTCATTTCGGAGATGGAGGAGGAGGTGCACGAGCTGAACGATGTGATTATATTGAGGTTACATTAGCGACTCTGTTTTTATACTAAAGAAAGATCCTACTGTTTTTTTCTTTTACGTTATTTTATAAGGCAAATGCATTCACCGGGAAATGTCATTTTAACAGTTTACAACCTTATCTGGCAATGTGGTGTGTGACACATCTTCAGACACATCCTGTTTCATTGATGATGGAGGGACTCTGAAAGACACATAGAGCAGGGCCACAGTAACGAGTACGACATGTTCCCATTAGAAAGGAGAGAGTCTGCTATACAGTTGTAGGGTATGCAGTGAGTCCAACGGCTGACCAAATTTAGGAAAAAACCCCACTAAGAATTTAAAGACACATAGAGCAGGGCCACAGTAACAAGTACGACATGTTCCCATTAGAAAGGAGAGGGTCTGCTATACAGTTATAGGGTATGCAGTGAGTCCAACGGCTGACCAAATTTAGGAAAAAACCCCACTAAGAATTTAAAGACACATAGAGCAGGGCCACAGTAACGACAAATTCCCATTAGAAAGGAGAGAGTCTCCCATAGTGTTGGTCTATGCAGTGAATGCAAGGGCTGCCAAAAATTTGGAGACACTTCAATGCCCCTTGGAAGAGACATGGAGGAGGGCCTCATAAAAAAATGTTCCCATTAGAAAGGAGCGGGCCTCATATACTTGTAATGCCCATGCACTAAGTGTATGGGCTGACAAACATTTACCCCTGGGGGGTATACATGAACATACTGTATACATTTTTTTTTTTTATACGGGCATCATAAACACCCTTTAAAAAAATTATGTGGGTGTTGCATCACTGACCACGGTCACCTTGGTGATATGGTGGTGGAGGATGAGGAGAAGGAGGAGGACAAGAGCAAATAGCCAAAATCAGGAAGCGTATATTCATGTCTGGGTGTGAAAAGGTGCATGGGAATACACCTCCCAAGAAAAGACACTGGATTTGAGTTTATGTTACACTGCTATCATTAGGTGGTGTTGAGAAGTCTGGCACAATCCAGCTCTTGTTCATTTTTATAAGAGTCAGCCTGTCAGCATTTTCAGTTGACGGGCGGATGCGCTTATCAGTTATAATTCCACCGGCGGCACTAAAAACCCGCTCTGATAAAACGCTGGCGGCAGGGCAGGCCAGGAGTCGTACCTCCAAGGCGTACAGACCGAGCTCATTCCACGTATCCAGCTTGGATACCCAATAATTATAAGGCACTTAGGAATCACGGAGGACGTTGGTACGGTCGGCAAGGTACTCCCTCAGCATCTTCCCAAACTTTGCACTCCTTGTGAGAGTACCCCGCGCCTCAGGGCCTGTGCGATGGGAGGGTCTGAGAAAACACTCCCAGAACTTTTACAGTGTTCCCCTGCCTCTGCTGGATTGAAGTTGCGTCTCTCTCACCTGTACACCTTGGTTGTCCAACGAAGTGTGCCCTCTGCCGCCAGCGTTTTCAGATGGGCATTTTTTTAATAGTTCCACCACAAGGGCCTTCTGGTACAGCCCCATTTTTGTAGACCTCAGGAATAAGAGATATAAAGTTCTCCTTGTAGCATGGCTCTAAAAGTGTCACTAACCAGTAATGACTGTCACCCAAAATTTTGAGAACCCGAGGGTCATGGGAAAGGCAGCGTAACATAACAGGCAAGACTTCCGTGTCCTCACCAAGAGGATGACTGACCATGCTCTCCTCCTCCTACTCTTCCTCCTCCTCTCTGTCCTCTGGCCATCCACGCTGAACAGACGGTATGACAGCTGTGCAGGTAGTGAGGTCTATAGTGCATGAAACTAGCTCCTGTCCTTCCTCCTCTTCCTCATTGTCACCCAATATCCATGTTGGGATGAGATGAGGCTGGGCTGTGTGTAATCACCCTGTATGGTTCCTTGCTCCATCCCATCGTGCTCTGCCTGCAATGCATCCTCTTTGATTGTGAGCAGAGAGCGTTTCAGAAGACAGAGAAGCGGGATGGTGACCCTAATTATGGCGTCATCACCGCTCACCATCTTGGTGGAGTCCTCAAAGTTTTGGAGGATGGTACATATGTCTGACATCCATGTTCACTCCTGAGGTCTTATGTGTGGAGTCTGAACTGAATGATGCTGGTACTCAACAACTGCCCTCTTCTGCTCACAAATCCTTCCCAACATCTGCAGTGTAGAATTCCAACGCGTGGGGATATCACACACCAGTCTATGAGCCGGAAGCTGCAAACGCTGCTGAAACACGGCAAGGGCGGCGGAAGCTGTAGCTGACTTTCTAAAATGGGCACACAGGCGGCGTACTTTAACAAGCAGATCCGGCAGCTCTGGGTAGGATTTGAGAAACCACTGAACCACAAGGTTAAGCACATGGGCCAGGCATGGTACGTGTGTGAGCTTGCCTCGCCTCAGAGCCGTCACCTGGTTCCGGCCATTGTCACACACGACCATGCCTGGCTGTAGGTTCAGTGGTGTGAGCCACAGATCTGCCTGAGCTGTCTACAACTCTTCAGCATTGTGCGGTTTGTCACCTAAGCATATTAGATTCTGCACAGCCCGTTGCCGCTTGGCCGAAGTAGTGCTGCAGTGCTTCCAGCTTGTGACTGATGTGGTCATTTCGGAGATGGAGGCTGAAGAGGAGGAGGTGGCTGAGGAGGATGAGGTGCACTAGCTGTAGACCATGGGGGCAACCCTGATTGACCTAGGGCCCGCAATCCTTGGCGTCGGGAGGATGTGTTCCGTCCCAAGGTCCGACTGGGTCCCGACTTCCATTATGTTAACCCAGTGTGCCGTCAGCGAGATGTACCGTCCCTGCCTACAAGCACTTGTCCACATGTCCATGGTTAGGTGGTCTTTCCCAGTAACTGCGTAGTTGAGGGCACGGCTAATGTTTTGGGACACGTGCTTGTGTAATGCGGGGACGGCACACCAAGAGAAATAGTGGCGGCTGGGGACCGAGTACCGAGGGACGGCCGCCGCCATCAGGTTGCGGAATGCTTCTGTCTCCACAAGCCTAAAAGACAACATTTCGAGTGCAAGCAGTCGTAAAATGTGAGAATTTAGTAGTGTGGCCTGTGGGGCATTGGCTGCATATTTGTGCTTGCGTTTCAAGGACTGGGGTATGGACAACTGAACGCTGCGCTGGGACAAGGACATGGATGTGCTTCCTGATGCTGCTACTTGAGAGTGCGCAACGACAGGTGCAGGGCAGGAGGCATCTTCGCATGCACCATGGACAGGGGATTGGCTTGCATGCACAACAGCAGAAGAAGCAATGGTGCCACCTGCAGACACTGTTCCTGGACCCTGGGGTTCGGCCCACAAAGTCGGGTGCTTTGCTGCCATGTGCCTGATCATGCTAGTGGTGGTCAGGCTCGTCGTTTTGCCACCCCTGCTGATGCTGGCCTGGCAGGTGGTGCAAATGGCCTTTTTGGGGTTATCGGCAGAGTCTTTAGAAAACAACCAGTCTCGGGAAGACCTAACAGTTGTACTGGCAACTTCCTTCGTGTTGGTGTTACAGGGAACGGTTGCCTGCCTTCTGTCTGCGGCCACCACACTGCTTCTTCCTGCCTGTTGGGGTGCTCTGTCTCCCTACCCCTGTGTGCTGCTGTCCTCGCTCTGCATGTCCTCCTGCCAGGTTGGGTCAGTTACTATATTATCCACCACCTCGTCTTCCACTTCCGCACTCTGGTCTTCCTCCTGACTTTCTGGCAATTGTGTCTCATCATCATCCACCTCTTGTGACACTTTCCCACCGTCGCCTTCGTGTGACCGTGGCTGCTCAAATATTTGAGCATCGCTACATGCGATCTCCTCTTGCCCTGCTTCAAGTGGACCGGGCGAGAGGCCCAAATCTATAAATGGAAAAGTGAACAGCTCTTCTGAGTGTCCAAGTGTGGGATCAGTTGTCTCTGGGTACTCAGCATTGTGGGAGGATGGAGGATCAGGGTGAGGAGTATGCGGTCTAGACTCATGGCTACTGATACTTGATTGTGTGAAGACAGGGTGGTGGTGGTGGCAAAGTGACTGGAAGCATTATCTGCTCTCCAACCAACAACCTTTTGACACTGCTCTGGGTTCAATAGTAGTGTGCTGCGGTCCTCTAGTAATGGGACAGGAAAGTCGACCGACAAGATGTGGGTGTTTGTTGTGGCACAATTTCAGCTTGCCCATTGCCACGTCCTCGGCCTCAACCTCTACATGCACCGTCAAGTCCACTTTCCCGTCCTTTGCCATGCACCTTGCCCATGTTAAATAGAGGACAATATTTTCCACGTTCACAAGAAATAGCTGATTTTGGAATGCAGTTATATGTGATACGTCTGACAGAGAACCAGGGTTTTAAATAGCAGGCTTGTAGTTTACTAATACTATTCTTCACAGAGACCTAGTGTGAGCAGCTTGACTAATACACTTCAATAAAATGGAAGATAGAAATGGCTGATTTTGGAACACTGTTATATGTGATACGTCTGACAAAGAACCACGGGTTTAAATATCAGGCCTGTACTTTACTAAGACTATTCTTCACAGAGACCTACTGTGAATAGCTGGACTAATACACTGCAACGAAATGGAAAGCAGAAATGGCTGATTTTGAAACGCTGTTATATGTGATACGTCTGACAGAGAACCACGGTTTTAAATAGCAAGCCTGTAATTTACTAATACTATTCTTCACAGAGACCTAGTGTGAATAGCTTGACTGTAACATACCTGGTGGCGGGCTTGCATGGTGCACCATCTCTCACCATGCAAGATCGCAAACTTGATCCTCAGTCCAGTCTGCTAGCCTGGCTTCTATTCATGCTGTCTGTTTGTCTCTGTTCTGACTGCTTAGGGCGGTGGCCCGGTTACTTCCTGTTTCTTGTAGCTGCTGTGGGCACACCCCTACACCCCTAATGCGTCCTCAGCCTATTGCTGTCTGTCACTGGATATTTAAACCAGCTCCACCTGGAAACTGATGCCTGAGCAACTCTATCATTCAGTGTGCTCCTTGACTCTGAATGTGCCAGGTCCTGTTCTGTGCTTGTCTGTTTCGCCACTCTGGGGACTGTATTCCCAGACTGGCTCCTGTATCTCTTTCAGTAGCAGATCCTGTCAGAACTGTATCCTAGCTTGTTCGTCCCACCTTCTAGGGGCCGCAAACCTAGACCTGTTGTCTGTGTTTTCTTGCCTGTCTGTCCGCCTTCCTGGAGGTTGTATTTCCAGGCCAGTGTGAACTCACTCCTAGCCTGTTCGTTCCGCCTTTTCTGGGGGCCGCATACTCAGACTCGCTCCAGTATCTCGCTGCAGTGTCAGTTCCTGTCTGAACACTCAATTCCTGTCTGAACACTCTCCTAGCCTGTTTCCTGTTTTTCTCTAAGTCCGTATCTTCCCCTTTTCTGCAGAGTCTGTTCCTGCGCCTAACTCCTACTCGTTGTCGCTGTACTTCTGTTTGTGAGTTTAGAGTCCACTCGCTACTTCATTGCAAGTATCTTGTGTGTATCTGGTTCTGCCTTTCCTTTCCAGTCTGTTCCGTGTGAACAGAGCCCTGTCCCCTCTGCTCTGCCTTTGCTCACCGCTCCGGCGGTTCTTGCCTGCTCTGCCTTGCTCACCGCTCCGGCGGTTTATGCCCGCTCTGCCTTGCTCACCGCTCCGGCGGTTTCTCTCTGCTCTGCCTTGCTCACCACTCCGGCGGTTCCTGCCTGCTCTGCCTTGCTCACCGCTCCAGCGGTTCTCGATCTGCTCTGCCTTTGCTCACCGCTCCAGGCGGTCTCGCTCTGCTCTGCCTTTGCTCACCGCTCCAGGCGGTCTCTCTCTGCTCTGCCATTGCTCACCGCTCCAGGCGGCCTTGCTCTGCTCTGCCTTTGCTCACCGCTCCAGGAGGTCTCGCTCTGCTCTGCCATTGCTCACCGCTCCAGGCGGCCTTGCTCTGCTCTGCCTTTGCTCACCGCTCCAGGCGGTCTTGCTCTGCCCTGCCTTTGCTCACCTCTCCAGGCGGTCTCGCTCTGCTCTTGCTTACCGCTCCGGCAGCCTCGCCCTGCTCTGCTCTTGTTCACCGCTCCGGCGGTCTCGCTCTGCTCTGCATGTTCATTGGTTCTCTAAAGAGCGCTAAACATGCAGGGTGGGGACCCGAGTTCCCGCCTGAGCAAACTGGAAATACTCGCCGAACTTGTCGAGCACCGTGATGCTCGGGTGAGTACCGAGCAGTGGCGAGCACATTCGCTCATCATTAGTGAAGAGCCAATATAGGGAACGTTATTGGAGACAGGGTGATATTGGATCAGCCTAGGAGGTCTGCACTACCCCCTTTCCCTAGAGTCTGGGCTCCCTTTCCCTCTTCCCTTTGTGTTGCATTAAGTCTTTCCCACACCTTGAGTGACATTATCGCTGGCGTGGCACATTTTGAAAAAGAAAACAAAACCTGACACTGTTTTTTTTTTTGTGTGTGTTTTTTTTTTTAATTCCCTTTGGTATGGGTTCAGTTGCAGAGCTCGCAGAGCGACTGCGCAGTCTGTCTCTAGAGGTGAATGACCTCCGATGTGAGGTTCAGCGGCAGCATCAGCGGCTAAAAGTTGCCAATGTGGAGGTCTCTACAGGTAGGCCTGTCCAGCCTGAACCCAAGGTTGCCCTCCCTGACAGGTTTTCAGGAGGTAGGGACACGTTTTTTGTATTCAAGGTGGCTTGCAAACTGTGTTTTAAATTTTGTCCTTATTCCTCCGGAAATGAGGAGCAACAAGTGGGAATTGTGATCTCTCTACTGCAGGGAGATCCTCAGTAGTGGGCGTTTTCTTTACCGTAGGACTCGGTTTGTCTCCAGTCTGTGGAGGTGTTTTTTTTCGGGGCTCTGGCCCTCATCTATGATGACTCTGACCTCGTCTAGGCTACGTCGCCTTCAACAGGGGAATCAGTCAGTGAAGACGTACAGTTCTGAATTCCGCAGATGGGCAACTGGTTCCAAATGGAATAACTCAGCCCTTAGAAGTCAATTTTGTGAGGGTCTTACTGAAATGTTGAAAGATGCCTTGGCAGTATATGAAACCCCTCAGTCCTTGGAGGCTGCCATGTCGTTGGCCATACGTCTTGATAAACGCCTTCGGGATAGACGGGTGAGACCACCTTCTCCTTGGCCTTCTTGTCAGGGTTGTGTACCTCTGCTGGGGGAGTGGTCTGGGGGTGAACCAGTACTAGGGGAGGTGGAGGAACTCATGCAGTTGGGGGGTGTCTCTGTATCATACATTTCCCTGGAGATTTGCAAGAAAAAAGGCGTATTTTTTTTGTGAGAAAAGGGGGCATTTTGTTGGGACCTGTCCTTCAATTCCTAAACAAAAGGAGACTCGATTAACTCTTGGTAGTCTGGAGATGGATAAACAAGGGGTGCATTTGTTGCCAAACTGCAGTTCCCGGTTTGTCCTGACAGCAGAGGTGGTGCTAAAGAGCAAAACCGAGAAAATTTCTGTGTTCGTTGACAGTGGAGCTGGAGTCAGCATGGTTTATGCCGCATTTGTGAAAACTCATGGTCTTGCTTGCTGTACTTTAGCTAAACCTATTTCCATATTCACCATCGACTCGGAGCCACTTGCACAGAAAGCATTTACTCAGATTGTACATAATGTTACACTGAGGGTGGGGTCAGTTCATTGTGGAATAATCCCTTGCTATGTCCTTGACAATCTTCTCACACCTATTGTTTTGGGTATTCTTGGCTTGTTAAACATAATCCGCTGGTGGATTGGCAAACCGGAGAGATTATTGAATGGGGAGATTACTGCTATGAGAACTGCTTAGATATTTCCCTTGCTACTGTCTCTATGTAAATATCACTTGCTTTTCTGTCTGGTTTTGAGGATGTTTTTGTTATGAACTGCTACAAACACTAAGGAAAGATAGGAAAACTGTCCCTACAATAGGGCTAAGCTGATTCCCTACGATGCAGCGGGGGACCTGTTCCTTGTGAACAGACCCGCCTAAGTCCTCGGCTAGTCTGATCGCAGACCTATAGATATAAGGGAGGGGTCCCTACAAGAACTAAGGACTGGGATATAGTTGGACACCTCCTAGCAGAAATTGTAGCAGAGCAAAGACAAACAAACAAACAGAAGTACTAGTGGTCAAAAGACCAAGCAAACTACAGAGTAAGGTACAAAGGCACCGGCTATCTTAAGAGTAAATGTAACACTGAAGTCCAGCAAGGCCAGGAGGGCGGAGCTGGATTAAATAGGCAAAAGGTCATGTGACCAGCAAAATAGAAAAAACTAACAGGAGGGTTCTAACAGTACCCCCTCTTCTATGAGGATCCTCCGGATCCTCCAGGCCCAGGTCTATCAGGAAACCTCCTGTGAAACGCTCTGACAAGTCTAGGAGCAGAGACATCATCCGCCCTTACCCAGGAGTTATCCTCGGGACCGAAACCTTTCCAAGCGACGAGATACTGCAATCTCCCTCTATGCCATCTAGAATTAAGAATGCGAGAAATTTCATATTCACCGTCTTCCTCCACCGGAGGAACAGAGACAATGGCGTCCCTATCAGAAACAATGTCGGTAGGAACGCCATGGAGCCTGACAATTTCTTTAACAAAAGCCTTAGCGAGTGTCTTGGCGCAGGGCAGTTTGATGAAGGGAACCAAGTGACACATCTTGCTAAAACGGTCCACGACCACCCAGATAACAGTGAAACCCTCAGAGGCAGGAAGGTCAGTAATAAAATCCATAGCAAGATGCGTCCAAGGAGCACTAGGAACCTCCAGAGGGCAAAGCAACCCCGCAGCAGGAGCATGTGAAGACTTAGATCTAGCACACACAGTACATTGACGCACCCACTTAATGACTTCCTTCTGCCACCCAGGCCACCAAAAACTGCGACCTACAAGTCTCTTAGTCTCCGAAATTCCTGGATGACCTGCCAACCGAGACTCATGACACTCCACAAACAAATCTCTCCTAAAGTTCCTAGGCACAAACAACCTCCCATGGGGAGTGTTAGATGGGGCATCCTCCTGGGCTTTCAGAATCCCATCTTCCAAAACGGAGTCCAATGCTGCTATCACAACACCTTCCTGTAAAATGCTCTCCTCCTACTCGGTACCAACCATGGGAGAAAAGCTGCGAGACAAAGCATCCGCTTTAACATTCTTGGTACCCGGAATGTAAGTAACAGAAAAATTAAACCGCGAAAAAAAAAGTGCCCACCTAGCCTGACGGACATTCAAGCGCTTGGCAGCATCAAGATAGATCAGATTCTTATGATCAGTAAAAACCTGAATGGGAAATTCAGCACCTTCCAAGAGATGACGCCAATGTTCAAATACGAGTTTGACAGCCAGCAACTCCCGATTACCGACATCGTAATTAAGTTCGGTCTCAGAAATTTTTTTTTAAAAAAAAGCACAGGGATGTACTCCATCCTTGTTTTCCTGAGACAAAACAGCACCGACTCCCACCGAAGAAGCATCAACCTCGACCAAAAAAGGCTTGGTCTCATCAGGCTGCATAAGGATGGGGGCAGAACTGAACATCTCCATGAGATACACAAAAGCTTCAATGGCCTCAGTAGTCCACTGGACCGTATTCGCACCTTTCCTTGTGAGATCGGTCAGCGGCTTAACAATTATAGAAAAATTCTTAATGAATTTTCTGTAATAATTGGCGAAACCCAAAAATCTCTGTATTGGTTTCAAACCAATAGGCCTAGGCCATTCCTGCACAGCCTGAACCTTCACTGGGTCCATCTCAAAGCCCTCGCTGGAGATAATGTAGCCCAAAAAACTAATTCTCTGCACAGCGAACTCACATTTCTCCTGCTTAGCAAAAAGTGAATTGTCGCTTAACAACTGCAATACCTCACGTACGCTCCGCCAATGAGACTCCAGATCCGGCGCAAAAATCAAAATGTCATCCAAATACAACACCACATTCTTACCGATCAACGGTCTTAGGATGTCATTAATAAGGTTCTGAAAAAACGTTGGTGCGTTGGTAAGACCAAAGGGCATAACTAGATTCTCAAAATGACCCACTGGAGTGTTAAAAGCAGTTTTCCACTCATCACCTTCCTTCATACGTAACAAATTGTATGCCCCCCGGAGATCAATCTTAGAGAACCACTTGGCCCCCACTAACTGGTTGAACAAGTCAGGAATTAATGACAGTGGGTAGGAATTGCGTACTGTAATTTTATTAATTTCGCGAAAGTCCAGACATGGACGTAAACCGCCGTCCTTTTTTTTTACAAAAAAGAATCCAACAGCCACAGGTGACTTAGAAGGTCTAATGTGACTGGCGGCCAGGCTAGTCTGTATGTATTCCTCCAAGGCATTTCTCTCAGGGATAGTAAGATTAAATAAGCGACTCTTGGGAAGAGTTGCTCCAGGGACAAACTCAATAGTACAATCATAGTCCCTATGAGGAGGCAAAACTTGCGACTCCTCCTCTGAAAAAACCTTCCAAAAATCCTGAATAGGTACAGGTAAATCCCCTCTTTCCACAGCAGCAATGCGACCGTTGCAACATCTATCATAGCACTTAGGACTCCAGGGCTTAATTTCATTGGTAGACCAGTCCAGTACAGGATTGTGCAATTTTAACCAAGGTAACCCCAAAACCAATGGAGTAGGCAAATTATTTAATACCGCCAAATCCAAATTCTCTTGGTGGATACCATTAATGGTGAGGGGAAATTCAAAAACCTTGTGAGTAATACCTTTCAAGGGAGAGCCATCAACAGCAACCACAGAAATAGGAGATGACAAAAGTTTGGATTCTAATTTAAATTTTTCCAAAAAACCCTCATCAATCACATTGAGTGTAGAACCACAATCCACAAATACCCGAAATTCAATCAACTCCTCCTGGAATGAGGTGCTTCCAGAAAGAAATACTCCTTTTGAGTTTAAACAAGCTATGGGGGCGTAACTGACCTCTTTTTTTTTTTCTTTGTTCAAACGAAGCACACAGTTCTTAATAAAGTGGTCAGATTTACCGCAATAAAAACACAATCCTTTAGCAAACCTGCGGTCTTTTTCCTGAGAGTGGGGTGACATCGCCCGAATCTCCATCGGTTCTCCACCCTCCGAACAGACCCTCTGAAAACTAGGAGCTGCCATAGCAGTAGATTTCTCTTCATTACTCCTAGCATGCAGTCTCCTGTCCACACGTATGGCTAATTGCATTGCCTCCTGCAAGGTTCCAGGTTTTGGGAAGGCAATTAGTAGATCCTTAACTCTTTCACCTAGACCATCAAGAAACATTTTAATGCTGAGTCATTCCATTCCACTTCAGCCGACCATCTTCTGAAGTATGTACAATAATTTTCCACATCACCTGATCCCTGCTTCAAACATCTTAATTCAGTTTCAGCAGATGAGACTCGATCAGGATCATCATACAACAACCCCATAGCAGAAAAAAAATCTTCCACAGATCTAAAACACGGATCATTAGGTTGTAGAGAAAAGGCCCATCCCTGTGGTTCTTTGCGCAAAAGTGACATTATAAACCCAATGCACTGTGATTCATTTCCCGAGGATCTGGGTCTTAACCCCTTTCCAACCCTTGCCGTATTAGTACGCACATTTGCATACCCCCGGTTCAGTGAGGGCTCCGGCGCTGAGCCCCCACTGAACCGAGCACATGTCAGCTGATTCTTACAGCTGACATGTGCCCGCAACAGCCGCGGGTGGAATCGCGATCCACCCGCGGCTGTTAACATGTTAAATGCCGCTGTCAATCTCCGACAGCGACATTTAACGCGCGCTTCCAGGTTGCGCGTCATAAGCCCCGCCCACCGGCGACCCCGTCACGTGATCGCTGGTCACCGATGGGCGTGCATGACAACCCAGGGTCTGCAGCAGACGCCTGTGGTTGTCATGATCTCGTCGCTATGAGCGCCACCTAGTGGTCGGCGCTCATAGCACAGGACCATTTCTGCTATATGCAGGGGATCTGCTGGTCCCCTGTATGTAGCAGAGACGATCAGACAACTGCTGCTTCTAGTCTCCTATGGAGACTATTGAAGCATGCAGTAAGTGAAAAAAAATGTTTTTAAAAATATAAAAAAAATAAAAAAAAATAAAAGTTTAAATCACCCCCCTTTCACCCCATTCAAAATAAAATATATTATAAAAAAAACCCACATACACATATTTGGTATCGCCGCGTTCAGAATCGCCCCATCTATCAATATAAAAAAATAATTAATCCGATCGGTAAACGGTGTAACGAGAAAAAAATTCTAAACGCCAGAATTACGTTTTTTGGTCGCCACAAAATTGCAATAAAATGCAATAACGGGCGATCAAAACATCGGATCTACCCCAAAATGTTATAAATAAAAACGTCAGCCCGGCGCGTAAAAAATAAGCCCTCACCCAGCCCTAGATCCCGAAAAATGGAGACGCTACAGGTCTCGGAAAATGGCGCTATTTTTTTAAAAAAAAATTTACCAAATTTTGGAATTTTTTTTCACCACTTAAATATAAAATAACATATACATGTTTGGTGTCTACAAACTCGTAATGACCTGGAGAATAAGAATGGCAAGTCAGTTTTAGCATTCAGTGAACGTGGTAAAAAAAATAAGTAAAAAACAACTGTGGTATTGCACTTTTTTTGCAATTTTACCGCACTTGGAATTTTTTTACCGTTTTTCCGTACACGATCTGGTAAAACTAGTAATGGCGTTGAAAAGTACAACTTGTTCCGCAAAAAATAAGCCCTAACACGGCCATATTGTCCAAAAAATAAAGACACTATGGCTCTGGCAACAAGGGGAGCAAAAAACGAAAAAGCAAAAACGACAAAACCCAAGGTTGCGAAGGGGTTAAACGAAAATATAATAAACAAGAGTTTGTAAAGGAAAAAAAATCTTGCCGTTTACCATAAAAAAAATCTGGCAGTCCTACCTTTGGTTCGACAAAATGCGCTCCAGGACAGCTACTCACATGTTGCTGGAGCTCGGCCACCTCCAAAGACAGTCCGTGCAGGCGTTGAGCCAACTCCTGAACCGACACCATGCTGAAATCAGGATTTCTTTCCTTAGAGTGTTTTATTTTTGGGCTGGACTTACTGTTATGAACTGCTACGAACACTAAGGAAAGATAGGAAAACTGTCCCTACAATAGGGCTAAGCTGATTCCCTACGATGCAGCGGGGGACCTGTTCCTTGTGAACAGACCCGCCTAAGTCCTCGGCTAGTCTGATCGCAGACCTATAGATATAAGGGAGGGGTCCCTACAAGAACTAAGGACTGGGATATAGTTGGACACCTCCTAGCAGAAATTGTAGCAGAGCAAAGACAAACAAACAAACAGAAGTACTAGTGGTCAAAAGACCAAGCAAACTACAGAGTAAGGTACAAGGCACCTGGCTATCTTAAGAGTAAATGTAACACTGAAGTCCAGCAAGGCCAGGATTGCGGAGCTGGATTAAATAGGCAAAAGGTCATGTGACCAGCAAAAATAGAAAAAACTAACAGGAGGGTTCTAACAGTTTTTTCTGAGAGGGGGTGTCAGGATTTGCCTCCTCATCGTGCATATGACTGTTCTATTAACCTGACCCCTGGAGCTAAACTACCGAAGTCCAGACTGTATAATCTTTCTGGCCCTGAGAGACAAGCCATGAAGGACTTCATTGTGGACAGTCTGGAGAAGGGACATATCAGACCCTCATTTTCGCCCATGGCATGGTGGCAGGGTTCTTCTTTGTGAAGAAAAAAGGTGGCGGTCTACGTCCATGTTTATATTTCCGGGAATTAAGTGAAATTACCATCCATGATCCATACCCTCTTCCTCTGATTCCTGATTTGCTGAGCCAGGTTGTAGGAGCTAAGGTATTCTCCAAGTTGGATTTAAGGGGAGCCTACAATCTGGTTAGAATCAGAGAAAGGGACGAATGAAAAACAGCATTCAATAATCCTGAAGGGCATTTTGAGAGTCTGGTTATGCCTTTCAGTTTGACCAATTCACCTGCGGTATTCCAGCATTTCATAAATTATATTTTCCATCATTTGGTGGGAAGGTTTGCAGTGGTCTAGCTGGACGATATTTTGGTTTACTCACCTGATTTGGAGACACATCGGGGGCATGTTAAGCAGTTGCTCCAGATATTAAGGGATAATAAACTTCATGCCAAATTGAAAAAATGTGTTTTTGCTGTTCAATAGGTGCAGTTTTTGGGGTACTTGTTGTCATCTTCGGGTTTTCGGATGGATCCAAAGAAGATCCGTGCAGTCCTTGATTGGGACCGTCCCGAGAACCTGAAGGCTCTACAACATTTTCTGGGCTTTACTAATTTTTACCGGAAATTCATCCAAAATTACTCTGTTATAGTGAAACCCCTTACTGACATGACTAAGAAGACGGGGTCTGATTTTTCCAAATGGTCAGATGCTCCCCTCTAGGCTATTTCTTCCTTAAAGAATCATTTTGCCACTGCACCTATACTCAGTCAACCCGATGTTTCCCAACCCTTTATTGTGGAAGTTGATGCGTCGGATGTCGAGGTTGGGGCTGTGTTGTCTAAGGGTCCAACCCCTGGTAAATGGCGTCCATGCGCCTTCTTTTCTAAAAAATTGTCTTCGGCTGAGAGAAATTATGACATGGGTAATAGGGAACTATTGGTGATCAAATTGGCGTTCGAAGAATGGTGACATCTTTTGGAGGAGGCTGTCCATCCTATTACTGTTATTACTGACCATAAGAACTTGTCATATCTCCAGTCAGCTAAACATCTCAACCCTAGGCAAACCAGATGGTCCCTGTTTTTTACTAGGTTCAATTTTGTTTTCACTTTTCGTCCAGGGGTCAAAAATGTCACGGCTGATGCTTTGTCCCGGAGCTTCCCTGGTGGTGTTGACCATGACAACATTGCCCTTATATTACAGAAAGGGGTAGTCATTTCGGCACTGTATCCTGAACTGGAGGGTGAGGTTCATGTATACCCCCATGGGTTGGAAGCTCAGGGGGACGCCCCTGCCTCCTGCCCTTCAGGAAGGTTATTTGTACCATCTAATCTGCACCGCAAAGTAACTAAGGAACATCATAACTCTGTGCTTGCTGGGCATCCAGGTGGTAAGGCAACCGCGGACCTCCTCTCTTGTCGTTTTTGGTGGCCGGGGTTGCTTCGGGATGTGATTGAACACGTATCTGCTTGTAGTATTTGCGTGCGTTCTAAGGTTTCGCATACCCGTCTGTCTGGTGCTCTTCTTCCGCTACCTATCCCCAGTGGGCCACAGACACACTTGTGCATGGATTTTAATACTGAGATACCGGTTTCTGCAGGCAAAGCAGTAGTTTTGGTGGTTGTAGATATGTTCAGTAAAATGGCTCACTTCTTCGCATTACCTGCACTTCCAAGTGCCAAGACACTTGCTCAGGTGTTCATAAATGAGATTGTGAAGCTTCATGGGGTTCCCTCAGATGTGGTGTCAGATTGGGGGACCCAGTTTGTTTCCAAGTTCTGGAAGGCATTCTGTTCTTGACTGGGGTGCAGTTGTCCTTTTCCTCTGCCTTCCACCCTCAGTCGAATGGATAGACCGAGTGTGTCAGTCAGAATTTGGAGACCTACCTCAGGTGTTTCGTCTCCAAAAATCAGCAGGATTGGGTATCCTACTTACCGCTGGCAGAATTTGCCATTACTAATAATCGTCAAGAATCCACTGGCAGGTCACCGTTCTTCGGTGCATATGGTTATCACCCACAATTTGGTACCTTTAGTGGGAGAGGAGCTTCAGGAGTTCTTGAGGAGGAACGGTTTGCTTCGTCGCTCTCCTCAATATGGCAGGGTAATCTGAGTAATTTAAAGATTATGGGAGACCGGTATAAACATCTGGCTGACAGAAAACGCTTGCCAAGTCCGGACCTGAATATGAATGACTTTGTGATGTTGTTGACCAGGAATATAAGATTGAAAGTTCCTTCTTGGAAGCTGGGACCTAGGTTTATTGTAATTGTTATGCCCTATGAGAGCATAATAAAAATAAGGGTACATGTACCAAATGGACAGCCTAGGCAGCCGATGTGGGGCCCGATGAAAGGGAGGCTTAGATTTAATTAGCTGCTCTTACATTCCAAGGGGGTCTTTGGACACGCATAAAGTGCCCCTTCTTGACAGACTCATTGGTATAAAAGAAACATTTGGTTTATGGTTATATTGGGGGGTAAACAATGGTCCCCAGATGTGGTAGCATAAATGGTGTGAAGTTAGGCCATGAGGATGCCTAATTTTGAACTTTGCTAAGAGGTCATTTTTTTTACATACATGAATAGGAATATTTTAAGAAATTGTGTATGCTTTTTCGAATTCAACCTATCGGTCTGAATAATGTGTGATAAGAATTTGTCCACAATGACAATTTTTCATCTATACTAAGAATGTGTAATTTGTGAAACTAGCCATTATTTCCTTCTCTCACAAGCCTAGTTCATTATCACATGCCAGGCCTTGTAGTACTCCCAATGAGCCTGCCTAGGGCACTGGTAGGTGACAAGCATGTCCTATATCACAGGTGGATGTTGATGTATGTTTCAGTCTTACGGTTAATTTTAACATTCCCCCCTGCTTGCATAGGCTTGCACAGTCATAGCCACACTTAATGGCGTCCATCATACGATGTTTTAACCTCTACTTTGTTTGGAAAGTTGAATACTGAACAATATGAGGGATATCACGTGACTCAACCGTTTGAGCAAGAATAAAAAATGTCAAAGTAGTGTCATGTGAGCCTATTGACTCTGCTGATACAGTAAGAGGGGCCAATGAAGGGAGGAAAGTTCCAAAATATGCACCTGAAAATATTCTCAGTGCTTCACTGAAAACCCTATAATAGTAGCTTGGGAGTTTTCAAAAGTTTTTCTTGATTTCAGAACTGCAATAATAATTGCTTTGCACTAATCTGGGAAAATGAAGGATTTTAGCACTATTACAGTCATAATATACAAGCAGAATCGAGCATTTGACTTGGATGTAGAGTAAAGGTGGAAAAGTGCACTAAGTAAGGTCCATAAAAACATGGTTGGTACATGTAGAGTAAAGGTGGAACAGTGCACAAAGAGTAAAGGTGGAACAGTGGCGCACAAAGTAAGGTCCATAAAAACATGGTTGGGGGGAGTTTGGTAGAAGAACATGGCCACCTGCACAGAGCAAGGACCTCAACCCCATTCCACTCCTTTGGGATAAACTAGAATGGAGATTGTGAGCCCGGCTTCTCCTCCAACATCAGTGTCGGACCACACAAATGCTCTTCTGGGTGTAAAAACCCTCATACTCCTTTAAAATCTTGAAGTTTTCCCAGAAGAGCAGAAAATTTTATAGCTGCAAAGGTGGAACCTGCTCTATATTCATTTTTATGGATGTAGAATGGGATGTCATAAAAGCACCTGTAGTTTAATGGGTTTGCCCATATAGTATATATTTCTGTGGTTTTGAAAATTAAATTTTTCTTACAAGATGATCAAGTTTTCCCATGAAAACTTTCACACAATGGGAAATTTCATATATTTTGACTTTGTTTAATATGTAATTTTTCTAAACGAAAGTGAACATTTACCAATTACGTGCAAGAAATAAATAGATAAAATTAACTGTAGGGTTGGGAACCAATGATACATTTTTATAGGCACTTGTGAAGAATATTCAAGATAATCCCATGTCAATCATTGTGCCCTGTTTGGCGGGTTTTATAGAGCTCTTCATGCACAGTGTAATTCGACACTCTTGTAAGGGAGGGGCCGAGAGGCAAGGAGTGACATACCTCACAGCAACTGTGAGCTGCACAGGATGGCCCCCTACTGATTTCAAGCCATGCCGCCTTTTGTGTGAGATACTATAATTCAACACCGAGTTATGGGAATACAATACATCTCAGTGATAAACCAACTAGATTTTTGGAAATCCAAAAAAACGGGGAATGTCACCCTAGCTTTCAGCACAGTCCAGCGCGTAGGGAAAGAGAGATACCCAGAACAGCCTTGCGGGGCCCCTAGGGCCCAGGTGCTTGGTATCCACGCGTAGCAGTGGCCCGGCTGGATCAGATTATACCAGAACTGGCCCTCTACGAACGTCCATTCAGGAGGTATAGCCCATTGTAGTTTTTGGGAGACAAGAAGTGGAGACTTGGGCTCAACCAGGGGGCAGTAGTGGGAGTGACCCAGAGAGTTTAAAGGTCCCTGCAGCTAGAGCCCCGTGTCTTTTTTCCTGGGGAGGTCATGACATCACCTCCTGTGGAAGGTGTCCGTCAACCAAGAGAGGGCCCACAAGCCTCCCATGTGGCAGCCCTCCCCCAAAAGCCAGGTCATCCATCTGACTGGTAACTGACTCGTAATAACTGCTTTATATATGTTGTTCCCCTTCTATTGTGCTTACAACACTGACCATTGTGTATGTGTAGAACAGGCAAGAAAGCTTGTAAAAGGACTTCAACATGACGTTTCAAGGATGGAGCGAGACTGCCATCTACTGGCCAGATACAGTCAATCGGAACCAAAATATGCAAGGGAAGTTGCAGGGAGGGCAGATTCAGACGCTGGACCCGATCAGGTGACTTCCAGGAAGGAGTTCCAGGAGATAAGAGGCCAGCGCGCCAAACCTGAGGGGTCTTTGGCGCCAAGCAGCAGAAAGGAGCAGACGTGCTCCCTGCGTCCTGAGAAACCCCGCGTGACAGGCCAAATCCAGAGGCCTGAAAGGTGCTCCAGCCGGGAACCGGTAAAAGAGCTCCGGATCCCTCACAGTTGTGACCCGAGTGCTGTGCCTGCTGAGGGGACTAGGAACCTGATCGCGGTGCTGAGTGAGTTCGCGGAACCCGACGTCGCCCGCCGACAGACGAGCCCTGGACCCCCCTATCCAAGGCTCGAGAGACTGCCTCCAACGGCCAAGCAGAGAGGAGTTGAGAGACGGTTGCCCCAGGGAAGTCACGCCAGCGGAAGCAGAGGAGCTGCATACGTGAGCAGGGCCGTCACTTCCACTGTTCACTCACGGTACCGGGGACAATTGGGTTTATGTACTCAGGTTGGGAGGGGAACGGTTGGGGCTAAAGTAGCACAACGTGATTTAATTGAATTTGTCCGGAAGAGACTCACGGCCTAGCGGGAATAACCGGTGACCCCCGCTAGGGCCAAATGCACAGTTAAAGAACTTGCATGGTGTCTCCCATGATTGAGGGCATCACCTTACTTTAAGAGACTGCGCCTTACTTTAAGAGACTGCGCCTTACTTTGAGAAATTTCGTATTTTGCTGATATTTCAAACCACTGTTCATTACCCTTGTTGCTAATCCCTTGTTTCAGTATACCTGTTGTATAAAATTGTTTACAAACATCTGTGACTGTTCTCGCCTTGTGTCTCTGTGCGTTGCATTCCGGCACCTGCATTACATTTGGCGTAGTCGGCAGGATGCAACATTCAGACGCAGAGATGGCGGATCAGTCTGGGGGCTATGCTCAGCCATCTTCCCAAGTTTACAGGGGATGGCATGTCACTGTGGGACTGGGCAGAAAGACTGAGAAGTATGCTACGTATGTATCCCCTTGACCCTCTAGCCCAGGCGGAGGCCCTCCTAACCCTTGATGGAGAGGCCCGACAGACTGTGATGTACCGCCCACCTGGGGACCGTGACACCGTGGATAAAGTGATAAAAATTCTAGAGGACACGCACGGTGACACTACAGATTTGGGACACTTGCGCTTACGGTTGTTTCAGCGGGTCCAAGGGGAAAATGAGACAGTAAATCAGTATGTTAATGCATTACAGGAAGTGACAGCCCATATCACTAAGAAAACTCGAGATGGGAACCGAGGACTGGGACCATTGGATGAGGTGTTGCATGACCAACTGATTGCTGGCTTGAAAGACCCTTCCCTGAGGCAGATCCTGAAGGAGCGGCTGCGATTGAGCCCTGATATGGGCTTCCAGGAGGTAGGGGCTGAAGCTAGAGTCCTGGAGAGAGAAGTTCCTGTTCTCAAAGCCACAGTTAGAAGTCATGAGGCAATTGCTCCTGGATTCACCAACCAAGAGCCTGATTGGGTACGGGAAAAACGTCAGGAAATTCTAGACATTCGGGGTGAGCTGAATGCTATTAGGAAGACTCCTACTGCCCCCTTGCCGACGGACCGTACTGCTCAACGCGGATGGAGACCAGAACGAGAAAGACGTTCCTATCCGGCCCCAGCACGACATGTACCCGATCTATCGGCAGAACGAGGATCGGAGTGCTGGACCTGCGGAGGTAGGGGGCATATCTCCAAAGACTGTCCCAACCGAGAAAGGAGGAGGAGGGGACAGCCGTTAAACTAAAATGCCCCACGGTTGTGGAGCATACCGTGGGGTCTCGAGCTTCAGAGAGTAGAAGAGGGAGCTCTGAAGACATTGTCTCCGAGAGGCCCATTATCTGGGCTGAATTCAATGGACAGCGGATCCGCTGTTTGATGGACACCGGGTCTCAAGTGACCACTATGCCTGAGACGTACTTCCAAAGTCACTTTCCTGAAGTCGCTCGTTCCTGCCGGGAACCCACTGTCAAACTGGTGGCGGCTAATCAACTACCTATCCCAGTAGCGGGAGTAGTATGGATGTCCGTGCGGGCATGTAGAAAGGACCTCGGTCGAAAAGGGATCGTACTGACCACAGGGTCCGGAGGCGATGGGCCCATTGTAACCCTGGGCATGAATGTGCTGAAAGAAGTCGGACAGTTCCTGGCTGAGGGCTGTAGCAAAAACAACTGGACCCGCGCCACTCGAGACCCAGCTAACAAGAGAGTGTTCCAACACCTCGTGCGGGTCAGTCAGATTCAAAAGTTGCCCACTACCTCTCAGTACCTTGGTAAGGTATCGATACCGCCCGAAGCCACAATGACACTGCCGGTGGGACAGACTGTACTCACTTTGCCGGTGCTGGCACATGTGTCCTTAGAGGGCGTGGACATTCAAACTGAACCAATGGAGGGAGAAGAAGCGCCCTCTGGACTCCTGATTGCTCGAACTCTGGCCACCGTGCGGCACGGTCGAGTACCCGTGCGCTGCATCAATTTAAGTGGCACCAGTTTACAGTTGTTGCCCCGGCAAGAGGTGGCGCGAGTGTGCATAATGCCAGAGGCCCTTACTAGAGCTGACGCTATAGGGCTGGCGCCTGTGGAAGGAAAGCCATGGACCCTAGAGGTGTCCCTCAATAGCCAGGAGCATGGAAGAGAACCGTTGGCTGGACGCCACCTCCTGGAAGAAATGGAGGCTAACCTGACTGAGTTTTCTGCTGGACAAGTAAGACAGATCGAACAACTTCTACAGCGATATCAGGGAGTGTTTGCACAGCATGAAGATGATTTCGGGTGCACTCGGGACATTCAGCACGAAATACCCACCGGAAATAATGCTCCCATCCGAGAGAGATATCGGCAGATCCCGCCTCAAATGTACCAGGAGGTGAAAGAGCTGTTGGCCCACATGTTTCGGAACGGTGTGATCCGTGAAAGCCAGAGCCCCTGGGCGGCTCCGATCGTGCTGGTCCAAAAGAAGGATGGTACCCTGAGATTCTGCGTAGACTATCGAAAGCTGAATGCCTGTACAGTACGGGACTCCTATCCACTCCTTCGAATTGAAGAGTCTCTATCTGCACTAAGGAGCGCCAAATTCTTCTCCTCCCTCGACCTGGCCAGTGGCTATTGGCAGGTCCCAGTAGCTGAGAAGGATCATCCGAAGACAGCTTTTGTTCTCCCTATGGGCCTGTTTGAGTTCAATCGAATGCCGTTCAGACTAACAAATGCGCCAGGAACCTTCCAACGGCTGATGGAGAGATGCTTGGGGGACCTCAACTTTGAAGCCACTTTAATATATCTGGACGATATAATTATCTATTCCGCTACGTTTGAGGATCATCTCCGCCGATTGGAACAAGTGTTAGAACGGCTACAAAGGCACGGCCTGAAAATTAAGCCTCGTAAGTGTCGTCTCTTCAAACGAGAAATTGAATATCTGGGGCACACTGTGTCCAATGCAGGGGTGCACCCCACTGCGGAGAAAGTAGCTGCCGTGCAGAAGTGGCCCACGCCCGCCAATCTAAGGGAACAAAGGGCATTCCTGGGGCTTGCTGGATACTACCGCAGATTCATTAAAGACTTCGCTAAGATTGCGATCCCGCTCAATGAATTGCTGAGAGGAACGGCCGGGGGAGCCAAGCGGCAGCCCATTCAGTGGGGCCCACGACAAGAAGAGGCATTCCGAGCATTGAAAATGGTGCTAACAAATGCCCCAATTCTGGTCTACGCTGACTTTTCGCAGCCTTTCACGTTGTACACTGATGGAAGCTTGCATGGACTGGGAGCAGTGCTGGCTCAAGTACAAGGAGGGAAAGAGCGAGTGATCGCGTTTGCCAGCAGGTCACTCCGAGATACGGAGAAGAATCCGGACAACTACAGTTCGTTTAAGCTGGAGCTACTGGCACTGGTGTGGGCCATGACCGAGAAATTTGCTGAGTACTTGTCAGGGTCAGAAGTGCAAGTGCGGACAGATAACAACCCTTTGGCCCACTTGGAGAACGCCAAACTGGGCGCGTTAGAACAGCGGTGGGTCGCAAGGATGTCCAAATTCCAGTATAAAATCGCCTATCTGTCCAAGGCCCTGAACACACATGCAGATGCCCTGTCCCGGGTCATTCAGGCGGAGCCGAAGAAGGACAGAGATGAGGAGCTCGAAGGCGACGAGATCCCGGATTTCAGCCAGTTCGCCGCTGCTGTGGTCGACGCCCAAGAGACCAGAGAGGAGCCAAGGCCCACTCAGATTCTGGGCCGTTCAAGAGACGAATGGATACATCTGCAGCAATCCGACCCGGAGCTAGCAAAGTTGAGAGAATGGGTCGCCCTTAATCAGAGACCCGACCAGGAAACCAGAGCCGCTTCACTTCCAACTACCCTACAAATCCTAGGCCAGTGGGAGAGGCTCCTCCTGAAGGATGGCTTGCTATGCCGAAGAATCCAGCTGCCTCGAGAGTTTGATGTTACCTGGCAAGTGGTAGTTCCAGGGGCGCTAGTAACACAGCTAGCCCAAGAAGCTCATAGAAGAGGTGCTCACTTCGGAGTAGAAAAGGCCTTCCGGTGGTTGCAACGGCTGGTGTGTTGGCCTCAACTGCGGCAAGAAGTCGAGGGGGTCTGCCGAGCATGTCACCAGTGTGAGTTGAACAAGCCCCCGGAGCAAAGAGCTCACATTCAGACCATCCGAACTTCTGCCCCCTTTGAAGTCTTGATGATTGACTACCTGATGGTAGGAACTTCATACAACGGTTATGGACACTGTTTAGTCATGACTGATCACTTCACCAAGTACGCAGTAGTGACGCCCACTAAAGACCAGACGGCAGAAGCAGCAGCCAAGGCCATCTGTCAAGATTTCATCCGGATTTATGGGTGCCCGAAGCGAATACATTCTGACCAGGGAGCCTGCTTCCAAGGACGAGTGATGGATGAGCTATACCGCATCTATGGGATCGACCGTTCCCGGACAACGCCCTACCACCCTCAAGGGAACAGTGCATGCGAGCGCTTTAACCGAACCCTGTTGCAAACACTGGAAGCAGACAAAAAGATGAAGTGGCCCGAATTTGTGTCCGAGCTGGTGTGGGTGTATAATAATCGAGTTCATGCAACCACCGGCTACACCCCCTACATGTTGCTGTTTGGAAGAAGTGGCCGAGAAATCACCGAACTGGAGCTAGACTCAGAAGACCCCGGCCCGGGCAGTAGCCCAAGTACCTGGATTCGAGAACACCAGCGTCGACTCCATACCGTGAGAAGACTGGTTGCTCAGAAGTTTCAGGAAGTAGAGCATGCAGTTCGGCCCCCGACCACAGGTGGATCGCTTCAGCCAGGAGAACGAGTGCTGGTGAGGGCTAAACGATTTGGGAGTAAGCTGGACCATCGTTGGGAGGCAATACTATATCGGGTGGTGAGGAAGGTTCACCCAGACAACCCCATCTACGAGGTTAGGCCCGAAGGGGATGACGTCGCGACATCCAGGGTGTTGCACCGTAATATGTTGCGACCTTGCTCCTCTGAAGCAGAAGTCTGTAACGGAGTTGGGCCCTCAGACATGTTGGCTGAAGTGCCACATACAGGAACCTTGGGGGATGAAGAAGGATGGGCCACAATGCAGTTGGGCCTGTCAGAACCGTTGGTGCCACTCCCGAGTGGAACTCAGAATGAGTCTGGAAATGATTTGCAATCCCCAGTAGTTGATTCCTCGGATCTCCCGGAGTCTTCTCCGCAAGAAGAGCCCCGCAGAACTGAGCGGGCTAATGCCGGAATTCCTCCTAACCGGTATGCTCAGGAAGAGTTTATCTGGTCTCGAATCCAACAGAAAACGCAGGAGTGTGCCCAACTCCTGTCTGAGCTTGCACTGCCTGGAAGGAGACATCAATTCTGCGAGAAGTCCACTCGCCCGAGGACTGGCGAGCAAAAAGGAGGGAGGAATGTAGAACAGGCAAGAAAGCTTGTAAAAGGACTTCAACATGACGTTTCAAGGATGGAGCGAGACTGCCATCTAC
This sequence comes from Phyllobates terribilis, assembly GCF_046119375.1. Taxonomy (NCBI): domain Eukaryota; kingdom Metazoa; phylum Chordata; class Amphibia; order Anura; family Dendrobatidae; genus Phyllobates; species Phyllobates terribilis. Next base: position 21,581,750 of record NW_027362766.1, read on the forward strand.
TGGCCAGATACAGTCAATCGGAACCAAAATATGTAAGGGAAGTTGCAGGGAGGGCAGATTCAGATGCTGGACCCGATCAGGTGACTTCCAGGAAGGAGTTCCAGGAGATAAGAGGCCAGCGCGCCAAACCTGAGGGGTCTTTGACGCCAAGCAGCAGAAAGGAGCAGACGTGCTCCCTGCGTCCTGAGAAACCCCGCGTGACAGGCCCAATCCAGAGGCCTGAGAGGTGCTCCAGCCAGGCACCGGTAAAAGAGCTCCGGATCCCTCACAGTTGTGACCCAAGTGCTATGCCTGCTGAGGGGACTAGGAACCTGATCGCGGTGCTGAGTGAGTTCGCGGAACCCGACGTCGCCCGCCGACAGACGAGGCCTGGACCCGCCTATACAAGGCTCGAGAGACTGCCTCCAACGGCCAAGCAGAGAGGAGTTGAGAGACGGTTGCCCCAGGGAAGTCACGCCAGCGGAAGCAGAGGAGCTGCATACGTGAGCAGGGCCGTCACTTCCACTGTTCACCCACGGTACCGGGGACAATTGGGTTTATGTACTCAGGTTGGGAGGGGAACAGTTGGGGCTAAAGTAGCACAACGTGATTTAATTGAATTTGTCCGGAAGAGACTCACGGCCTAGCGGGAATAACCGGTGACCCCCACTAGGGCCAAATGCACAGTTAAAGAACTTGCGTGGTGTCTCCCATGATTGAGGGCATCACCTTACTTTAAGAGACCGCGCCTTACTTTAAGAGACTGCGCCTTACTGTAAGAGACTGCGCCTTACTTTGAGAAATTTCGTATTTTGCTGATATTTCAAACCACTGTTCATTTCCCTTGTTGCTAATCCCTTGTTTCAGAATACCTGTTGTATAAAACTGTTTACAATTATCTCTGACTATTCTCGCCTTGTGTCTCTGTGCGTTGCATTCCGGCACCTGCATTACATATGTATAACCTTTATGTATATAGTGTATTTTCTAGTGTGCCCCTAAGATGATTAAATATATAATTTAACCTTAGGCTGCTCTTTTATCTCGATCCACAAACCCTCACGTCAGTTGTTCGGAAAAATGAACACGCTACCGGGCTGGTTTGTAGCCCGATATAAGTCCCATTATATCTAATACAAAATGGTGGCAGCTCTCCCAGGCCCACCAGGCTCTGCTTCACTGGAGCTAGTGAAGGAGCCTCTCAGCCTGTCAGGGGTGTGAGTGTGGTGCCATGTCAGTGACTGAGTGGGCCACCTCTTCTCACTCCCTAGTGCCTTCCTGTACCCATGTGGACAGGGGATGTCTGTGTAGAACTGTACCAATCTGACCTTACGTGTCCCCTTGGTTCAGAGGGCAGGTCCGCATCACGTGCTGTGTCTGAAGTAATTGTGATGTCAGGCGTGTGGCGGGTTGTGGACCCATCACAAGTGTTGGCAGTGGTGGGATTCTGCAGGGTCTCTATGTTGACATTTCTTCGCATTGGTGGCAGCAGTGGGATTCTGTGGGATCTCTCGGTTGCCATTTCTTCACAGTACTTATGCTTCTATTAGAAAAAACTTTTGCTTTGCCTATTGAGGACTATGTTTTGGATTCCTGCCTCTTAAAGAGAATCCATCAGCAGGTTTTTGCTATGTAATCTAAAAGCAGCATGTTGCAGTGAGAGACCCTGATTCTAGTGATGTGACTCTTACTAGCCTGTGTGTTTCCATAAAATCATTGTATTATCAGCAGGATTTTATCACTACAGGACTAGATGTCTTGTGCGTCCTGGTCCAACCAGGTCCCCAGCACTGATTTGCAGTTTTCTGCCTCTGCACAGTGTACACAGAAAGCTGCCAGTCAGGGGTGTGAGTGGGGTTGCTCAGAGTCAAGGCGGTAACTCGCGCATCCACAGTGTCATGCTACTCACAGCGTTCGCTGCTCTGTTCCTTCCTGTTTTAGGCAGCTGCGCTGAGTACTGGATCCAGCACTATCAACTCTGCTGCATATTCCTGCTGTATCCACCTGGCTATAGGGAGGTGTAGACAGATCCTGCAGGAATTTAACCCTGCTGTGTCCTGCATGGTTTGGTTTCTCCAGCCTATCCTCTGCCTATCCTCCTGTTCCCTGCATGAGCTTATGTGGCGCCCCGAGGGTTCGGTTGCCACAGGGGTATTGCACCTCAGCCAGAGGTGTGATATTCCACTCCCAGGTAAGGATGGAGTGTGAACCAGGGCTCAGTTAGCTGCACACACACATACACACTCCCCATTTCAGGGGGACAGCTCGACGGTGCTCCCATATAATTGCAGGCACAACTGACCATGTCCCTGGCTGGAGTGGGGAGGGGGGAGAGAACCCAGTGATGTAGGAGCAATAAGGGGACAGTTTCTGGAGCATAGGAAGAAGCTCATTGGGTGCAGGTCACCTGAGTTCATCACAGGGAAGTAGATAAAAGGTGGGAGCCATCTTAAGTCAGTGTGAAGTGAAGTGAGAAGTTGGGTAGAGGAGGAGAGAGAGCTGACAGGGAGCTGAGGCTCAGCCTGAGCTCGGCTCCACGAGGCAGGCCTAGAGAGAAGGCCGGGGCCAGAGAGAAGAGGAGAAGAGAGAGAGGAGTAGAAAGGCTCCAGAAACAAGAAGGCAGAAGGGACCCTAAGAGAGCAGAATGGATTGCAACCATTGCAAACCCGTGTTATATCGGGAGAAGGGTCAGGCTGTGAAAGGGTACCGGATTCCCAAGTTGGTGGAGGTAAATCATCCTTCAGCCAAGAACCGGAGGTCGTGATCATTTATTGGTGCGAACCCTCGCTACACCCGCTAGGAAGGCACCACATAGGGTCAGGGAAACTGGCGCCAAGTTTTACCAGAGAAGGCCCGAGGCAGCCGGACAGAAGCGTGTGTTATGATCTGCTACAATCACTAAGGAAAGATAGAACTGTCCCTACAATAGGACTAAGCTGATTCCCTACGATGCAGCGGGGGACCTGTTCCTTGTGAACAGACCCGCCTAAGTCCTTGGCTAGTCTGAACGCAGACCTATAGATATAAGGGAGGGGTCCCTACAAGAACTAAGGATTGGGATATAGTTGGATACCTCCTAGCAGAAATTGTAGCAGAGCAAAGACAAACAAACAAAAAGTACTAGTGGTCAAAAGACCAAGCAAACTACAGAGTAAGGTACAAGGCACCTGGTGTTAGAACCTTGCTCTTAGGTTTTTTCCTTTGCTGGTCACATGACCTTGTTGGCCTATTTAATCCTGCTCCGCCCTTCTGGCTTTGCTGGACTTCATTGTATAACTACTTTCTAGCTAGCCTGTGCTCTGTATCTAACTCTGTTAGTTTGCTTGGTCTACGGACCTCTATGTTCTATATATTTTGTTTGTTCGTCTGTCTGCTACTATTTCTGTTAGGAGGTGTCCCATTTTCCTCCCAGTCCTTAGTACTTGTAGGGATTCCTTCCCCACATCTATAGGTCTCCGTACAGACTAGCTTAGGACTTTAGCAGGTCTGATCGCAGGATCAGGTCCCCTGTTACATCGTAGGGACTAAGCTGAGTTCTATCGTAGGGACAGATCTCCTCTCTTTCCTTAGCTCTGGTAACAGAACTTAACAGTAAGTCCAGCCTGCAAATTCTCTAAGGAAAGATTTTTCTGTTCCATCATGGTGTCGGTTCAGGATTTGGCTCATCGCCTGCAGGGACTCTCTCTGGAGGTGGCCGAGCTCCGTCAGCACGTGAGTAACTGTCCTGGAGCACATTTCTTGGAGCCTAAGGTATGTTTGCCGGATTTATTTTTTGGTGAACACCGAGAATTTTTTTCATTTAAAAATGCTTGCTTATTGTATTTTCGTTTGAGACCCAAGTCCTCTGGGGATGAATCCCAGCGCATAGGGTTCATAATGTCACTTTTGCGCAAAGAGCCTCAGGAGTGGGCCTTTTCTTTGCAACCTAGTGATACATGCTTCAGATCAGTGGATAGTTTTTTTTCTGCTTTGGGGCTATTATATGATGATCCTGACCGTGTCGCATCAGCTGAGACTGAGTTAAGACGTTTGAGACAGGGATCAGGTAATGTGGAAAAATATTGTACTCATTTCCGTCGATGGTCTACTCAAACAGGGTGGAACGATTCTGCTCTGAAAAGTCTATTTCTTGCTGGGCTCAATGAAAGGGTTAAAGACCTGCTAATTGCTTATCCTACACCTGAAGATTTGCAACAGGCTATGCAATTAGCTATACGGGTGGATAGGAGACTGCGTGCAAGGGTTAATGAGAGCAAATCCTCTGCTATGTCAGTTTCTGGTTATGAGAATGTGTGTACTAACAGTGGTGAACCGATGGAGATTGGATCGGTGGCACCTCGCTCTCAAGAAAAAGACCGTAGATTTTTTGAAGGCTTGTGTTTCTATTGCGGAAAATCTGGTCATTTGATTAAAGGCTGTGAGCTTCGTATGAAGAAAGAAAAAAAAATGGTCAGTCACGCCCGTATTGCCTGTTTAAATTCCAAGGGTGTATTTTTAGCTGCTTCCACGATTGCTCAGGAAAAATTAATGGAATTTCGGGTGTTTGTCGATTGTGGGTCTACTCTGAATGTAATTGATGGGGGATTCTTGGAAAGACTCAATTTAAAACCCGAACCTTTATCATCCCCCATTGCTGTGGTCTCTGTGGATGGTTCCCCTTTGAAGAATATTACTCTCAAGGTCTGTGAATTTCCTCTCACTATTAATGGTGTTCACCATGAGAAATTGGATTTGGTAGTTTTGAATAACTTGCCTTCTCCAGTAATATTGGGATTGCCCTGGTTAAAATTTCACAATCCTGTACTGGATTGGTCTACCAGTGAAATTAAATCCTGGAGCCATAAATGTTATGACAAGTGTTGTAACGGGCGTATTGCAGCTTTGGATAGGGGAGAATTGCCTGTTCCTATTCAGGATTTTTGGAGAGTTTTTTCTGAGAAGGAATCGCAGGTTTTGCCTCCCCATAGAGACTATGATTGTTCTATTGAATTTGTCCCTGGAGTGACTCTTCCTAAAAGTCGTTTATTTAACCTTACTATTCCTGAGAGGAAGGCTTTGGAGGAATACATACAGACAAGTTTGGCCGCCGGTCACATTAGGCCTTCTAAGTCTCCTGTGGCGGTTGGATTTTTTTTTGTAAAAAAAAAGGACGGCGGTTTACGTCCTTGTCTGGATTTTCGTGAGATTAACAAAATTACTGTACGCAATCCTTACCCACTGCCATTGATTCCTGATTTATTTAACCAATTAATGGGGGCCAAGTGGTTCTCTAAAATTGACTTTAAGGGGGCATACAATCTGTTGCGCATGAAGGAGGGTGACGAATGGAAGACTGCTTTTAACACTCCTGTGGGTCATTTTGAGAATCTGGTTATGCCTTTTGGTCTTACTAATGCTCCTGCATTTTTTCAGAACCTTATTAATGACATCCTTAGACCTTTGATCGGCAAAAATGTGGTTGTGTATTTGGATGACATTTTGATTTATTCGCCGGATCTGGAGTCTCATTGGCGGAGCGTACGTGAGGTATTACAGTTGTTAATGGACAATTCGCTTTTTGCTAAGCTGGAGAAATGTGAGTTCGCTGTACAGAGAATTAGTTTTTTGGGTTACATTATCTCCAGCGAAGGTTTTGAGATGGACCCGGTTAAAGTTCAAGCTGTACAGGAATGGCCTAGGCCTATTGGTTTGAAATCGATACAGAGGTTTTTAGGTTTCGCCAATTATTACAGAAAATTCATAAAAATTTTTTCTAGTATTGTCAAACCTCTGACCGATCTCACCAGGAAAGGTGCTAATGCGGTTCAGTGGTCTTCTGAGACTATTGAAGCTTTTGTGTATCTCAAGGAGAGGTTCACCTCTGCTCCCATCCTTATGCAGCCTGATGTGACTAAGCCGTTTTTGGTTGAGGTTGGTGCAGTATTGTCTCAGGATAACGGGGATGGATTACATCCCTGTGCCTTTTTTTCAAAAAAAATTTCGGAGACTGAACTGAATTACGATATTGGTAATCGGGAATTATTGGCTATTAAACTCGCATTTGAACACTGGCGCCACTTCTTGGAAGGTGCGGAATTTCCCGTTCAGGTTCTTACGGATCATAAAAATCTGATATATCTTGATGCTGCCAAGCGCCTGAATGCCCGTCAGGCTAGGTGGGCACTGTTTTTCTCGCGGTTTAATTTCTCCGTTACTTACATCCCTGGTACTAAGAATGTTAAGGCGGATGCCTTGTCTCGCAGTTTTTCTCCCATAGTCGGTGCTGAGAAAGAGGAGAACATTTTACAAGAAGGTGTTGTGATAGCTGCTTTGGACTCCGTTTTGGAAGATGAGATTCTTAAAGCACAGGAGAATGCCCCATCTAACACTCCTCATGGGAGGTTGTTTGTGCCTGGGACCTTTAGGAGAGATTTGTTTGTTGAGTGTCACGAATCTCGGTTGGCAGGTCATCCCGGAATCTCTGAGACCAAGAGACTGGTGGGTCGCAGTTTTTGGTGGCCTGGATGGCAGAAGGAAGTCATTAAGTGGGTGCGTCAATGTACTATATGTGCTAGATCTAAGTCCTCACATACTCCTGCTGCGGGGTTGCTTTGTCCTTTGGAGGTTCCCAGTGCTCCTTGTGACGCGCCCCCTGGGCCTGTGCTGTGGTGCAGCGTTGCGCACGCGGGGAATACCCGGAGCCGGATCTGTTGGGGGTAGTAGTCCTCGTGGCGGTGACCCGGTCCGTGCCCAGGGTGTCAAACTAAATGGCAGTCTTTAGCAGTAGATGTTAGAGTGTTCGACTACGCCACCCGTTGAATGCGGCTATGAAGCCGCCGCTGCAGGGCAGACCGCTGAGGCCGGTGGTACGGATGTGCAGCGTGGATGGTATAACCCCCAACGGGAGGGGTATGGCCTCAGGGCAGCCGACGTGAATTATGGGGTTAGCAGAGTTGCACGCAGGCACCAGGAACCACTCAGAGACGGTGCGGTGTAGTTCAGGGTCTTTACTGGTGGCAAAGGTAGACCCTCCCGGAGTACTGGCTAGCGATCGGGGCCTGGTCAGTCTGTGAGCAGATAGGATCTCCCCTGGCCAGGCGGAGTTGTAGGCCTCCCCAACTAATTGTACTCTTCTGGCTACCTTGCTAGAGGCGGGTAAAAGTAGCCCACGTCCCTGAGTGTACCGTGTGGTGCTCACCCGTATGGCCGGTGACTCGGGGCCTTCTGGTAGCTTCCGCTCCACGACGGCGGTGCTGGTCCCTTGCGTGTGACCGTGCCTTCGGGTTTCTGGGCCAGAGGACCTGAAATCCCCTGCCGGTTGGTTTCTGCTGCTGGGTAAGGATTAGTCCCCACAGCCTCGGACTCCGGGTCCGGTGAGAACTCTTCAATCAGGGCGAGCTCTACAGCTTCCAGCCCCTGACTCCTTTTAGCACTGCTCCCACTGAGCTCCTGATCTTTCTTTCCTTGCTTTTGCTACACTCCAGGCCAGACTGTGTCTCTGTCTGGGACTCCTCTTCTTCTCCCTAACCCTGCCTCAGCCCTAGTTTTATATAGGGGAAGTTCTTCCCCTCCCAGGACTGGGCAGGAGGTGTGGCATGCATAGGATTCCTGACCAGGAGACCTCCCACCTGCTCTCAGACGTAATATTGCTATTACTGTGGAAACCAGACCCCTGGGGTGCCACATTCCCCCCTAGTAAAATTTAGTACTCCGGGACTAAACATATTTTTTTGTAAACATAACAAGTTATAAACAGAAACAGCATAACAAAGAAAAACACATTATGATGGTCACGGCGTGTCCGCAACCGGGTGCAGTTTTTGAAGAAAACAAGGGTGTCCATTTCACCAAGGAACAGGGAGCCGTAACCAGGTAGGGGTCTGTCCTACCCCGAGTCTTTAACAGTCTTAGTCCTTTCCTGGGTTACGCTCCAAACATATATACAAAGGATTCCGGATAATCCATTAAAGACACCTATGAAATAACTAGAGATACATAATTATTTACAAGCAACAATAAACAGGTAAATACAAATAAAACAGTTTGAGCACTTTAAATCCTCCAACGTACGGGCAACTGGCCTCTAGTGGCCCTAGTAGACCTACGGAGCTTACTGACTGGTCCTGAGCTACAGGGTGTAGGAGCTGTCAAAGGTAAACTGGGCAGCTGTCTACGGGCTCTTTGGCTCACTAGGGGTATGGCAGGCTCACTATAAGCAGAGGGTTGATTCTCCTGGTCTGCTTGTGTGGGGTCTTCTGCCTCCTGGACCGGCTGCTCTTCCAGCTCTACCTGTTTCTCCGTAGGCACTTGGGATGCTGGTTGGAGGAAGGTGAGGACGGGTACCACAACAGCGCCATTGACTTGAGTCCAAGACCGAGGGAAGTCTCCGAGTACAGTACTAACCATCTCCTCCCTTTCCTCTACGGGTTGAGGGTTTTCTTGATCTTCTTCAGGGTTTCGTAGCTGCTCGGGACACTTCTTCAGGTGATCTCGGGAGACAACGGCTGTGGTTTCTCCTCCGTCCTTACTGATTGTGCAGACTTTTGGGTTCTCATGGCTTGAGGGCAGTACGGTGTACGGGTCCTTCTCCCACTGGTCGTCCAACTTGTGGAGCCGTCTCTTCCTCTTCAAGACCTGCTCTCCAGGTACCAGGGGAACAGCGGGAGCATACTGGTTGTAAGTCTTCTCCTGTCTTTCTCTAGCTTGACAGAGACTTCGCTCAATGCTCTCCTGTACTTTCCGGTACTGCTGCTGCCTCTCTGTGTCCCAGTCTGCTTCTGGTGAAGTGTCCTCGGGTGTCAGGACTCCCATATCCAGGTCAACAGGCAGCTTACCAGGTCTTGCTCTCATTAGGTAAGCCGGGGTACAGTTGGTAGAACCTACAGGGATGTGGTTGTATAGGTCCACCAGATCAGGCAGTTTCTCAGGCCACAGACTGCGTTCTTCCAGGGGCAATGTTTTCAGAAGATCTATCACCACCTGGTTCATTTTCTCGCAGAGTCCATTGGTTTGTGGATGATAGGGTGTTGTTCTTATCTTCCGGCAGCCATACAGAGTGCAGAACTCCTGGAAGACTTCCGCTTCAAAGGCAGGTCCTTGGTCCGTCAGCACCTGTTCTGGGTATCCGTGTGGACGGCAGAAGTGCTGCTGGAAGGCTCTAGCTGCTGTTTGAGCCGTTAAGTCCTTGACCGGGACCACCACCAGGAACCGGGAGTAATGATCTACGATTGTGAGGGCGTAGACATACCCAGATCTGCTTGGAGCCAGTTTCACATGGTCCAGGGCTACCAGTTCCAGTGGCTGTCGGGTGATGATGGGCTGCAAGGGAGTCTTCTGGCTGGCACGGTCCTTCCTTCTTAGGTGGCACGGTCCACAGTCTCTGCACCACCTCTCGATGGTTCCTCTCATGCCTACCCAGTGGAACCGCCCACGCAGCAGGAACTCCAGCTTCTTCCATCCGAAGTGCCCAGCTCCGTCGTGGTATGCCTCCAGTACCATAGCCGCGTCTCTTCTTGGCACCACTACTTGCCAGATCAGTTCATGCGTCCGGGAGTTAACTATTCTGCGGCACAACTTCCCCTTGTAAAGTAACAGTCGACTCTTCTCAACCCACAGTTGCTTGGCCTCCTCCGGAGCGTCTGGGTCAAGGCGGGCATCTGGCTGAGTCAGCATCTCCTTCACCAGTCGGACGGCGGGGTCACTGTCTTGCGTTTCCGCCCAGTTGTAATGAGGTAAGGGGTTGAACGTAGCAGATTGCTTACCCCTTACACGGTGGGAATACTGGATAGTCCCATGACGGTGGAACGCGGGGAGTTCAACTTCTTCCAGTTCCTCTGGATCTTCCCCTACGTCCGGTAGGTTTGGCATTCTGGACAAGGCATCCGCGTTGGTATTGGAGCGTCCTGCCCGGTATTTGATCGTGAACTCATAGTTGGACAGGCGGGCCATCCATCTCTGCTCCAGGGCACCGAGTCTTGCCGTATCCAGGTGTGTCAACGGGTTGTTATCCGTGTACACGGTGAACCGGGAAGAGGCGAGGTAGTGCCTAAAGCGTTCGGTGACTGCCCACACCACTGCCAGGAACTCTAGCTTGAATGAGCTGTAATTCTCAGGGTTTCTTTCGGTGGGTCACAGTTTTCGGCTGGCGTAAGCAATTACCCGTTCTTTCCCCTGCTGGATCTGGGACAGTACGGCTCCTAGCCCGACGTTACTCGCGTCGGTGTAGAGGATAAAGGGCTGGCTGTAATCAGGGTACGCCAGGATTTCATCCCCCGTGAGGGCCATCTTCAGCTGGCGGAAGGACTCTTCTTCCAGCTTCTCCCATCTGAAGGGTGGCTTCTGGTTCTTGGCCTTCCTGGACTGGCCTATCAGGAGGTCCTGCATAGGAGCTGCCTTTTTGGTGAAACCGGGAATGAATCTTCGGTAGTAGCCTACCAACCCGAAGAACTGCCGCACTTCCTTTACGCTGGAGGGGCTTGGCCATTCCTTAATTGCGGTGATCTTATCAGGGTCGGGAGACACTCCGTCAGCACTCACCACGTGTCCCAGGTACTGCACCTTTGGTTTCAGGAGGTGACACTTGGAGGGTTTCACCTTTAGGCCGTAGTTTGCCAGGGCTTCGAACACTTCTGCCAGGTGTTTCAGGTGGTCCTCGTAGGTCTTGGAGTAGACGATGACATCGTCCAGGTATAACAGGACCTTCTCGTAGTTTCGGTGTCCCAGACAGCATTCCATCAATCATTGGAAGGTTCCTGGTGCGTTGCAGAGTCCGAACGGCATGCAGGTAAACTCGCTAAGTCCCATCGGGGTGGTGAATGCGGTCTTCTCCCGGTCCGCCTCTGCTACAGGAACCTGCCAGTACCCGCTAGTGAGATCCAAAGTGGAGAAGAAGTTAGCAGATTTTAAAGCAGCCAAAGACTCCTCTATCCTTGGTAAGGGGTACGCATCTTTGTGTGTGATACGGTTCATTTTCCGGCAATCTACACACATTCTCATGGTGTTGTCCTTCTTTTTAACCAAGACTAGTGGAGCTGCCCAGGGGCTACAGCTATCCCTGATTACTCCAGCCTCCTTCATGTCTCTAAGCATCCCCTTGGCGTGTTGGTAGTGTGCAGGGGGTACGGGTCGGTATCTCTCCTTTATGGGAGGATGGTCTCCCGTGGGGATATGATGTTCTACCCCCTTTACTCGCCCGAAGTCTAACGGGTGTTTACTAAACACTCTCTCGTACTCTTGAACCACCCGATAGACTCCCTGTTTCTGGTGTGAGGGAGTGGAGTCAGTACCCAAATGTAGTTGCTGACACCAGTCCTCTATTGTTTTCTTAGAGCCGTTACCTTCCTCTGGATGAGATGGAGGCAAGGGTTCCACAGACTGTACAGAATTTTGATTGATGGTATACAATTTGGCTAGCGTAGCATACCGGGGCAGGTACACTTCCCTCTTCCCGAGATTTATTATGCGAACGGGCACCCTCCCATGGCGTACATCAACCACCCCCCGTGCCGTCAAAATGGTGGGCCTACTATCTGAGTAGACTGGTTCTACCATTGCCTGGTAATCTCTACCTCTCAGACCAATAGCTGCCCGGCACCAAATCATCATTTCACTTTTTGGGGGCATGGCAATAGGGAAAGGGTCACACATTCTCACGCTTCCAATCTCACCACCGGAGAGTTCCACCTGTTGCCGCCGCATCAGTGCCCGGATCTCTTTTTGGAGCACTCGCTGTTGGCCGGAGCTGGCGTTCTTGGCAACCTGCTGTAAAATGAAAATCACCTCTGCAAGACAATTTTCAATCACATTAGTTCCTAGAGTTATCTTTGGGTGACTCTCGCGCTTGTCAGTGTCTACAATGATCAGTCCCTGTGCTGCCAGTTCGACTCTACCGACTTTAATGGTCATCTCTTTGAATCCGATCTGTGGCACGGGTTGACCATTGCTGGCGATGATACTCAAGTCGTCGTCAGGGTAGCGGGTTATATCCGAGTCATTCCAGTACTGCTTAAAGAGCACGTACGGGATGGTGGTGACCTGTGACCCGGTGTCAAGTAGGGCACTCATAGGAATGCCATCCAGTACTACAGGCAAGACTGGACGTCCTCCCACGTATTTGTCACGCCAGTTCGATGGGCCTGGTGATCTTATTCCTGGGGGTTGGCCCTCTACCCTAGGTTGTGCCAGTTTAAAGGACAGTACCTTGCCATATGTCCGGGTTGATTGCAGCGGCGGCAGATGGGTTGTCCGTCCTCGTTGTATCGGTCGCTGGGTCTTCCTCTGGCCGGTGGGGTCCTCCTTGGTCGACGCCACGGGATGTCCTCCGGTCCGGATGCCAGCTGTCACACTGTCACAGAATACTGGAGGTAGGGGGCCTAAGCTGACCCTAAGCTGGGGCCCTGACTAATCCCTCATCCTGGAGGTACTGTTAAAGGTACAGAGGTCCAGGCCGCCAGCGTAACCCCTACCTCCTGAGGATCCCTGCACCACAGTAATCTAGTCCTGAGAAGGACCCTGATCACAACAATTGGGAACCAGCAATAATATGCCCACACACAGTATTTAGACGAACGAGACAGTACAAGGGAAAAACCAAAACCACCTTGCATACAACTTCAACAAAACTACAACAGAGGGAACACCAACGGGAAAGGAGATAAATGATAAAGCGAGGAAAGGGAAATAACACTTTCAAATACACTTATCTCAGCAACTCCAAACACCACGATCCGCTCTGTAAGTCTGAATGAAAAGCTTTCACCGACACCTCACAAACAGACCTGCAGGAATATAAAGGAGTCTCACTAACGAAGCATTGATTGCAGCTGGGCGAGGCTGGACCTCAGCTAGCCCAGAGAGAGAGAGAATTAACTCCTTCACTGCCGAGAAAACACAAAGCACCAACAAGTCAGCTGCGAGAAGTCAGGCTGTGTACTCGTGACGATCTTCGTGGCAACACACCCGTGACAGTACCCCCCCTTCTACGAGGGGCCTCCGGACCCTCAGGGCCAGGTTTATCCGGGTGAGTCGTGTGGAAGGCCCGAACTAATCGGTCTGCGTTAATATCCGACGCAGGAACCCACATCCTCTCCTCAGGACCATACCCCTTCAAATGAACCAAGTACTGAAGGGACCGGCGATTAAAGCGTGAATCAATGACCCTCGATACCTGGAACTCCAAGTTACCATTGACAACCACAGGAGGGGGAGGTAAAGGTGACGGTACCACCGGCGCCACATACCTCTTAAGCAATGATCTGTGAAACACGTTGTGAATTTTAAACGTAGGGGGGAGGTCAAGACGGAATGCCACCGGATTAATAACAGAACTGATTCTGTACGGCCCGATGAACCTGGGACCCAGTTTCCAGGAGGGAACCTTAAGTTTAATATTCCTGGTAGACAACCATACCTGATCGTTCACACTTAAGTCCGGACCAGACACTCTCCTCCTATCAGCCATACGTTTGTATCGGTTCCCCATAGTATTCAGATTCTTCAGCACCCCTCTCCATACTGAAGCGAGAGATGAGGAAAATCGTTCCTCCTCCGGAACCCCCGAAGAGCCCCCCCTACTGAAAGTACAAAACTGGGGGTGAAAACCATATGCCCCAAAAAACGGGGACTTACCAGTGGACTCGCTTCACCTATTATTGAGAGCAAACTCTGCCAGAGGTAGGAAAGAAGCCCAGTCCTCCTGGTTCTCTGACACAAAACACCGAAGATATGTCTCCAAGCTCTGGTTCATACGTTCCGTCTGACCATTGGTCTGAGGATGAAAAGCCGACGAGAATGACAAATGCATCCCCCGCCGTGCACAAAACGCCTTCCAGAACTTGGACACAAACTGAGACCCCCGATCAGACACCACCTCGGAGGGTACCCCGTGAAGCCTCACAATCTCCCCAATGAACACCTGCGCAAGAGTTTTAGCATTAGGGAGAGCCGGAAGAGCGATAAAATGTGCCATCTTGCTGAACCTGTCCACTACAACGAGTATGACCGTTTTACCCGAAGACGGAGGGAGGTCCGTAATAAAGTCCATAGACAGATGAGTCCAAGGACGCTCCGGGATCTTCAAGGGTAAGAGGGCCCCAGACGGACGGGTATGTGAGGTCTTTGAGCGCGCACAAACCCCACAGGACGCGACAAAAGTTACCACCTCTTTATGTAAGTTAGGCCACCAAAACCGACGCGAGAGGAGATCCACAGTTGCTTTACTCCCCGGGTGTCCTGCAAAAACTGAGTTATGGTGTGCCTCGATCACCTTTTGTCGCAACTGATCTGGAACGAACAGTCTCCCCGGAGGTCCAACAGGGGCGTCCCCCTGAGCCTCCAATATCTCCTCCTCCAGCTCAGAGCATACTGCCGAAACCACCACCCCCTCCTGAAGAACAGGAATCGGGTCGTCCGTATTCCCGGCCCCAGGGAAACTACGAGATAAGGCATCCGCCTTTACATTTTTAGACCCAGGACGATATGTAACGACGAAATTAAACCTGGTAAAAAACAATGACCACCTAGCTTGTCTGGGATTCAGACGTTTAGCGGACTCCAGATATAGCAGGTTCTTGTGATCGGTGATGACGGTGACCGGATGAACTGCCCCCTCCAAAAAATGGCGCCACTCCTCAAAAGCTAACTTAATGGCCAGGAGTTCCCTATTGCCGACATCATAATTCCTCTCAGCGGACGACAATTTTTTAGAGAAAAAGGCGCACGGATGCCACTTACCAGGGGACGAACCCTGTGACAATACTGCTCCCACCCCTACCTCGGAAGCGTCTACCTCTACAAAGAATGGCTGAGACGCATCAGGTTGAATGAGTATGGGTGCCGAGGCAAAACATTTTTTCAAGGAGGAAAATGCTTGACAAGCCTTGTCAGACCACCTAGAAAAATCCGTCCCCTTTTTAGTCATGTCTGTGAGAGGCTTAACCACGGACGAGAAATTACGAATGAACTTCCGGTAATAGTTAGCAAACCCCAGGAAACGTTGTAGTGCCTTAAGATTCTCCGGCCGATCCCACTCAAGAACTGCCCGCACTTTCCCAGGGTCCATACGAAAACCGGACGCAGAAACCAGGAAGCCTAAAAACTGGAGTTCCTGTACGGCGAACACACACTTTTCCCACTTGGCATACAGTTTATTATCCCGCAAGATCTGTAACACCTGTCTAACGTGCTCCTGATGAGACACCAGATCCGGCGAGTAAATTAAGATATCATCCAGATATATGACAACAAACTGTCCCACCAGGTGGCGAAAAATATCATTAACAAAGTGTTGAAACACCGCCGGGGCATTAGTCAGACCGAATGGCATGACAAGGTTCTCATAATGCCCCTCCGGAGTGTTAAAAGCCGTCTTCCACTCATCCCCCTCCTTCATCCTAATCAAATTGTACGCCCCCCTGAGATCCAACTTAGAAAACCATTTGGCGCCCACGATCTGATTAAAGAGATCGGGAATAAGTGGGAGCGGATACGGATCTCGGACCGTAATCCGATTAAGTTCACGGAAATCCAGGCAAGGGCGTAGGCCTCCATCTTTCTTCTTAACAAAGAAGAACCCCGCGGCCACCGGTGAAGATGAAGGTCTAATATGCCCCTTAGCCAGACTTTCAGAAATATAATCCTTCATGGCCTGCCTCTCAGGACCAGAAAGGTTATACAACCTAGCTTTAGGTAACTTGGCCTCAGGGAGCAGTTTTACAGAACAGTCATACTCGCGATGAGGAGGTAGTTCCTGACACCCATTCTCCGAGAATACATCCTCAAAGTCTGCCAGAAATGGAGGTAAGACCCAAGGAGTAACCGCACCGATGACCGTGTTCATGCAGTTTTTATTACAGAATTTACTCCATTGGCTTATCTCTCTGGTTTGCCAATTAATAACAGGGTTATGCTTAGCTAACCAAGGAAGGCCCAACACTATAGGAGTGGGAAGACCCTCCAACACGTAGCAAGACAACAGTTCTTTATGTATTGCCCCCACTTGAAGTTTTACGCCATGCACAGCTTGCAAAAACCTTCCCTGACCGAGAGGCCTGGCATCGATCGAGAATATGGGGATGGGTTTAGCCAACTCACTCAATCGCATACCTTGAACCCGGGCAAACCGAGCATCAACCAGATTAGCCCCGGCCCCACTATCCAGAAGAACAGATATCCTCACAGTTCTCGTACCCACCACCACCTCCGCCGGTACGAGAAACTGAGACGAACCTAGGGACGAAATACCTACTCCCAGATTGCCGTCCACCACACAACCTGGGATCAACAGTTTTTTCGACGACTCTTTACTCAGCAAGGGGCGGGATGGACACCCCCCAATAAAATGTCCCTTTTTCCCGCAGAGGAAACACCCTCCTGTCTTATGGCGCACCACCGGTCCCCTTCCCCGAAATGATGTCCCCCCTAATTGCATAGGCTCCTCCGGACTGACCAGGGGAACCACCATATGAGGGGACCTTGTAAGAGGTGGAGACATTACAGGGGGTAGAGTTATCCCGCACCTCTCCCGAAGCCGTCTGTCAACGCGAATAGCAAGGGCCATAGCGGCTTCCAGTGACGCGGGAGAGTCATACTGTGCCAACACATCCTGTAATTTGTCGGATAAACCATGACAAAACTGGCTCCTAAGAGCCGGGTCATTCCACTGGGTGTCCGTGGCCCACCTACGGAACTCCGAACAGAATTCCTCCGCCGGACGATCTCCCTGCTGAATCCTACGTAACTTAGACTCAGCAAGGGAGATCCGATCTGGGTCATCATATACGAGTCCCAAAGCAGCGAAAAACCTATCCACTGACTGGAGAACTGGGGAGCTAGGGGGAAGACAGAACGCCCAAGATTGTGGGTCCCCTTGTAGGAGCGAGATGACAATTCCCACCCTTTGTTCTTCACTGCCCGATGACCGAGGCCGCAGCCGAAAGTACAATTTGCATGCCTCCCGGAAAACAAAAAACTTGTCCCGCCCCCCAGTGAACCTGTCAGGGAGAGCTACTTTAGGTTCTGGTCCGGCTTGCTCCAGAGGATGCAAAACCTTGGACCTAACGTCCGCCAGCCCCATGGACAAACTCTGCAACTGCTGAGCTAGACCGGCTACTGGATCCATGGTAGCAGGAGAAAAACTAAGTTGGTCGGTGAAAATGTCACACTGTCACAGAATACTGGAGGTAGGGGGCCTAAGCTGACCCTAAGCTGGGGCCCTGACTAATCCCTCATCCTGGAGGTACTGTTAAAGGTACAGAGGTCCAGGCCGCCAGCGTAACCCCTACCTCCTGAGGATCCCTGCACCACAGTAATCTAGTCCTGAGAAGGACCCTGATCACAACAATTGGGAACCAGCAATAATATGCCCACACACAGTATTTAGACGAACGAGACAGTACAAGGGAAAAACCAAAACCACCTTGCATACAACTTCAACAAAACTACAACAGAGGGAACACCAACGGGAAAGGAGATAAATGATAAAGCGAGGAAAGGGAAATAACACTTTCAAATACACTTATCTCAGCAACTCCAAACACCACGATCCGCTCTGTAAGTCTGAATGAAAAGCTTTCACCGACACCTCACAAACAGACCTGCAGGAATATAAAGGAGTCTCACTAACGAAGCATTGATTGCAGCTGGGCGAGGCTGGACCTCAGCTAGCCCAGAGAGAGAGAGAATTAACTCCTTCACTGCCGAGAAAACACAAAGCACCAACAAGTCAGCTGCGAGAAGTCAGGCTGTGTACTCGTGACGATCTTCGTGGCAACACACCCGTGACACCAGCTGGATCTTCCCTGGAGTAGAAACCTGTAAAGACTGCACAGTTCGGGTTAGCGCAGCTACGCTTTTAGCTAGCTCTTGGACCTGATGGTGCAGGTCTGGAGCCGGGTCATTGTTCAAAGCCTGCGCATCAGCTCCCACAGGCCCTGCCGACAAGGGCGCCGCCTCCTGGTGGTAAGCGGTAGTAGGGCGCCTGTGGGCCACAACGCCACCCGGTGCCGGTTCTCGGAGCACCCGAATGGCTCTGTCCTTGAACTGTGCAAAGTCCAGATGAGGATCCTGTAAGGCCATTGCCCGCAACTGGGTTCGGTGGGCATTGCAATATAGTCCCTCTATAAATTGTTCAGTCAACAGCCTGTCCTCGTTTCCCACGCCGTCAGGGTCGGCCTGCTTAATGGCTCTCAGGGCCTCTTGTAGGTTTAGTGCATAGTCCCTTATATTCTCATGTGCTCGCTGTTTGCACCCGTAGAAACTAAGCTTTATCTCAGCTGAGGTGCGGGTATCAAAGGTGTCCTTCAGCCGGGTTAATATCCCTGCTACAGTATTCCTCCCAGGTGGCCAGGACTTTACCTCCCTTTGGGCTGCCCCGGTTAGTTGGGCCACCAGGATGCTCACTTTTTGCTCTTCTGTGAGGGGGTACACCTGGAAGAGGCTATCCAGCTTTTCTCTAAAGTCATTCAGGGTATGTGACTCCCCTGAGTACTGGGGTAGCCAGGCTGCCCCCGGGATATAGGGCATCGTGAAAGGCATGACCGCTGCAGCAGTGGCGCTGGCGGTGGCTGTGGCAGTGAAGCTCTCCTCCGTATCCGACATCCTCCTCCCCCCTAGTGGACCGTGGCCTACCTTGCGATGATCCTCTTCCGTAGGCCGCGGCTCCGCAGTGGATCGTCAGGGTCGAGGACCTTCCGTCGCGCTCCTGTGACGTCGGCGTCTGCTGGGCTCCTTCCAGGACCTTACGCAACGTCCGGACGTGAGGCGGAGCTCCAGTTCTCGCGCGCTTTCGGAGTCCACGCCCCTCTTCTTCCCGCGCGGCGTCTCCAAGATGGCGTCCAACGGCGGGAAAACTCCACGGATGACGGGAAGAAGGCAGAAGATGGCGTCCAACGGCGGGAAAACTCCACGGATGGCGGGAAGAAGGTAGAAGATGGCGTCGGATGGCGGGAATCTTCACCACAGGTAAGTTTAGAAGTCTCTTTTTCAGGCACGCAGTACCCGGTGGTTGCGGGCACGTAATCCTGCCGACTACGCCAAAAGTTGACGCGCCCCCTGGGCCTGTGCTGTGGTGCAGCGTTGCGCACGCGGGGAATACCCGGAGCCGGATCTGTTGGGGGTAGTAGTCCTCGTGGCGGTGACCCGGTCCGTGCCCAGGGTGTCAAACTAAATGGCAGTCTTTAGCAGTAGATGTTAGAGTGTTCGACTACGCCACCCGTTGAATGCGGCTATGAAGCCGCCGCTGCAGGGCAGACCGCTGAGGCCGGTGGTACGGATGTGCAGCGTGGATGGTATAACCCCCAACGGGAGGGGTATGGCCTCAGGGCAGCCGACGTGAATGATGGGGTTAGCAGAGTTGCACGCAGGCACCAGGAACCACTCAGAGACGGTGCGGTGTAGTTCAGGGTCTTTACTGGTGGCAAAGGTAGACCCTCCCGGAGTACTGGCTAGCGATCGGGGCCTGGTCAGTCTGTGAGCAGATAGGATCTCCCCTGGCCAGGCGGAGTTGTAGGCCTCCCCAACTAATTGTACTCTTCTGGCTACCTTGCTAGAGGCGGGTAAAAGTAGCCCACGTCCCTGAGTGTACCGTGTGGTGCTCACCCGTATGGCCGGTTACTCGGGGCCTTCTGGTAGCTTCCGCTCCACGACGGCGGTGCTGGTCCCTTGCGTGTGACCGTGCCTTCGGGTTTCTGGGCCAGAGGACCTGAAATCCCCTGCCGGTCGGTTTCTGCTGCTGGGTAAGGATTAGTCCCCACAGCCTCAGACTCCGGGTCCGGTGAGAACTCTTCAATCAGGGCGAGCTTACAACGTAGGTTACAACGTACATCAGTCCAAACTCTCTCCAAATCACCGGAAAAATTCTCCTCCGGCACAGCCGATACCAACTTGGAGAACGACCCAAACGACGGATGTCTCCCAGAACAACAAAAAAAAGGCGAACACCCAGCAGAAGAGGATGTATGGTTGTTAAGAGCAAATTCAGCCAGTGGCAGAAACTGAGACCACCCCTCTTGATTGTCAGCCACAAAACAACGCAATAACTGTTCAACATCCTGGTTCTTTCTTTCTGTCTGTCCATTAGACTCAGGATGATATCCGGACGAGAATGACAAATGAACTCCCAACCTGTCACAAAAGGCACGCCAAAAACGAGCCATGAGCTGAGGTCCCCTATCAGAAACAATGTCGGTAGGAACGCCATGGAGCCTGACAATTTCCTTAACAAAAGCCTTAGCGAGTGTCTTAGCACAGAGCAGTTTGATGAAGGGAACCAAGTGACACATCTTGCTAAAACGGTCCACGACCACCCAGATGACAGTGAAACCCTCAGAGGCAGGAAGGTCAGTAATAAAATCATAGCAAGATGCGTCCAAGGTGCACTAGGAACCTCCAGAGGGCAAAGCAACACCGCAGCAGGAGCATGTGAAGACTTAGATCTAGCACACACAGTACATTGACGCACCCATTTAATGACTTCCTTCTGCCACCCAGGCCTCCAAAAACTGCGACCTACAAGTCTCTTAGTATCCGAAATTCCTGGATGATCTGCCAACCGAGACTCATGACATTCCACAAACAAATCTCTCCTAAAGTTCCTAGGCACAAACAACCTCCCATGGGGAGTGTTAGATGGGGCATCCTCCTGGGCTTTCAGAATCCCATCTTCCAAAACGGAGTCCAATGCTGCTATCACAACACCTTCCTGTAAAATGCTCTCCTCCTCCTCGGTACCAACCATGGGAGAAAAACTCCGAGATAAAGCATCAGCTTTTACATTCTTGGTACCCGGGATGTAAGAAACAGAAAAATTAAACCGCGAAAAAAAAAGAGCCCACCTAGCCTGACGGGCATTCAAGCGCTTGGCAGCATCTAGATAGATCAGATTCTTATGATCAGTGAAAACCTGAATGGGAAATTTAGCACCTTCCAAGAGATGATGCAAATGTTCAAATGCGAGTTTAATCACCAGCAATTCCCGATTACCAACATTGTAATTAAGTTCGGTCTCAGAAAATTTTTTTGAAAAAAAAGAACAGGGATGTACTCCATCCTTGTTTTCCTGAGACAAAACAGCACCGACCCCCACCGAAGAAGCATCAACCTCGACCAAAAAAGGCTTGGTCTCATCAGGCTGCATAAGGATGGGGGCAGAACTGAACCTCTCCTTGAGATACACAAAAGCTTCAATGGCCTCAGTAGTCCACTGGATCGTATTCGCACCTTTCCTGGTGAGATCGGTCAGCGGCGTAACAATTATAGAAAAATTCTTAATGAATTTTCTGTAATAATTGGCGAAACCCAAAAATCTCTGTATCGATTTCAAACCAATAGGCCTAGGCCATTCCTGCACCGCCTGAACCTTCACCGGGTCCATCTCAAAGCGCTCGCTGGAGATAATGTAGCCCAAAAAACTAATTCTCTGCACAGCGAACTCACATTTCTCCTGCTTAGCAAAAAGTGAATTGTCACTTAACAACTGCAATACCTCACGTACGCTCTGCCAATGAGACTCCAGATCCGGCGAATAAATCAAAATGTCATCCAAATACACCACCACATTCTTACCGATCAACGGTCTTAGGATGTCATTAATAAGGTTCTGAAAAAACGCTGGTGCGTTGGTAAGACCAAAAGGCATAACCGGATTCTCAAAATGACCCACCGGAGTGTTAAAAGCAGTTTTCCACTCATCACCTTCCTTCATACGTAACAAATTGTATGCCCCCCGGAGATCAATTTTAGAGAACCACTTGGCCCCCACTAACTGGTTGAACAAGTCAGGAATTAATGGCAGTGGGTAGGAATTGCGTACTGTAATTTTATTAATTTCGCGAAAGTCCAGACATGGACGTAAACCGCCGTTCTTTTTTTTAACAAAAAAAAATCCAACAGCCACAGGTGACTTAGAAGGTCTAATGTGACCGGCGGCCAAGCTCGTCTGTATGTATTTCTCCAAGGCCTTTCTCTCAGGGATAGTAAGATTAAATAAGCGACTCTTGGGAAGAGTAGCTCCAGGGACAAACTCAATAGTACAATCATAGTCCCTTTGAGGAGGCAAAACTTGCGACTCCTCCTCAGAACAAACCTTCCAAAAATCCTGAATAGGTACAGGTAATTCCCCTCTTTCCACAGCAGCAATGTGACCGTTACAACATTTATCATAACACTTAGGACTCCAAGACTTAATTTCATTGGTAGACCAGTCCAGTACAGGATTGTGCAATTTTAACCAAGGTAACCCCAAAACCACTGGAGAAGGCAAATTACTTAATACAGCCAAATCCAAATTCTCTTGGTGAATACCATTAATGGTGAGGGGAAATTCAAAAACCTTGTGAGTAATACATTTCAAGGGAGAGCCATCAACATCAACCGCAGAAATAGGAGATGACAAAAGTTTGGATTCTAATTTAAATTTTTCCAAAAATCCCTCATCAATCACATTGAGTGTAGAACCTCAATCCACAAATACCTGAAATTCAATCAACTCCTCCTGGGATAAGGTGCTTCCAGAAAGAAATACTCCTTTTGAGTTTAAACAAGCTATACGGGCGTAACTGACTCCTTTTTTTTTTTCTTTGTTCAAACGAAGCACACAGTTCTTAATAAAGTGGTCAGATTTACCGCAATAAAAACATAATCCCTTAGCAAACCTGCAGTCTTTTTCCTGAGAGTGGGGTGACATCGCCCGAATCTCCATCGGTTCTCCACATTCCGAGCAGACCCTCTGAAATCTAGGAGCTGCCATAGCAGTAGATTTCTCTTCATTAATCCTAGCACGCAGTCTCCTGTCCACACGTATAGCTAATTGTATTGCCTCCTGCAAGGTTCCAGGTTTTGGGAAGGCAATCAGCAGATCCTTAACCCTTTCACCTAGACCAGCAAGAAACAGACATTTTAATGCCGAGTCATTCCATTCCACTTCAGCCGACCATCTTCTGAAGTATGTACAATAATTTTCCACATCACCTGATCCCTGCTTCAATCGTCTTAATTCAGTTTCAGCAGATGAGACTCGATCAGGATCATCATACAACAACCCCATAGCAGAAAAAAAATCTTCCACAGATCTAAAACACGGATCATTAGGTTGTAGAGAAAAGGCCCATCCCTGTGGCTCTTTGCGCAAAAGTGACATTATAAACCCAATGCACTGTGATTCATTCCCCGAGGATCTGGGTCTTAAACGAAAATATAATAAACAAGCGTTTTTAAAGGAAAAAAAATCTTGCTGTTTACCATAAAAAAAATCTGGCAGTCCTACCTTCGGTTCCACAAAATGCGCTCCAGGACAGCTACTCACGTGTTGCTGGAGCTTGGCCACCTCCAAAGACAGTCCCTGCAGGCGTTGAGCCAACTCCTGAACCGACACTATGCTGATATCCGGATTTCTTTCCTTAGAGTGTTTTATTTTATGGGCTGGACTTACTGTTAAGAACTGTTACAAGCACTAAGGAAAGATAGGAAAACTGTCCCTACAATAGGACTAAGCTGATTCCCTATGATGCAGCGGGGGACCTGTTCCTTGTGAACAGACCCGCCTAAGTCCTCGGCTAGTCTGAACGCAGACCTATAGATATAAGGGAGGGGTCCCTACAAGAACTAAGGACTGGGATATAGTTGGACACCTCCTAGCAGAAGTTGTAGCAGAGCAAAGACAAACAAACAAAAAGTACTAGTGGTCCAAAGACCAAGCAAACTACAGAGTGAGGTACAAGGCTCCTGACTAGCTAAAGAGTAAATGTAACACTGAAGTCCAGCAAGGCCAGAAGGGCGGAGCTGGATTATATAGGCAGAAAGTCATGTGACCAGCGAAATAGAAAAAAAACTAACAGGAGGGTTCTAACAGCGTGGTCACTGGTGGGGCACGAGAGGCCAGAGAAAGGACAGAAGGGGGTCCTGTGCCATACTCCTGAATTGCCTGGGGGTTGACCGAGCTCCTCACCTGGTGGATGCAGCACGGCTCGGGCGGTCCTCGCCAACAGAAGTGACTGAGATAACAACTGTGATTAAAAGACCCTGGACTGCATTATTAGACTCTATGTGATTTCTGCTGCGCCTGCACCATCACCCCCAGCATCCACCTACATTGCCCTGAGGCTACACTCCTCCCATGGGGAGTTATTCTATCCCTGTCCTGCACCCCAACATCAGCCTCAGCGGTCTGCCCTGCAGCGGCGGTTATCTCTGACCGCAATCCACGGGTGGCATAGTCGGACATTCAAAACACTGATAAATAGACTGCCACAATTTGGTCTGACCACCCTGAGCCACGGGATCGGGTTGCCACTACTACCCCCAGCATCGTACAGAAGCCCGGTTCCGGGTACCCCACTGCCCAGGGGGCGAGTCACTTAGATTCTTGTTCCTGTCCATCCCCAGCATTCAGTCTAGTGTTTTTGTCTCATCTCTCCAGTTTCTGACCCGGCTCGTCTACCCATTCTGTCTGACCCACGGCCGTCATCGGGGTATTACTGCCCAGGGGGATTATATATGCAACAGTGACCATTCCTGTATGCAAGTGGACTCTCTCAAAGATTATCTGTCAGCAGGCTTTTTCTATGGAAGCTGAGAGCAGCATGATGTAGGAGCAGAGACCCTGATTCCAGCGATGTGCCAATTACTGGACTGCTTGGTGCAGTTTTGATAGAATCACTGTTTTCTCTGCTGTAGATGTACAGTACAGACCAAAAGTTTGGACACACCTTCTCATTTAAAGATTTTTCTGTATTTTCATGACTATGAAAATTGTACATTCACACTGAAGGCATCAAAACTATGAATTACCACATGTGGAATTATATACTTAACAAAAAAGTGTGAAACAACTGAAAATATGTCTTATATTCTAGGTTCTTCAAAGTAGCCTCCTTTTGCTTTGATGACTGCTTTGCACACTCTTGGCATTCTCTTGATGAGCTTCAAGAGGTAGTCACCGGAAATGGTCTTCACTTCACAGGTGTGCCCTGTCAGGTTTAATAAGTGGAATTTCTTGCCTTATAAATGGGGTTGGGACCATTAGTTGTGTTGTTCAGAAGTCAGGTGGATACACAGCTGATAGTCCTACTGAATAGACTGTTAGAATTTGTATTATGGCAAGAAAAATGCAGCTAAGTAAAGAAAAATGAGTGGCCATCATTACTTTAAGAAATGAAGGTCAGTCAGTGCGAAAAATTGGGAAAACTTTGAAAGTGTCCCCAAGTGCAATTGAAAAAACCATCAAGCGCTACAAAGAAACTTACTTCATGGTGCTCTCAAATTAAATAGGTAAAGGGAATGTCAGGTTTTTCCTATTCCCATTTTAGTACTAGTTTTAATTACATTTTTTTTGCAATTTTTTCCTTTCAGAAAATTAGAAATTATTCTGCATGCAATATATGGCATTATTGGGAACATCAAAACATATAATATAAATAAATATAATGTGGTAGCTTGTTGCAGTGGGCAGTAAAATTTTGATCTTTTTAATCGAGCATTAATAGAGGCACAGAAAAGAAGTCGGTCGGTCGTTCTTTAATTCTGTTTGTACACTTGAACGCAGTAATTAGCCTGCCCTTTACACGCTGTATATGTCAGTGACTACAATGCGGGATGCTGTAATGTAACACAGTGGGAGAGTGACCCTTCCATAAATATGTAATGAGAGTCTCTCTGAGAGAAATGTCATTCAGTTCACAAGGGATGTAATTTAATAAAGAGATTTTAACACAATGTAATGTTTTTTATTTGAGATTATCGTGTAAGACCTACGGTAATTCACTGTAATAATAAGAACATATTAATTACATCAAGGCAATATACCACGCAGGCAAGTAAAGGTTAGCTGCAAAGCATGTGTACAGGTTTTTATTGTGCCCACGTGCGATTATTTCTGCTACAATCTAGGTACAGACAACAAAAAATAATTATTATTTCCACAAACGTGATAAATACAAATGTGCAAATGTGATAGAAAAATAGTTGAAAACATAGTAAAAATGATGATTACTTACCGGTAATCGGATATTCCAGAACCCACGAAAGCACCATGGAGAGAGAAAGGATCTGCCTCCAAGGACAGGAAACCCTACAGCTTTAAAAGACGGAGCCCTCTATTATGCTTCAGTGGTTTACAGAGCATAAGAGGAACCCCGTTTGGTTAGTTTAGATAGACATATATGCTTACATACAAGTCTTGAGACGCAAGTTATTCCGGTGGTATACTACCACAACCTGTATGTGACTTTGACTACATCTGTGATAAACCTTTTTTTAAAAAAAAAATATGCGACACCTTGTGAGACAATCATGTGCTAACCACCAAGAAAACGTGAGAAGGGAGAGAATAAGGAAGAGTGCTGTCATGGGTTCTGGAAAATCCAATTACCGGTAAGTAATCATCATTTTTCTCATTCCCCATGACAGGACCATGAAGAGAGATTTCAGAGTAATCCTTTAGGGAGGAACCACCATCTATAAGACTTTTCTATCAAAAGAAAGATCCCCAGCACCTACATCCACCCTGTAATGCCTGAAAAAAGTGGAGGGGGAAGACCACGTGGCAACCCTACAGATTTGTTCCAGAGGAGTGAGCTTTTATATTAACCGGGGGGGGGGGCCTCTCCCGAAGAGCAAGCCCCATCCTGACCCATCTGGTTATGTACCCTTTGGACGCAGCGTGGCCTTTCCTGGGACCCTGAAAGAGAACAAACTGGGAGGTAGAAGTTCTGAATTCCCTGGTTGACGCTAAATATTGTAGTCAGAATCTCCTAACGTCCAGGGTATGAAACTCCCTTTCTCCCTCATTTTTAGGGTTATCACAGAAGGATGGTAAAACTATTTCTTGGGATCTGTGAAAGGTGGTTACCCCTTTGGGGAGAAAGGGTTATACTTAGCCCTGACCCAGCCTATCTGGAAGAAACCGATTGAAGGGTTGGTTTATTGATAGAGCCTGTAGTTCCCCTACCCTTCTAGCTGATGTAAAGGCCACCAGAAGGGCCTCTTTTAGAGTCAGCATCTAAATTGAGCAATCTACGAGGAGCTCAAATGGAAATTTGACTAATGCTTTCAGGACTAGGTTTAGGTCCCAAGGAGTGGCTCTGGGTTGAGGGGTTGACACGGAGCGACTGACTGCTTTAAAAATGTTTTGTATTAAGGGATGATCCGCAATTGTTTTGTCAAAGAGGGCCCCTAGTGCTGCTGTGTGGACTTCAAGGGTATTCTTTTTCAATCCCTTTTTTCAAAAATTCTAGAATGGGAATCCAGGAGATCTGTTTGTTTTTTAATGGGTCTACCCCTGAAAAGGCTATGAATTTTCCCCATATTCTAGAATAAATGTCTGATGTGATTTTTTTCCTCTATTTTACAAAGGTGGAAATTAATTTCTCTGAGCATCCTTTCGCCCGCAACAGTTTCCGCTCAAGCGCTAAGCTGTCAAATGAAAGCTTCTCACGTTGGGATGTAACATGGGCGCTTGGGATAGAAGGTCTGTTATGGGTCCCGGTGGTGGAACCTCTGTGCTTCTGTACAAGGAGGGACCAGAGAGGCGTGACTAAGTGCCTACTCGGCCTGAACCCGGGTCACACGGCGACTTAGTCGACTCCGTGAACCAGGGAGGGATCGGGTAGGTGAACCAGGTGCCACTCTGGGACTGACCTTGTGTGAGAGCAGGCGACTCCCATGGATCAGGTGACAGGAGCTGACCGGTACAGCGGATGAGCACGGCAGGCAGGCTGGCGGGTGGTCCAGGTAGATAAGCAGGCAGGTACGGCTGATAGCCAGACAGGCGCTCCGGGTAGGCAAGCAGGCGGGCACAACAGGTTACTTGGCAGGTGCTCCGGGTAGGCAAGCTGGTGGGAACGACAGGTTACTTGGCAGGTGCTCCGGGTTGGCGGGCTGGCAGGCACGACAGGTAACTGCCAGGTTCTCCAGGTAGACAGGCTGGTGGGCACGGAAGGTAACTGGCAGGTAACTAGCAGGCACTCCAGGTAGGCAGGCTGGCGGGCACGGCAGGTAACTGGCAGGTGCTCTGGGTAGGTAGGCTGGCAGGCACGGCAGGTAACTGGCAGGTTCTCCAGGTAGACAGGCTGGCGGGCACGGCAGGTATCTGGCAGGTAACTAGCAGGCACTTCAGGTAGGCAGGCTGGCGGGCACGGTAGGTAACTGGCAGACTGGCGGACAGAATTATAAACAGACTGGCGGGCTGGACTGTAGATGGACTCAATTTACATCATTGAGGAAAAATTCACTTCCCGACACCAATCTGGCAGTCAGATTAAATCCCTGGATTAATTAACTAAGCATAAGATGTAATTTTATTGTTCTCAAGAAACGCGTCCAGGCCTCTCTTGAACTCATTAAGTGAGTTGGACATCACCACTTCCTCTCCCAGAGAGTTCCAGAGTCTCACGGCTCTGACCGTAAAGAATCCCCTTCTATGCCGGTGCAGGAAGATCCTTTCCTCCAGACGCATAGTGTGCCCCCTCGTCTTTGTCACCATCCTTGGTATAAACAGGTCATGGGAGAGATCTCTGTACTGCCCCCTGATGTATTTATACATGTTTATGAGGTCTCCCCTAAGCCTTCTCTTTTCCAACGTAAATAGGCCTAATTTTGACAACCTCTCTGGGTATTCTAGTCCCTCCATTCCCTTTATTACCTTAGTCGCCCTCCTTTGTACCCTCTCTAGCTCCAATATGTCTTTCCTGAGCACCGGAGCCCAGAACTGTGCACAATATTCTAAGTGCGGCCTTACCAGCGCTTTATACAGAGGAAGAACAATGTTCTCATCATATGCCCCTATTCCTCTTCTGATGCATGCCATGACTCTATTTGCCTTCGCAGCTGCTGCCTGACACTGGGCGCTCCAGTTTAATTTGCTATTAACCAAGACGCCCAGGTCCTTCTCCATGTCAAATTTCCCCAACGGTTTCCCATTTAATATGTATGGGTGACTGCTGTTTTTCTTTCCCATGTGCATGACCTTACATTTATCGGCATTGAACCCAATTTGCCACTTTTTGGCCCAACTCCCCAATTTATCTAAATCCTCCTGCATCTGTGCCCTATCCTCATCTGTATTAACTACTTTACAAAGTTTTGTATCACCTGCAAATATTGCTATTTTACTATGCAACCCTTCCACTAGATCATTAATAAATATATTAAATAATATAGGGCCCAAGACAGACCCTTGAGGCCCCCCGCTAGTAACCCTGACACACCCTGAGCTTACTCCATTGATAACCACCCTCTGCTTTCTATCACTCAGCCAGCTATTTACCCACTTGCACACATTATCCCCCAGACCAAGCATTCTCATTTTATATACCAACCTTTTGTGTGGCACGGTATCAAACGCTTTGGAGAAGTCAAGGTCTACAACATCCACTGACTCTCCCCGGTCCAGCTGTGAGCTCACCTCCTCGTAGAAGGCCATCAGGAGCGATCCCTCATGAATCCATGTTGATATGGAGTTAGACAGTTATTATCATTAAGATATTCTACAATAGCATCTCTAAGAAATCCTTCAAACAATTTACCCACAACAGACGTTAAGCTGACTGGTCTATAGTTCCCAGGGTCACTTTTAGACCCCTTTTTGAATATTGGTACCACATTTGCTTGGCGCCAGTCTAGTGGGACAGTCCCTGTCCATAAAGAGTGCTTGAATATAAGATACAGCGGTCTGTCTATCACATTACTTAATTCTTTTTGTACCCGGGGGTGTATGCCATCTGGGCCTGGTGACTTGTCTATTTTGATATTATTTAGGCGTTTCTGAACTTCCTCCTGGGTTAGGTGGGTGATATTTAGCGGAGGGTTTACTTTATCACTCTGCATTTCCTCCGATAAATTGTTTTCTTTTGTGAAAACAGTGGAGAAGAAGCTATTGAGTAGGTTTGCTCTACCCTCATCGCCCTCTATGATTTTACCCAGGTTATTTTTCAATGGGCCAATGCCATCAGTTTTAATCCTTTTACTGTTTATATAGTTAAAGAACAGTTTGGGATTCGTTTTACTTTCCTTGGCAATTAGTCTCTCTGTCTCCTCTTTTGCTATTCTTATTTGTTTCTTACAGATTTTGTTTTTTTCCCTATAAGATATTAGCGCTTCCTCGCTGCCTTCTTGTTTAAGTTTACCGAAAGCCCTTTTTTTGTTTTTCATTGCCCTCTTGACGTCCTTATTTAGCCACATTGGCTTCCTCCTATTCCTAGCCCTTTTATTCCCATAAGGTATGTACCTTCTACAGTGACTATGTAGGACTGTTTTGAAAATTTCCCATTTTCTATCCGTGCTCCTATTACTGAAGATCCTATCCCAGTCTATAAGGTGAAGGGCATCTCTTAGCTGAAGTTCAGTGTTTTTGTGACTCCCTTGCTGGGCACCCTACTGAAGCACATGTGGAATTGTATAATTTTGTGGTCACTATTTCCCAGGTGCCCCCCGACCTGCACCCCAGTTATTCTGTCTGGCCTGTTAGTTAATATTAAGTCTAAAAGGGCCGTCCCTCTAGTTGGTTCCTGCACAAGTTGTGACAAATAATTGTCTTTGATAATTGACAGAAACCTGTTTCCTTTCTGAGATCTACAGCTTTCGGTTTCCCAGTCTATATCGGGGTAGTTGAAGTCCCCCATAATAATCACCTCGTTATTTTTTGCTACTTCGTCTATTTGTCTCATTAAAAGACTTTCCGTGGCTTCTGCTATATTTGGTGGTTTATAACAGACTCCTATGATAATTTTATTATTGTTTTTTGCCCCATGTATCTCCACCCATAAGGACTCGACCTCCTCATTTCCCTCCCATACATCCTCCCGTATTGTAGGCTTTAGACACGTCTTTACATATAGACAGACTCCACCTCCTTTCCGATTTCTTCGATCCCTTCTAAACAGACTGTAACCCTGTAAGTTAACTGCCCAGTCATAGCTTTCATCTAACCATGTCTCGGTTATTCCCACTATGTGATAGTTACCTGTAGATATTTCTGCTTCCAGTTCATCCATCTTGTTTGTCAGGCTTCTGGCATTTGTTAGCACGCAGTTTACACGATTTTGTTTTGTTCCAATCTTCTCCCTGTGGATTGTATTAGAAATTTTCTTACCTCCCTTCCAAGTATCTTGTCTTGGACCTTCTTTGTCGCACTTCATATCTTTCATTAGTATGTTCTCTGGTTGCATGTTCGTGTCCGGCGTTTTTCTTCCCATCCCCTCTTCTTCTAGTTTAAAGCCCTCCTGATGAGTGTTGCGAGTCTCCTGGCGAATGTGTGTTTCCCGGGTTTGTTGAGGTGTAGTCCGTCTCTGGCAAGGAGTCCGTCATAGAGGTAATTCACACCGTGGTCCAGGAATCCAAATCCTTGTTGTCTGCACCATCGTCTCAACCAGTTGTTCACATCAAGGATCCTGTTCCATATCCTGACGCCATGCCCGTCTACTGGAAGGATAGAAGAAAAAACTACCTGCGCATCCAGTACTTTTACTTTCTTCCCCAATCCTTCAAAGTCCTTGCAGATTGTCGGTAGGTCCTTCTTTGCCGTGTCATTGGTGCCAACATGTATCAGAAGAAATGGGTGGACATCCTTGGAACTGATGAGCTTCGGTATCCTATCGGTAACATCCTTGATCTTCGCACCTGGGAGGCAGCATACTTCTCTTGCGGTTATGTCCGGTCTGCAGATAGCTGCTTCTGTTCCTCTCAGTAGTGAGTCTCCCACCACCACCACTCTTCTTCCCTTCTTGGCTGTCCTTTTTCTTGTCGCTTCTGGGTGTTTCTGGGTACTCTTTTCTTTTTTGCTTGCTGGTAGTTCCTCATCCTTAGGTGTGCCATCTTCGTCCTCCACAAGTCCTTGGAATCTGTTTCTCAGTTGTGTGGTTGGTGGTGCCTCCATGGTCTTCTTGCTTCTTTTGGTCACTTGCCTCCACTTGTCTGCCTCTGGAGGTTCTCTGACGCTTCCTTCACTTTCCGTGACCAGTAGTGACGCTTCTGTTCTGTCCAGGAAGTCTTCATTTTCCTTGATGAGTTTTAATGTCGCAATTCTTTCTTCCAGTCCCCGCACCTTTTCTTCTAAAAGAGCCAGTAGTCTACACTTCTGGCAGGTGAAGTTGGTTTCAGCTTCTGGTCGATCTGTGAACATGTAGCACATGTTGCAGCTCACCATGTAGGTTGTCTCATCTGCCATGCTGCTCCTTGTCCCTGCTGACTTGATGTCTGTCTTCTTTCTTGTGATACCCTAGGATAAACAAATTAAACAAATTCGCAGACCGTACGGCTTTCGGTTTGGCGATGCTTTCCAAGCAGCTGGTCCCGGCTGTACCCAACGATCTTCTAGCTGAAGGAGACTCTTCGCTTTTCCCAGAAGGCACCTGGAATATGCAAATTGTCCTCTTCAAGCTTCAATCCCTGGTTTGGCGATGCTTTCCAAGCAGCTGGTCCCAGCTGTACCCAACGATCTTCTAGCTGAAGGAGACTCTTCGCTTTTCCCAGAAGGCACCTGGAATATGCAAATTGTCCTCTTCAAGCTTCAATCCCTGGTTTGTCGATGCTTTCCAAGCAGCTGGTCCCGGCTGAACCCAACGATCTTCTAGCTGAAGGAGACTCTTCGCTTTTCCCAGAAGGCACCTGGAATATGCAAATTGTCCTCTTCAAGCTTCAATCCCTGGTTTGTCGATGCTTTCCAAGCAGCTGGTCCCGGCTGAACCCAACGATCTTCTAGCTGAAGGAGACTCTTCGCTTTTCCCAGAAGGCACCTGGAATATGCAAATTGTCCTCTTCAAGCTTCAATCCCTCTCCTTCCTCTTCAATATTCTCCTTCCCTTTGAGATAACCTGCTGATATTGACCTTAAGTTTTCTACTGCTAAGGCCATAATTTTGTTTGTTTCTCTTAAGAGATCTCTTGATCTTGTGCCCCCCTGCTTGTTTATGTATGCAACTGTCTGATAAAACTTTTATATGTTGTTTTTTTTATCTGGCAGGATTTCTACTAGTGCCAGCCCAATGGCTGCTCTTTCCTGTTGGAGGAGGCATCTATAAGTTACTGAGACCATCCTCCTTGGAGTATTCTTTCACAATTGTGTGCTCTCCAGCCAAAAGGGCTAGCATCCATGGTGATTACTTTGGGGTCTCTGATTTCCCAAGGAACCCCATGAGACAGATTTGTTTTGTTTTGCCACCATTTTAAGGATTGTTGTGTTTTTTTTCTGACCCTTTGATTACTGCGTCCTCCGGGCTGCACAGATCCACTTGGTGAAAGTCGATACACACAAAATAATAAGCATCCAGCGCCTTTTTGTACGAATGATTCCAGGAAATCCAAGGTTTCTTAAAACATCCGTTTATTTCTTCATATTAAAAACAGGTAACAAGAAGGTCAGGCAGTTAGGATACAGACATGATTGCAAACAAGGCATAGAAACCAATGTGGCGCCCCTGAGGGTTCAGTCGCCACAGAGGTACTGCATCTCACCCAGAGGTGTGGTATCTCCCTCTCAGGTAAGGATAGAGTGCTGTCCGGGACCCTAACACCTGCATCCAACACTACACTACTCCAGACCAGCAGGAGGGGCAAGATGCGTCATTCCCTGCTGAGCCCTGTCCCTGGCTGGAGTGGGGGGAACCAAAGTGAGGGGGAACCATGTAGTGGGTGTGGGTGGAGGAAGCAGATTAGGGGAGCACTTAAGAAGGAAGATATAAATAGGGAAGCCATCTTGGGAGTGTGTGGAGTTTGAGAGAAGTAGAGGGAGCAGGAGCTCTGCAGGAGCTCTGCTCAGGAGGAGGAGGGCCTAGAGAGAGGCCCAGGACAGACTGAGGAGGAGAGGAGCAGGAGGAACGAAGAAGGGATCCCAGGGGTATGGGCTATGCTGTAGGCCACCCGTACATCCAAATCTGCCAGGCGGAGGAGGGATTGAGCCGCAGAGGGGACCGGCCCCTAACTAGTGAGAATTACAAAGTTCAACTGGAAACCGGAGGCTTCTGTACTTTCACGGTAGAGTTGCCACATCCGCAATCAAGTCGCCAAAAAGGTAACCACATAGGATCCAGGGAACTCCAGGTTGCCCAGAAAGATCCGAGGATACCGGCTTGGGACATTGTTTGGTGAGGCGCAGGGCAAGAAGGGTGAGGGCCAGCGCAGGAAGACGCCTGAGAAGGGCATATAGAACGGGGTCCTGTCAGGTACTCTTGAAACAGCTGGGAGTTTGCTGAACCCCTGCCTGGTGAACGCAGCGCGACGTGGGAGGTCGTAGTCTGGAAAGTATAACCTGAGGAACTTAACAACTGTGAGTAAACCCTGAAGACTGCACCCCACTGTCTCTGTGAAATTATTGCTACGCCATCACCCCCCTGCACTACACTGCACCACAACTGCTACAGAAACATCCATAACATCTGAGCACAGCCCTGGAGCTAAGCTCTAGCTGTGGAGAGCTAAACCAACTCTGCTGCATTAACAACAGCTCCAGAGGACCTGCTCCGCAGCGGCGGCTACCTTTAGTCGCATACCACAGGTGGCATCACGAACTGTATATAAGAACTTTAATTCCCCTGTAAATATCCCCTTTTTACTGACCGCCCTGGGTCATGGACCAGGTCACCGCCACTGTGACATCTCCCCTAGCAACGACCGGCCCGGCACCGAGTACCCCACGGCCCAGGGGGCGCGTCATATTTGGTGTCACGAACAGGATATGAACCCACCCGTTATCACCGGGTATTGTGCGCCTAGAGACTGTGTTCTATACTGAATGTGGCGCCCGCCCCAGAAGAACGGGCGCCATTATGTGCATTATCAAGGACGACAAGAAACCTCCCATCATGGGCCGGGTCCCAGAATGGCGCCAAAAGCGCAATCCGCCCCCTGCAACTGTGGCCATATACCTGGATCTGTCCATCAGTCTGGGGAAGCCGCCCCTAGATGTGGCCGACAGCAAGCAGCCAAGTGACCGCCCCAGAAAGGGGAGAGGAGAGAAGAAACCTTGGAGACAGGGCGGAGTCTCGAGAAGTGTAAACAGACCGCTCCCGGCAGGCAGCATGGACCGGAGTCAGGACCGAGCTCCCACCCGTGTCCTTGGAGGATGCGGAGTTCCTCCACGCCGAGATGCAAGAACTAGGTCGGCGGGTGGAGAAGGCCCAGCAGGCTGCCGTCGCCGTCTGGAAGGAGGAGATGCTGGGGAGGATGATAACCAGGCTGCAGCCAGTGCTGCATTCTACCGGCAGCGCCTCAGCCCCGGCAGAGCCTGATCAGAACCAGGAGGCAGCGTGAAGCACAGGAGCGGCCGCGGGAGCAGGTAAGAGGAGTCTCCCTGTCCCGGGCGCTAACGGCGCTGACCTGCTCCTGGGCCCCCTTGCGGAACCTCCGTACTGGAGCGCACGCCCCCGCTCTACTCCTGGGCCCGGAACCATCAACCCA
Organism: Phyllobates terribilis; assembly: GCF_046119375.1. NCBI lineage: Eukaryota > Metazoa > Chordata > Amphibia > Anura > Dendrobatidae > Phyllobates > Phyllobates terribilis. The sequence goes on from NW_027362766.1 coordinate 21,617,086, forward strand.
GGGCGCTGCTGACGAAACCCTGCTCCTGGGCCCCCTGAAAAAGCCACCTGCTCCCACACCCGAATGGGTGAACGGGCGCGCAGCCTGGGACTGGTCTGCGGAGGTGGAAGACCAGAGCCTCCCACTGCTACCCGCTCCTGAGCCCTCAGCTCTCTACTGGAGTGAAGAGGACCAGTTCCTGTGGGATAACCCTGGGGAGGACCTCATGGGTTTTCCCCGGGAGACCCGAAGGGAAGCTGCCCGACGGGAGGAGCACTGTCGGAGGGAGCTCCGGCAGCTGGAAAAGGAGCGGCACATCCGGCGGGTGCGCTGGGAGCAGATGGTGGCCCGTAACCTAGAGGAGAAGACTTGGGCCCGCAAGACAAAAACAGCCAAACCCGGTCCCCGTACAGAAGGGACTGTCGTAAAGTTTGACCTGGACGCCGGGTGGGGCTTCATCAGAGAGCCACAGGTCGCGACAGATTTATTTGTTAATCGGAGGGACTTGGAGTCCCACCTTCAGCAAGGACATCCTGACTGAGATTTGTACACTGGTGACCGAGTCACCTATACCAGGCACAGAGGTGAGCGGGGCTGGTATGCCCTGAATGTCCACAGGGCGGTGAAGCAGGAGAATGTACCCTCTCCGTCAGAGGCTGATGACCCGGCTGGGTCAGCCAGCAAGAACCAGGTGTTCCCCAGGAGGGGGCACCACTGCTGAACTGTTAAAGTTGAGTGATGTACATAGCTACCCGGAAGGGTACTGCAGCATTTAAGTCTGTTTGTTTACTTATTATGTCTTTACTTAGTAACCCGGTAAGGGTATAAAGACATTGAGGTGGAGGACGGTGATCTCTCTAAAAACTTGTACTTGTACATAGTTGCACTTCTTAAAGTGTCCCTTATTGGTTTTATACAACAAGACTGACCTCAGAACAAAAACCCGTTTGGCATGGCCAAAGACGTGGTCCAACGCCTGGATCACCTACGCCCTGCAGCCATGCCCAGGGCTTTCGGACGGGTCCCTCATATTCATCAGAATTGCACCTTTACCAGTGAAGAGGGCATTCGGCTATAAATTTCACTGTATTTGATTGAAAATGTTTGAGATGAGAAATGTTTTATCTGCTTGAAGAATGTTTTATAATATGTTGTAAACTGCTAAGGAAACCTGCAACGTTCAAAGTAATGTGCCTCCCCTAAAGGGAAGAAAAAGTTTATTTATGATCTTATATGCGAACGCATTCTAAAAATTTTTGCATGTCTTTAAAATATTTTGTGTTTTACTCTGTTCCAACCCGCGGACATGCTGTGTTTTACTAGGGGGGCTTGTGGCGCCCCTGCGGGTTCAGTCGCCACAGAGGTACTGCATCTCACCCAGAGGTGTGGTATCTCACTCTCAGGTAAGGAAAGAGTGCTGCCCGGGACCCTAACACCTGCATCCAACACTACACTACTCCAGACCAGCAGGAGGGGTAAGATGCATCATTCCCTGCTGAGCCCTGTCCCTGGCTGTATTGGGGGGAACCAAAGTGAGGGGGAACCATGTAGTGGGTGTGGGTGGAGGAAGCAGATTAGGGGAGCACTTAAGAAGGAAGATATAAATAGGGAAGCCATCTTGGGAGTGTGTGGAGTTTGAGAGGAGAAGTAGAGGGTGCAGGAGCTCTGCTCAGGAGGAGGGCCTAGAGAGAGGCCCAGGACAGACTGAGGAGGAGAGGAGCAGGAGGAAGGCTCCAGGAATGAAGAAGGGATCCCAGGGGTACGGGCAGTGCTGTTGGCCACCCGTACGCCTGAATCTGCCAGGCGGCAGAGGGATTGAGCCGCAGAGGGGACCGGCCCCTAACTAGTGAGAATTACAAAGTTCAACTGGAAACCGGAGGCTTCTGTACTTTCAGGGTACAGTTGCCACATCCGCACTCAAGTCGCCAAAAAGGTAACCACAAAGGATCCAGGGAACTCCAGGTTGCCCAGAAAGATCCGAGGATACCGGCTTGGGACATTGTTTGGCGAGGCGCAGGGCAAGAAGGGTGAGGGCCAGCGCAGGAAGACAGCTGAGAAGGGCATATAGAATGGGGTCCTGTCAGGCACTCTTGAAACACCTGGGAGTTTGCTGAACCCCTGCCTGGTGAACGCAGCGCGACGTGGGAGGTCGTAGTCTGGAAAGTATAACCTGAGGAACTTAACAACTGTGAGTAAACCCTGAAGACTGCACCCCACTGTCTCTGTGAAATTATTGCTGCGCCATCACCCCCCTGCACTACACTGCACCACAACTGCTACAGCAACATCCATAACATCTCAGCACAGCCCTGGAGCTAAGCTCTACCTGTGGAGAGCTAAACCAACTCTGCTGCATTAACAACAGCTCCAGAGGACCTGCTCCGCAGCGGCGGCTACCTTTAGTCGCATATCACAGGTGGCATCACGAACTGTATATAAGAACTTTAATTCCCCTGTAAATATCCCCTTTTTACTGACCGCCCTGGGTCACGGACGAGGTCACCGCCACTGTGACATCTCCCCATGATTAAGACCTGTTTGGGTCGAAATAAAGTTTGCAGAAAAAAAGAAAAAAAAAAGGAGAAAAAAAGTTTGTTTTTTTGTATCCAGGAGAATTCCTAGAAATATCTGCTTATGTTTAGGTTCTATCTGTGATTTTTTTAATTTTATTATCCATCCAAGGGAGGATAGAATTCCCCTGACTTGTTTTACCGCTCGTTCGCACTCGGTTTCTGATTTTTCTACAATGAGAAAGTCATCCAAGTATATGATGAACAGAATGTCTGTTTCTCTTATGTGGGCTGACATTTCTGACACTATTTTTGTGAACGCTCTCGAGGCCATAGAGAGGCCAAAGGGGAGGACCTGGAACTGCAAGTGTGTTAGCTGACCTTGGACGTAGACTGCCACCCTGAAGTATTTTTGAGGTTTCTGAAAAATAGGCATATGGTAGTAAGCGTCTTTGAGGTCTATAATGGCCATAAAACAGCCTGGAAACAATAGTTTTACTGTTGACTCTATATTCTCCATTTTGAAGTATTTGGGCACTAAGAATTGATATAGACCTTTCAGATTTATGATTGTCCTGAATGAATGGTCTGGCTTTTTTTTCCTTCAAGAATAGGGAACTGTAGAACCCTTCCTTTTATTCTCGTTTTGGAAAGCCGGTTAACGCTCCTTTCTCTATAAGAGACAGGATTCCCTCCTCCAAAGCTCTTTGATTTACCCTTGAATGGTAATTTTTTGAAATCACAAACCTCTCTCGGGGGTGAGTGAGAAATTCTAATTTCAGCCCTTCCTTTATGGTGTTTAAAATCCAAGGGCTCGGGGAAATCTTTTCCCAGGCAGGTAGAAACTGTTTTAGCCTCCCACCTACCTGGAGCCTGGCGTCATTGTCTTCCTGTTTTTTTTTGGAAACCCGGATAAAAAATGATCCCCTTTAGAGCTCTTTCCTTTATTTCTAGGCTCCTTCCATTTTGAGTCTTTCTGTCTCGGGGCCCCTTTCCTGAATGGACGAAAGGGTATTTTAAATTTTGGGGCGCCAGTCTGGGGGAACCCTTTCTTTGCATCTGCGGCTTTATCTAGGATCTCATCGAGTGATGATCCAAAACGATATTCCCCCTCAAAGGGAATACCGCAGAGCCTAGATTTAAAATTGAAATCTCCAGTCCAGCTTTTTAGCCATAGTGCCCTTCTGACTGAATTTGAGAGGGCACAGGCCCGAGCCGTTAGGCGGACAGCATCTGCTGAGGCGCCAGCAAGAAAGTCTGCCGCTTTTGCTATGTTTGGTAAACTCGCTAATACTTGATCCCTTGGACATTTGTTTCTGATTTGTTCCTGTAATTGGTCAAGCCATACTTTGAGAGATCTCGCCGTACACGTGGCCGCTATATTCGGTTTAAGTGCTGCGGCCCCCAATTCCCAGGCTTTTTTCAGAAAACTCTCTACTTTCCTGTCTAGTGGGTCTTTAAGGTGTCCTGCATCATCAAACGGAAGCGCAACGTTGCGAGACACCTTACACACTGCCACATCCACTTTGGGTGCTTTATCCCAGATTTATGAGTCCGCTGACTAAAAGGGGTATTTCCTCCTAATCTGTTTTGGTGTGAAGGCTCTTTTGTCGGTTTTTTCCCACTCTCTTTTAATCAGTTGGGCTATGCTCTTATGCACCGGAAAGCATTTGTTTCCTGACCTTTAGCCCCTGAACATCAGATCCTGCATGGACCTTGTTCCTTAACTTCCTACACCTTCATGGTTGCTCTGATTGCCTTCACTAGTTTGCTCGTATCCTCAGGTGGGAAACAAGATGAATCCCCGCCGCTGTCAGTCGAGGATGATCATGATGAGGTGTTGGAATAATAGCCCCCCAAATCACCTTCCTCCATCTCCTCCTCTGAGCTGGAGTTCACACTAGCCTCCTTTGTTGAGATGCTAGCTTTGATCCCTTTCAGAGATTTCTTAATCTCTATCCTAAACATGGATCTCATATTATCCATGAGGGAGGAGGATTCTTCTGACAGGGTTTTCTCGATGCAGTCTTTGCACAGTTTTTTAGTGTAGGCGGCCGCTAGTCTCTTTTTGCATAGTGCACATTCCTTGTGCTTGGATTTGGACTGAGCTTTTCTAGGCCTGTCCTTTGAGATATACAGATAAATACAGGTATTTAAAAAAGGTTTTTATCCAGGGATTTAACCCCTGACTCATCCCACCTGAAGCAGGACTACCGAGGTCGGAGGGGCTGCCTCTGTGGGTTCTCCAAGCTGGCTGACGTCCTCCATCTGGGGTAAGTCTTGCAGCACGGTATGGAGGTAGGGGGAGGTTTTTATCCATATTTCCTGGTTACGCCCCCAAATCGAAGTGGGATTGGGGGGGGTGGTCACCTCTCCTTGGATCCACCTGAAGTAGCCTGCTACTGGAGAAGAATGTGTCGATTCAGGCCATGCCCCCAGAAGATACCCAGTCCCATTCCAGGGACGTACCATGCCATACTAGGCCGAGACACAAGAATTCATCACTATGCCGGCTTCCCAGCAATGCACCACGCCACCTGATGTGACGTCGGACGCCGAGCTGGGTTCCGGGGAAGCCCTTTGCCATGTCAGGCCATGCCCCCGGAACTGACGTTATTTTGCTGCCGGCACCCAGTGATGCACCGCGCTTGTTACAGCCATGCTCCTGGGATGATGTCCCTGACTACGCCACCAGGGACTCTGCTACCATCCGCAGGTAAGATCTTCATTGGTCTGTAGCATCCCCCACTGAAGCGTAATAGAGGGCTCCGCCTTTTAAAGCTGTAGGGTTTCCTGTCCTTGGGGGCGGATCCTCTCTCCATGGTGCTGTCGTGGGGAATGGGAATAATACAAAAACAGCAACATGGCACAGTCCTTTTGATATTGACAGTTTGCAGTACAATACATGTGGTACAGGTAGATAGCAGCACAGTGTATGCAGTACAAGTAAAGAATAATACTGTATATATAATGCAGTTACCGCAGCATATAGACCAAAAAACATGGCTGTATAGATAAACCATCGTTCATATGTGGGCACTCCCAATAAAGTACAACCTACAAGCCGAATGGAGTGACAGAAAGAGTCAAGTCAACATCATGATGATTCCAGATAAAAAATCACTTTTATAGTACATCAAAATAAAAAAAGGAGGTCCAATGGACACTCCTGAGTAGAGCACAACCAATAAAATAGTAGGTCATGGGTGAAAATTACACAAGACAGAGAGACAACCATGTAAGTCCACAAAAATGGACCCTCCTGAAGAAGCTCACGCAAAACGCCCGTTGGGGCCCCAGCGAGACACCGGTCCGTAAAGCACTATGGGTATGTTATGACTTATCTTTATGTTAGTGTCAATTTTTCTTCTCAGGCAATGTTAGTATATTTCTGGACATCATAGGATGTTATAAATGTTTGATGGGCACCTTTACTGTTATGATGCCAGGATAACACCTTTACTATTATGATTGTATACTATGCTTGTAAATTATGCTGTCCATTTACTTTGTAACTGGATTCATTGATACTCGGATTAGAAATATTGTCACTTCCTTTCATGTACCCATTTTTGTGGACTTACATGGTTGTCTCTCTGTTTTGTGTAGTTTTCACCCATGACCTACTATTTTATTGGTTGTGCTCTACTCAGGAGTGTCCGTTGGACCTCCTTTTTTATTTTGATATACAATAAAACTGATTTTTTTATCTGGAATCATCATGATGTTGACTTGACTCTTTTTGGGGCTCTGTCAATCCATTCTGCTTGTAGGTTGTATATATAATGCAGGTAGAAGGTAGCACAGTACATGTAGTACAGGCATGTAACAGAAGATCAGTACAGTACACATCATACAGCTAGTGATCAGTACAGTAAATATAGTGCAAGCAGAGATCAATACAGTGTGTAGTATAGTTAGTGCACGGTGACTTAACTTCAAGTTTTTGTGCCCCAATGCGGAATTTTTAAGTACCACGAGTCTTTAATAGCATTGGTCTTCCCATGTAAGCCAATGGGACCTTTCTGGCCAGCTAAGCACCGGTGCATCTTAGGGAATCTGTCACCCCTGGGACTTATCTTACCTGTAATATGGGCATACAGGTGATAGAAATGTAAATCTATACCTACCTGTATGCCTCATATTAGAGGTCTAGTTGGTGTGAAATTGCTTTTTATTTAGTCAGGTTTCTGATGCCTTGCGGGCCCTGGGCCTGCAAGAAATTCCCGCCTCCTTTGTTAATTATAATGTTTCCCCCCTCCCCTGCACGTCACAGTGCCCTGTGCCGTGCAGTTGCGGCAGGAAAATCCTGCGCCTGCGCACTTCACTTTTTAGGCAGGGCGTACATCTTCCTCCCTTCTATGTTCATTGTACTACAGAGATCTTGTGCGCAGGCACCGGCGAGTCACTGTGACTTCCAGCATGCTTAACACTAAGGTGCTCTCCCCACTTCCTCCCAGCATCATCATTGCTAGGAACCGCGTATATATATGTGTGTATATATACATATATATATATATATATACATATATATATATATATATGTGGCACCCCAGGTCTGGTCGCCACAGTGGCAGCAATGTCATGTCTGAGAGCAGGTGGGAGGTTCCCTGGTTGGGGACAATTAGCAAGCAGCACCTCCTGCCTCAGTCCAGGGAGGGGAGAAACCTGCCCTTTATAAACTGGATCTGGGGCGGGGTTAGACAGTGAAGTGCCAGACAAGTTCCAGTAAGGTTGCAGATAGGGACAGGTCAGCAGCAGGCTGAGGAGTCCCTGTAGGCAGAGGAGGAACACGAGGCCAGGAGGGGAACTAGCAGAGTTCGTCCTAACCAGAGACTTACTAAACCGGACACTGGAGTCCGAGGCTGTGAGGGTTATAAGCCCAGCAGCAGAAAACCACCACGCAGGGGACTTCAAGTCCTTTGGCCCAAGGAAGCCCGGAGGCTCCGCCACACGAGAGGGACCACTACTGCCCTGGAGGGGTGAGAAGCACTGAAGGCCCGAGTCACCAGTCATACGGGTGAGAACAACATGGTACACTCAGAGACGTGGGCTACCACTACACTACAGCAGGATAGCCAAGAAAGAGTGAAGTCAGCACGGTAGGCCTACAAACTCCCCCTGACCAGCGGGATTTCCCAGTTGCTCTCAGACTGACCAGGCCTCCATTGTTAACCTGTATTCCGGATGGGTCCTTTAATACCACCCACTGTAAAGACCCTGACTTGCATGACAGACTCCGTGTGGTTACTGCTGCTCCTGCGCACCATCACCACCAAGATCCCTATTTACTGCCCTGAGGTTATACTACCATCTGCTGCACCCACAACACCAGCCTCAGCAGTCTGCCCTGCAGCGGCGGTTCACTCTGACCGCAATCCACGGATGGCGTAGTCGGACATTTAAATATCATAAAACGACACAAATAGACTGCCATTTCAGTTGACCACCCTGAGCCACGGGATCGGGTCCCCGCCACGCAAGGACTACAACCCCCGGCATCGGCAACGGGTCCAGTTCCGGGTATCCCCACACACGCGCGGCCCAGGGGGCGCGTCATATATACTGAATGTATACACACACACATGTATATATATATACACCGCATGCGGAATTATTAGGCAAATGCGTATTTTGATCACTTTGATACTTTTTATACATATTGTCCTATTCCAAGCTGCATAGGCTTGAGAGCCAACAACGAATGAAGTAAATCTGGTGATGTGCATCTCTGTAAAGAGGAGGGGTGTTGACTAATGACATCAACACCCTATATAATGTGTGCTTAATTATTAGGCAACTTCCTTTCCTTTGGCAAAATGGGTCAGAAGAGAGATTTGACTGGCTCTGAAAAGTCCAAAATTGTGTTGCAGAGGGAGGCAGCAGTCTTGAAATTTCCAAACTTTTGAAGAGTGATCACCGAACAATCAAGCGTTTTATGGCAAATAGCCAACTGGGTCGCAAGAAGCGTGTTGGCCAAAAAAGGCGCAAAATAACTGCCCATGAATTGAGGAAAATCAAGCGCGAAGCTGCCAAGATGCCATTCGCCACCAGTTTTGCCATATTTCAGAGCTGCAACGTTACTGGAGTATCAAAAAGCACAAGGTGTGCGATACTCAGGGATATGGCCAAGGTAAGGAAGTGTGGCGCCCCTGAGGGTTCGACCGCCACAGGGATGCTGCACCTCTCTAATGGAGTGTGGTGTTCCTCCTCTGAGGTAAGAACAGTGCGATGGTCAGGACCCTACCTCCACATCCAACACCACACTTCTCCCGCCAGAGGGGGCTAGTAGGCACTAGATGCTGCCCCTACTGGCACTCGGGAGACTGGGGAACCAAGAGATAGGGGAACCAATTAGTGGGTGAGGGTGGAGGATTCACATTCTAGTGACACTTTAAATTTCATATTTAATACACTGCCATCTTGGTTCTTGTTTTTTTTTTTATTGTGATCTCCCTCCCTGAGTGTGGATCCTGTGTGGACCTGCAGAGGACGGAGACACGGCCCTCGTACCCCAGCCTTGGGTGGTCGAGGGGCAGGCTGCAGACAGTGAATGTCTCAGCCTGGTCAAGGACCATGACCTAGAAGGCCCGGAGCTTAGGAGTGTAGCTCCACGGCAAATGGATCCCAGGGAGGATGCAGACTGAGCGGTATACGCCACCTGTTCTCGCCAACCTGATCTATTCAGAGGGATTCCGGCTGCAAGAGGGGTACCGGCCCCCGACACCTGACCTTGCTACTCTACGTCCTGGTCAGAGAAGTCCGGTAGGCCCTGAGGATCCCACCGGGTATCGGAAGGAGCGGAGCTGCCACCCGTACCATTTTTCTGAGAGAAGTTCAGAGGGAGACCCGGCTATCTACACACACACAGACAGGAAAGGATCTGGTCTGAAGTCTAGGAACACTCTGGTGCGGGGTCCTGATCGAACACTGGACTTACTCAGAGGTTGTCGGACCCCCCCCCCCGTCTCCGGTGACCGCAGAACTCCGCGAGGAGCAGGGAGACACCTTCCTACTGCCATCTCCATCGTGAGTAAAACCTTAGAAGTTAACCCCTATGGCCTCCGGACTCTTTATTCTGCACTACACCGCACTAAGCAGCACCAGACCTCCTGGACTACAACCCCCTTCCTCCTGTCCCTCTGCCCTGAGGCCCTGCTCCACCTGTGGGGAGTAGTAACAACCATGGCTGCGATAACACCATGCCTCAGCGGACTGCAGCAGCGCTGGTGGCCTTCACCAGGTGCCACAGGTGGCGTAGTCGAAAATCAGCCACTCAACCAGGATAAGCCCATACTATCCTTTTTCTAGTGCGACGGCCCTGGGCACGGAGCGGGTCCGGGCCACGGCTGCACCCCATCTACAACATCAGGACCCGGCTCCGAGTCCCCATCTCCCAGGGTAGGGCTTTCGAGCGTCACACAGAAGGCTGAAAAACGACCACCTTTGAACAAGAAACGTAAGATAAAACGTCAAGAATGGGACAAGAAATATCTTAAGACTGATTTTTCAAAGCTTTTATGGACTGATGAAATGAGAGTGACTCTTGATGGGCCAGATGGATGGGCAGAGTCTGGATCAGTAAAGGGCAGAGAGCTCCACTCCAACTCAGACGCCAGCAAGGTAGAGGTGGGGTACTGGTATGTGCTGGTATCATCAAAGATGAACTTGTGGGACCTTTTCGGGTTGAGGATGGAGTGAAGCTCAACTCCCAAACCTACTGCCAGTTTCTGGAAGACAATTTCTTCAAGCAGTGGTACAGGAAGAAGTCGGTATCGTTCAATAAAAACATGATTTTCATGCAGGACAATGCTTCATCACATGCATCCAACTACTCCACAGCGTGGCTGGCCAGTAAAGGTCTAAAAGAAGAAAAAATAATGACATGGCCCCTTTGTTCACCTGATCTGAACCCCATAGAGAACCTGTGGTCCATCATAAAATGTGAGATCTACAGGGAGGGAAAACAGTACACCTCTCGGAACAGTGTCTGGGAGGCTGTGGTGGCTGCTGCACGCAATGTTGATCGAAAACAGATCAAACAACTGACAGAATCTATGGATGGAAGGCTATTGAGTGTCATCATAAAGAAAGGTGGCTATTTTGATCACTAATTTTTTGGGTTTTTGTTTTTGCATGTCAGAAATGTTTATTTCTAAATTTTGTGCACTGATATTGGTTTACCTGGTGAAAATAAACAAGTGAGATGGGATTATATTTGGTTTTTATTAAGTTGCCTAATAATTCTGCACAGTAATAGTTACCTGCACAAACAGATATCCTCCTAAGATAGCCAAATCGAAAAAAAGGCCACTCCAACTTCCAAAAATATTAAGCTTGGATATTTATGAGTCTTTTGGGTTGATTGAGAACATAGTTGTTGATCAATAATAAAAATAATCCTCTAAAATACAACTTGCCTAATAATTCTGCACACAGTGTATATATATATATATATATATATATATATATATATATATATATGTATATATATATATATATATACAGTACAGACCAAAAGTTTGGACACACCTTCTCATTTTAAGATTTTTCTGCATTTTCATGACTATGAAAATTGTACATTCACACTGAAGGCATCAAAACTATGAATTAACACATGTGGAGCAAAAAAAGTGTGAAACAACTGAAAATATGTCTTATATTCTAGGTTCTTCAAAGTAGCCACCTTTTGCTTTGATGACTGCTTTGTACACTCTTGGCATTCTCTTGATGAGCTTAAAGAGGTAGTCACCGGAAATGGTCTTTCAACAATCTTGAAGGAGTTCCCAGATATGCTTCGCACTTGTTGGCCCTTTTGGTCTGTACTGTATATATATATATACATTTACACGTATATATGGTAAGGTGGCTAATGGTCGCATAGTCGATGGGAGGTATGTATCACAGAGAAATCTGTCCTCTGTGATGTAACCCAGAGTGGTTCTCTAGTGCTCATAAGCACTTATAGGACTGTTTGGTGCACCTGGGACCGTGTTACGGTTAGTTTGGAGAGTTGAGCGGGTCTGTGGCGCCCTGCTGTGCATTGGTACCACAGAACCCAGAAGGGTGTATGGATGGACTTCTCCACAAGAGGCCCTCACACATTCACACACCTCCACCCTACCACCTCAGACCACCAGAGGGAGCCCGTCAGGGACATATATAGGGAGGGTGGAGCCAGGCAGCTCAGTTGGTTGGTTAGTCTCTCAGACACAGAGAGGGACAGAGCTCAGAGTGAGCAGAGAGCGTGCTGATGCTCAGAGAGCAGCACGCTGGCTGCTGTGCTTAGGCGAGCCAAGGCCTACAGCACGTGTGAAGGCCTAGTGAGGGCCTTGAGTGGGCCGAAGGCGAGAGGAGAAGGAAGAAGTAGTGAGAGGGCAGAGAAGCATACCAGGCTCACCCCGATATATATACCGGACACCGGGTCCGAGCCTACAGGGACCCTTTATACCCAGTAGGAACCACTGAAACCCCTGGAGGACTACAGGTCTCAGGTTCACCAAACGCTGATTACAGTACCAGGGCTAGGAGTCATGGAGGCCCCAGCGTCCAGGGAGAGTGATCTCCAAAGAGAAGGCCCTACCACCAGGTCAGCAGGTGCAAAGAGAGACAGTAACCAAGCTAGGCCTAGCTCCAGGCAGATCAGAAGCTTAGAGAATAAAGCAACAGATCAGGAAGCCCTATACCCGCTCAATGGGGAGAGTCCAAAAGTGTGCCCTTCGCCTGGAGTACCCTGGACCGTGCCTGCAACATCACCAGTAAAGGTACTGAAGCTTACCCCCGTGTGAGTGTCCGTCTTTCCTCCGGGACCGTCTTGCCGTCTCTCCCCTGCACCACCATTCATTACACCCCACGCTGCCCTGGAGCTGGCTCTACCTGTGGAGAGCCACACCATCCCTGCTGCCATAACACCAGCACCAGAGGACTGCTCCACAACGGCGGCTCCCTCTAGCCGCAATCCACAGGTGGCGTCACAAACACTTTCCCAAATCCCCTATAAAACTATTACCCTTTTTACTGACCGCCCTGGGTCACGGACCGGGCCAGCCACTGTGAAATCCCCCAGCGACCAGAGGCCTGGCTGCCGAGTACCCCACGGCCCAGGGGGCGCGTCAGCCTTGGCATCACGAACAGGATTCCGTGCCCGTTGCCACCGGGTACTGTGCACCTTAAGAGACTGTAATACTCACTGTGGTGAAATTTTCCCGCCATTCCTGAGATTTCCCGCTATCCAGCGTTACCAGGGTGGGGCCACCCCAGTGCCCGCAGCACCCACTGCTCCTTCACTAACAGCTGAAACAAAGATGCAAATGGTGCCTCCTAGCGAGCTGGACAGCCTACGCTCTGAAGTGCGCCAGTTAAGTAAAACCCTGGCCACTGTCCTGAGCACCCTGCAGCTACAGGAGGAGCCCGAGCCGGAAGGAAGGATACTACTCGCCGACAGCCCTGAGGATGTCCCCTGGATGAGAAGAAGAAGAAGGACAACGCCACCCTGTGGGAGGACCCACGACCAATGTCGCCCTCCAGGAGAGTTCATCTACTATAGCTGCCAGAAGGCAGGCCACACAGTGCAGAACTGTCCTTTAAACGAGCAAACCCTGGGGACGAGGGACGACACCCAGAAGTAAATCAAGCAGGCCCATCAAACTGGTACCATCGGTTCGTGGGAGGAAGACCCTTCCTGTCCATTGTGCTGGATGGAATCGCGACACCTGCCCTGCTGGACACTGGATCTCAGGTAACCATCATGCCTAATGTTCTCTACAAAAGGTTCTGGTCCATAGATGAACTCCAGCCACCAGCCCCGAACCTCTCCGTGTATGCCTCTAACGGCCTTCTTCTTAACCTGTTAGGGGTTAAGAGTGTGACAGTAAAGGTGGGGAGAGCGGAACTAAAGGACCAGGGACTAATTGTAGTGGAGTCTAATCCTGGTGATACAGACTTGTATATGATACTTGGTACACATATTGTCGGTAACTGTTTGGGAGAAGTGTTGTTTTTTCTCCAACAGATTGCTGACACCACCAAACCAGGGCAGAGGAAGGTGCTCCAGAAAGAGATCCGAGTCCTTATGTACCAGCAACAGGTAAAGCTATCAGGTGGTGAAATTGGTAATGTATGGGTGACAGACCCGAAACCCACTGTGATTCCCCTGATGAGTGAAATGCTGATTTGGTGTAGAGCAGCAATAGGTCTCAAGGGACAGAACTATCAGGCGGTAGTGGAGCCCATTAGTTAGGAGCACAGACCTACACTCTTAACTGCCAGAGGGGTGGTTGATATACGCAATGGGAGGGTACCCGTACGACTCCTAAATTATGGGGAGGATGAAGTTAAATTACCAAGATATGCCACTGTTGCCAGGTTATATACTGTGGATAACAACGCCATGCACACAGTGGAATCCTTGACCCCACCAGATGCAGTGGAGGACAATGACTCTGAAACTCAGTTGGAGGACTGGTGTCAACAGCTCCATGTTGGGACTGACGCCACTCCAGTCCATCAAAAACAAGGTGTATACAGGGTGGTCCAGGAATAAGAGCAGGTATTCAGTAAACACCCACTTGATTTCGGGAGGATTAAAGGGGTACAACACTATATACCCACAGGTGACCATCCACCCATCAAAGAATGTTACAGGCCAATCCCACCAGCACACTACCAGAAAGCGAAGGAAATGTTGCATGACATGAGGAAGGCAGGGGTAATAAGAGATAGCTGTAGCCCCTGGGCAGCTCCCCTGGTCCTGGTCAGGAAAAAGGATGGAAGCATGAGGATGTGTGTAGATTACAGACAGGTAAATCGCATAACACATAAAGATGCATACCCTTTGCCCTGTATAGAGGAATCCCTGGCTGCATTAAAGTCTGCAAATTACTTCTCTACCCTTGACCTCACTAGTGGGTACTGGCAAATAGCAGTTGCTGAGGAGGACTGAGAGAAGACGGCCTTCACTACACCGATGGGACACTGCGAGTTCAACAGTATGCTGTTCGGACTCTGCAACGCCCCTGGAGTGCTGTTTGGGACACCGTAACTTCAAGACCGTGCTGCTATACCTGGATGACGTGATAGTGTACTCCAAGACGTATGAGGACCTTTTGAAGCAAATGGCGGAGGTATTTGAATCGTTGTCCCGGTATGGGATGAAATTGAAGCCTTCCAAGTGCCACCTGCTCAAACGGAAGGTTCAGTACCTGAGGCACATCGTCAGTCCAGAAGGAGTAGCACCAGACCCGGAGAAGGTCACTGCAATCCAGAAATGGCCGGAACCGAAGAATCTCAAGGAGGTACGTCGGTTCCTAGGACTGGCCGGGTATTACCGGAGGTTTGTAAAGGACTACACCAAGAAGGCAGCGCCTTTGCAAGATCTCCTGGTAGGACAGTCCAACAGAGGCAAGAACCCCTCCTTCCAGTGGGGTAAAAAGCAGGCTGAGTCATTTGCAGTGATGAAAGAGATCCTGACCGGCGAAGAAATCCTGGCCTACCCTGACTACAGCCAACCTTTCCTGCTGTACACTGATGCCAGAAATGAGGGACTAGGGGCTGTGTTGAGTTAGAAGCAGTATGGCAAGGAGAATGTGATTTCCTATGCTAGCAGGAAGCTCCGTCCGACGAGAGGAATCCGGAAAACTATAGCTCCTTCAAGTTGGAGCTCCTGGCCTTGGTCTGGGCCATCACTGAATGATTCAAGCACTACCTGGCCTCCACTAAGTTCACGGCCTATACTGACAACAACCCCTTGACACATCTAGAGACAGCCAAGTTGGGAGCCATGGAACAGCGTTGGATGGCCCGTCTGTAAAACTATCAGTTCACCATCAAGTACCGGGCAGGCCACAAGAATGCCAACGCTGATGCCCTATCCAGAATGCCTCACCAGTCGGATACTGAGATACTGAAGAAGAAGTGGATGACCTGGAGGAGATCGAGCTACATGCCTTCCATAGAAATGGGATGGTCCACGAGCAGCGCACCTCCAGGAGGTATCGTGGTAAGACACTAAACCCTTTACCTCACCACAGTTGGAAGGAGACCCAGGACAGCGACCCGGTTGTCAGCCGTATCAAAGAACTGATAACCCAGGAAGGTTCCTCCCTGGAGAAGGACGCGTCTCCACAAGCCAAGCAACCGTGGAATGAGAGAAGCCGGCTATTCATCTATAGAGAGAAGCTGTGCCGAAGGTATGTCAACCCCAGGACCCATGACATGGTATGGCAGATCGTAGTGCCCAGGACAGACATCAAGATGGTACTGGAGGCCTACCACGATCAAGCAGGGCACTTTGGCTGGAAAAAGCTGGAAACTCTCCTGAAGAGTCGGTTTTATTGGGTTGGAATGCGGAGCTCCATAGAGAGGTGGTACCGGGATTGTGGACCCTGTAGCCTCAGAAGAAAAGACTACAGCAGCCTGAAGGCACCCCTGCAGTCCATCAAGACAACCCAGCCCCTGGAGATCGTCGCCCTGGATCACGTCAAGTTGTCACCCAGCAGGTCAGGCTACTCATATGCCATGACCATGGTGGATCACTACTTCCGGTTCCTGGTGGTAGCCCCCGTCAAGGATCTGACGGCAGAAACTGCAGCAAGGACGTTTCAAGCCTACTTCTGCAGGCCCCATGGATACCCGGATAAGGTGCTGACGGATCAAGGCCCTGCCTTTGAAGCCGAGCTGTTCAAAGATTGTTGCCATTTGTATGGGTGTAAGAAGATCCGGACTACATCGTACCACCCCCAAATCAATGGGTTATGTGAAAAGATGAATAACATAGTCATCGACCTGTTGAAGACCCTACCTCTAGAAGAAAGAAACCAGTGGCCAGACAAACTACCTGACCTTGTAGATCTGTACAATACCTGTGAGTTCCACCAATTGTACTCCAGCGTACCTCATGAGAGCAAGACCCGGAAAGTTGCCCATGGACCTGGAGCTTGGAACGGTAGAGCCAGAAGCAGATATGTCCACTGAAGACTGGGATGTGACCCGACAGGAGCAGTACAAGAGAGTACAGGCCTGTGTCGAAGACAGTCTAAGTAGAGTGAGAGATAAGCAGGAAGCACAGTACATCAAGAGTTCACCAGCCGAACTCTGGACACCTGGAGAAGTTGTGCTGAAACGAAAAAGAAGAAGCCACAAACTTGATGACCAGTGGGAAAGAGAACCTTACACTGTGTTAAATTCCAGGTTCGACAATAGGAAAACCTGTCTAATTAGCAAAGACAGAGGAAGAATGACTGCAACGGTATCAAGAGACCATCTGAAGTTGTGACCAAGTCCGCTGAAGCCCCAGGAGGAAGTGCCTCTCACCGTACCGGAGGAGCCTAAAGAAAAAGTACTCCATACTGTCTTAGGAGATTTCCCGGCAGATTGGCCTCAACTGGATGGAGCGGTAATAATACCTGTGCTACACTTCTACCAACAGCCAGAAGACTCTCCACTGCAAGAAGAACCTGTAAGTTCCCTCGGAAGAGCCTGCTCAGGAAGAATCCCCGGAAGAAGGATCACCAGTAGAAGCAGAGCCAGTAGGCCCAGTAACCAGTGTACTTGCCAGTCCCGTAGAGAGGTTAAGGCAGTCTTGCAGTCCACCAACACATAGAGCGGAAAATAGCGCAAGCACCCACACTACATGTATTCCAGTACTACGTAGGTCATCGCATAGCACAAAAGGCCAGACCCCTGTCAGGTATAGAGAGTGAATAGAGAGACACTGACAGTATAAATATTTACCCCGTAGGGTATGCTCTTGTAATAATTTCATGTATTTATTTATTTATCTTGCCTTGCTAATGGACAATATATGTGACACGGACACTTCCCATTGCATTTAGTTACCCGTAAGGGTATATATAAAGACTTGTAGGCTGAGGACTCTAAGCAGCCCAAAAACTGTCATGTACATAGTTGCACTCCCTGGAGTGCCCCTTAAGTGACCACGGAACAAAATCCCGTTTGGCGTGGCGGAAGACGTGGTCCAGCACCTGGATCACCTATGCCCTGTAGCCACGCCCAGGGCCTACGTTGAGGGTTTTCATGCGGGTCCTTCATGTTTCTTCATCGGTGAAATGGACACCAGGTTACAGGACTTGCTGTAACTTTATTGTTATTTATAGTTGTAATTATTGCATTATAATGTTACCTGTAACGTTCAAGAAAAGTGCCTCCCATAAAGGGAAGAAATGTTATTGTTTAACCTGTTTTGAGAAAGATGCTTCAGTCCAGGAGTACTGAGTTTTACTAGGGGGGAATGTGGCGCCCTGCTGCGCATTGGTGCCACAGAACCCAGAAGGGTGCATGGATGGACTTCTCCACAAGAGGCCCTTACACATTCACACACCTCCACCCTACCACCTCAGACCACCAGAGGGAGCCCGTTAGGGACATATATAAGGAGGGTGGAGCCAGGCAGCTCAGTTGGTTGATTAGTCTCTCAGACACAGAGAGGGACAGAGCTCAGAGTGAGCAGAGAGCATGCTGACGCTCAGAGAGCAGCACGCTGGCTGCTGTGCTTAGGCAAGCCAAGGCCTACAGCACGTGTGAAGGCCTAGTGAGGGACTTGAATGAGCCGAAGGCGAGAGGAGAAGGAAGATGTAGTGAGGAGGCAGAGGAGCATACCAAGCTCATCCCGATATATATTCCGGACACCGGGTCCGCGCCTACAGGGACCCTTTATACCCAGTAGGAACCACCGGAACCCCTGGAGGACTACAGGTCCCAGGTTCTCCAAACGCTGATTACAGTACCAGGACTAGAAGTCACGGAGGCCCCAGTGTCCAGGGAGAGTGATCTCCAAAGAAAAGGACCTACCACCAGGTCAGCAGGTGCAAAGAGAGACAGTAACCAAGCTAGGCTTAGCTCCAGGCAGGTCAGAAGCTTAGAGAATAAAGCAACGGATCAGGAAGCCCTATACCCGCTCACTGGGGAGAGTCCAAAGTGTGCCCTTCGCCTGGAGTACCCTGGACCGTGCCTGCAACATCACCAGTAAAGGTACTGAAGCTTACCCCCGTGTGAGTGTCCGTCTTTCCTCCGGGACCGTCCTGCCGTCTCTCCCCTGCACCACCATTCATTACATCCCACACTGCCCTGGAGCTGGCTCTACCTGTGGAGAGCCACACCATCCCTGCTGCCATAATACCAGCTCCAGAGGACTGCTCCACAGCGACGGCTCCCTCTAGGCGCAATCCACAGGTGGCGTCACCAACACTTTCCAAAATCCCCAATAAATCTATTCCCCTTTTTACTGACAGCCCTGGGTCACGGACCGGGCCAGCCACCGTGATATCCCCCAGCGACCAGAGGCCCGGCTGCCAAGTACCCCACGGCCCAGGGGGCACGTCAGGTCCAGCTACCCACATACCTCACCTCTGCGTGTGGTTAACAACCTATGAAATGGAGGCCGTTGTTCGGCATATGGTCTGTGTGTTTGGAGGGAGAAGGCCTCCTGTGTGTTATTGTCTCCAGACCGAGCCAGGATACTGGATGCTACCCAGCCTGTATGCCCACAGGACTGGCTAAGCAGAGACTTTGCCTTAAGGACTCTTTACTTTGAACCAAAGGCTTTTTGTATTCCTTTTTCTTTTGCTGGGTTTATGCTGTAGTAAATAGACATGGACATTTGAAGGAACATGATTCCTGTTTGCCGCCCGTCGCACCCAAGTGAGTAAAAACCCTACAATATATATACATATACACGTGTATATATATTGAGGGATGAGGAGGCTATACATACCAGGATTGGGGGATGAGGGGGGCCACAGATACTAGGATTGGGGGATGAGGGGGGCCATACATACCAGGATTGGGGGATGATGGGGGCCACATATACCAGGATTGAGAGATGAGGGGGTCTACACATACCAGGATTGGGGGAAGAGAGGGCCACACATACCAGGATTGGGGGATGAGGGGGCCATGCATACCAGGATTGGGGGATGAGGAGGCCATATGTACCAGGATTGGAGGATGAGGGGTGCCATACATACCAGGATTGGGGGATGAGGGGTGCCATACGTAGCAGGATTGGGGGGATGAGGGGTGCCATACGTACCAGTATTGGGGGATGAGGGGTGCCATACATACCAGGATGGGGAAATTTACCAGAAGCTGCAGCATTTCCCACCCTAGGCTTACACTCGAGTCAATAAGTTTTCCCAGTTTTTTGTGGTAAAATTAGGGGCCTCGGCTTATACTCCGGTCGCCTTATTTAAAACGTATGGTATTTTAAAATCAGTCAGTACGTGATGCCCTTAATACTGCAGGACTGTGGGGTGCATTATACTATATGAGGGCTGCATTTTACCCTATGGGGTGTGTAATATACTGTATGGAGGACTATCAGGAGTGCATTATATTCTATGGAGGACTATGGGAAGTTCATTATACTATATGGAGGATTATGGGGGGAGCATTATACTATATGGAGGATTATGGGGAGCGCATTATACTATATGGAGGATTATGGGTGGCGTATTATACTATATGGAAGGCTATGTGGGGCCATTATAATATTTTGAGGGCTGTGTAGGGGACCATTATACTTTATGAAAGCAATTATAAGGCGTGAAGGTTTGTGTGGGGTGCATCATACTGTTTGGAGGGCTGTGTGGGGACCATTATACTGTTTGGAGGACTGAGTGGGGCCATTATACTGTTTGGAGGGCTATGTGGGGGCCATTATACTGTTTGGAGGGCTAGTGCGGGCCATTATACTGTATGTAGGCCCATTATACTGTATGGAGGACTATGTGGGAGTCACAGTTGGGGGATCATACTGTGTTAGGGTCACCATACTTTTCTTTGGGAGTTGAGGTGGGGCACAGTAGGGTCATTACACTGTGCATGTGGAGGCTAATGTGGAGGAATGCACCATGGGGGTTTCATACTGTGTTTGGGGGGAGCACTTTTGTTTGCATAATACTTTATGGGGGTAATGAAAGAGGAATCTAGGACTTCGGTAGGAGGAAAATTATTAAGTGAAGGCTGGAAAGTTGTGAGATTTGCTCTTCTGTGACACAGACAAATATTTATTTATTTTTTATGGGGGGGGCAATTAGAGCTTCTGCTATGGGGCCCCATGATTCCTATGTACGCCCCTGCTTATAGTACAGGTATGCTGCACATGCAGTGCTGGTAAAAGCAGTATAGTAAATATATAACATGTGGAAACAGGTTTCTGGGATGTAACTCAAAGATAATGTGGAGGCAGAAGTAACCAACTAAGGCCAAGTTCACACATTCAGTATTTAGTCAGTATTTTACATCAATATTTTTAAGCCCAAACGAGGAATGAGTGGAGAATGCAGAGGTGCTGCCCGTGTTTCTATTATACTTTTCCTCTGATTTCTTCCACTCCTGATTTTGTCTTACAAATACTGATGTAAAATACTGACCAAATACTGAATGTGTGCATGTGGCCTAAAGCTATTTATTTCTCGAACACAGAAAGGAAAGTGTTAATTATGGAAATAGTCGGTTGTTCAAATACAGGTCAACAAGTCACACAATATTAGCGGTAAGGGCGACAGCAACAATAGAACCGTTTCAATATCCTCTCCTCTTCGTATGAAGGGCGCTTTAATGTCCTTCTGTTTTCCTTTCACGGAAGGCACTCACAACAGTAGGCCCGGCACTGAAATGTGCATTTTTGATTATGATGGCACTAACTGAGGGTCCTCGTTATTTCCCGCTAAGCTCTTCGTAGCGAATCACTTTGTACCTTATGTGTACTCCTCACACTGGCGGAGCCTTCTGTTACACCCTGTACCGTATCTCTACATTGGAAGTCACAGCCCGTTTCAGTTTGCGTCTCCTGGTCACCAAGGCAGACGTTTGGTCCCATATGATAATCCATGTTCGGCCTTTTGTGCTTGACCTGCGGCGCCCGGATATCGGGTCTCGGCTGGTATAGACTGAACTTCGGGTCTTGACTAGGTATGAGCGAACATTTCAATGTTCGGTTTGGAAAAGTTCGCCGAACAAATTGACATTCGCCTAATTTATTCGCCGAATGTTTGTCCAACATTTCCGAATCCCATGGGAGTCAATGGGGGGACCAAAAAAATGCATAGACAACACCTAGAAATGGGACCAAAAGCTGCCAAAACACATCAAATTAGGTGTAGACACCAGGGAAGTGCCATCAATTGACCCAGAGGACAAGTACTATAATTATTATTACTGTGACAGCGACATTTATTCAGTTGCGCTTTACATGTCAAAAGGGGTCACCGACTGGTACAAGAGAGAGAGGACCCTGCCTGCGAGGGCGCAATGTCACGGACGTGGTTTGTGGAACCACTGTGACACGGACCCCGGAGAGCCTGGAGGGGCATGACTAAGCGAGCACCGGACTGTTCACTAGAGCCTCTGATCAGGAGTGCAGCAGGCAGAGTCTGTATCAGGAGTGCAGCAGGCAGAGTCTGCATCAGGAGTGCAGCAGGCAGAGTCAGTATTAGAGTGCAGCAGGCAGAGTCTGTATCAGAGTGCAGCAGGCAGAGTCTGTATCAGGAGTGCAGCAGGCAGAGTCTGTATCAGGAGTGCAGCAGGCAGAGTCTGCATCAGGAGTGCAGCAGGCAGAGTCAGTATTAGAGTGCAGCAGGCAGAGTCTGTATCAGGAGTGCAGCAGGCAGAGTCTGTATCAGAGTGCAGCAGGCAGAGTCTGTATCAGGAGTGCAGCAGGCAGAGTCTGTATGAGGAGTGCAGCAGGCAGAGTCTGTATCAGGAGTGCAGCAGGCAGAGTCTGTATCAGGAGTGCAGCAGGCAGAGTCTGTATCAGGAGTGCAGCAGGCAGAGTCTGTATCAGGAGTGCAGCAGGCAGAGTCTGTATCAGGAGTGCAGCAGGCAGAGTCTGTATCAGGAGTGCAGCAGGCAGAGTCTATATCAGGAGTGCAGCAGGCAGAGTCTGTATCAGGAGTACAGCAGGCAGAGTCTGTATCAGGAGTGCAGCAGGCAGAGTCTGTATCAGGAGTGGAGCAGGCAGAGTCTGTATCAGGAGTGCAGCAGGCAGAGTCTGTATCAGGAGTGCAGCAGGCAGAGTCTGTATCAGGAGTGGAGCAGGCAGAGTCTGTATCAGGAGTGCAGCAGGCAGAGTCTGTATCAGGAGTGCAGCAGGCAGAATCTGTATCAGGAGTGCAGCAGGCAGAGTCTATATCAGGAGTGCAGCAGGCAGAGTCTGTATCAGGAGTGCAGCAGGCAGAGTCTGTATCAGGAGTGCAGCAGGCAGAGTCTGTATCAGGAGTGCAGCAGGCAGAGTCTGTATCAGGAGTGCAGCAGGCAGAGTCTGTATCAGGAGTGCAGCAGGCAGAGTCTATATCAGGAGTGCAGCAGGCAGAGTCTGTATCAGGAGTGCAGCAGGCAGAGTCTGTATCAGGAGTGCAGCAGGCAGAGTCTGTATCAGGAGTGCAGCAGGCAGAGACTGTATCAGAGTGCAGCAGGCAGATTCTGTATCAGAGTGCAGCAGGCAGAGTCTGTATCAGGAGTGCAGCAGGCAGAGACTGTATCAGGAGTGCAGCAGGCAGATTCTGTATCAGAAGTGTAGCAGGCAGAGTCTGTATCAGGAGTGCAGCAGGTAGAGTCTGTATCAGGAGTGCAGCAGGCAGAGTCTGTATCAGGAGTGCAGCAGGTATAGTCTGTATGAGGAGTGCAGCAGGCAGAGACTGTATCAGGATTGCAGCAGGCAGAGTCTGCATCAGTGTGCAGCAGGTATAGTCTGTATGAGGAGTGCAGCAGGCATAGACTGTATCAGGAGTGCAGCAGGCAGAGTCTGTATCAGAGTGCAGCAGGCAGAGTCTATATCAGAGTGCAGCAGGTATAGTCTGTATGAGGAGTGCAGCAGGCAGAGACTGTATCAGGAGTGCAGCAGGCAGAGTCTATATCAGAGTGCAGCAGGTATAGTCTGTATGAGGAGTGCAGCAGGCAAAGACTGTATCAGGAGTGCAGCAGGCAGAGTCTGTATCAGAGTGCAGCAGGTATAGTCTGTATGAGGAGTGCAGCAGGCAGAGACTGTATCAGGAGTGCAGCAGGCAGAGTCTGTATCAGAGTGCAGCAGGTATAGTCTGTATGAGGAGTGCAGCAGGCAGAGTCTGTATCAGGAGTGCAGCAGGCAGAGTCTGTATCAGGAGTGCAGCAGGCAGAGTCTGTATCAGGAGTGTAGCAGGCAGAGTCTGTATCAGGAGTGCAGCAGGCAGAGTCTGTATCAGAGTGCAGCAGGCAGATTCTGTATCAGAGTGCAGCAGGCAGAGTCTGTATCAGGAGTGCAGCAGGCAGAGACTGTATCAGGAGTGCAGCAGGCAGAGACTGTATCAGAGTGCAGCAGGCAGAGTCTGTATCAGGAGTGCAGCAGGCAGAGACTGTATCAGGAGTGCAGCAGGCAGAGTCTGTATCAGGAGTGCAGCAGGCAGAGTCTGTATCAGGAGTGCAGCAGGCAGAGTCTGTATCAGGAGTGCAGCAGGCAGATTCTGTATCAGAAGTGTAGCAGGCAGAGTCTGTATCAGGAGTGCAGCAGGTAGAGTCTGTATCAGGAGTGCAGCAGACAGAGTCTGTATCAGGAGTGCAGCAGGCAGAGTCTGTATCAGAGTGCAGCAGGCAGAGTCTGTATCAGAGTGCAGCAGGCAGAGTCTGTATCAGGAGTGCAGCAGACA
The DNA here is from genome assembly GCF_046119375.1 of Phyllobates terribilis. Lineage (NCBI taxonomy): Eukaryota > Metazoa > Chordata > Amphibia > Anura > Dendrobatidae > Phyllobates > Phyllobates terribilis. The sequence continues at coordinate 21,641,213 of NW_027362766.1, forward strand.
GAGTCTGTATCAGGAGTGCAGCAGGCAGAGTCTGTATCAGGAGTGCAGCAGGCAGAGTCTGTATAAGGAGTGCAGCAGGCAGAGTCTGTATCAGAGTGCAGCAGGCAGAGTCTGTATCAGAGTGCAGCAGGCATAGTCTGTATCAGGAGTGCAGCAGGCAGAGTCTGTATCAGGAGTGCAGCAGGCAGAGTCTGTATCAGGAGTGCAGCAGGCAGAGTCTGTATCAGAGTGCAGCAGGTATAGTCTGTATGAGGAGTGCAGCAGGCAGAGTCTGTATCAGGAGTGTAGCAGGCAGAGTCTGTATCAGGAGTGCAGCAGGCAGAGTCTGTATCAGGAGTGCAGCAGGTATAGTCTGTATGAGGAGTGCAGCAGGCAGAGACTGTATCAGGAGTGCAGCAGGCAGAGTCTGTATCAGGAGTGCAGCAGGCAGAGTCTGTATCAGGAGTGCAGCAGGCAGAGTCTGTATCAGGAGTGTAGCAGGCAGAGTCTGTATCAGGAGTGCAGCAGGCAGAGTCTGTATCAGAGTGCAGCAGGCAGATTCTGTATCAGAGTGCAGCAGGCAGAGTCTGTATCAGGAGTGCAGCAGGCAGAGACTGTATCAGGAGTGCAGCAGGCAGAGACTGTATCAGAGTGCAGCAGGCAGAGTCTGTATCAGGAGTGCAGCAGGCAGAGACTGTATCAGGAGTGCAGCAGGCAGAGTCTGTATCAGGAGTGCAGCAGGCAGAGTCTGTATCAGGAGTGCAGCAGGCAGAGTCTGTATCAGGAGTGCAGCAGGCAGATTCTGTATCAGAAGTGTAGCAGGCAGAGTCTGTATCAGGAGTGCAGCAGGTAGAGTCTGTATCAGGAGTGCAGCAGGCAGAGTCTGTATCAGGAGTGCAGCAGGCAGAGTCTGTATCAGAGTGCAGCAGGCAGAGTCTGTATCAGAGTGCAGCAGGCAGAGTCTGTATCAGGAGTGCAGCAGACAGAGTCTGTATCAGGAGTGCAGCAGGCAGAGTCTGTATCAGGAGTGCAGCAGGCAGAGTCTGTATAAGGAGTGCAGCAGGCAGAGTCTGTATCAGAGTGCAGCAGGCAGAGTCTGTATCAGAGTGCAGCAGGCATAGTCTGTATCAGGAGTGCAGCAGGCAGAGTCTATATCAGGAGTGCAGCAGGCAGAGTCTGTATCAGGAGTGCAGCAGGCAGAGTCTGTATCAGAGTGCAGCAGGTATAGTCTGTATGAGGAGTGCAGCAGGCAGAGTCTGTATCAGGAGTGTAGCAGGCAGAGTCTGTATCAGGAGTGCAGCAGGCAGAGTCTGTATCAGAGTGCAGCAGGCAGATTCTGTATCAGAGTGCAGCAGGCAGAGTCTGTATCAGGAGTGCAGCAGGCAGAGACTGTATCAGGAGTGCAGCAGGCAGATTCTGTATCAGAAGTGTAGCAGGCAGAGTCTGTATCAGGAGTGTAGCAGGTAGAGTCTGTATCAGGCGTGCAGCAGGCAGAGTCTGTATCAGGAGTGCAGCAGGCAGAGTCTGTATCAGAGTACAGCAGGCAGAGTCTGCATCAGGAGTGCAGCAGGCAGAGTCTGTATCAGGAGTGCAGCAGGCAGAGTCTGTATCAGGAGTGCAGCAGACAGAGTCTGTATCAGGAGTGCAGCAGGCAGAGTCAGTATCAGGAGTGCAGCAGACAGAGTCTGTATCAGGAGTGCAGCAGGCAGAGTCTGTATCAGGAGTGCAGCAGGCAGAGTCTGTATCAGAGTGCAGCAGGCAGAGTCTGTATCAGGAGTGCAGCAGGCAGAGTCTGTATCAGAGTGCAGCAGGCAGAGTCTATCAGGAGTGCAGCAGGCAGAGTCTGTATCAGGAGTGCAGCAGGCAGAGTACGTATCAGAGTGCAGCAGTCAGAGTCTGTATCAGGAGTGCAGCAGGCAGAGTCTGTATTAGGAGTGCAGCAGGCAGAGTCTGTATCAGAGTGCAGCAGGCAGAGTCTGTATCAGAGTGCAGCAGGCAGAGTCTATATCAGGAGTTCAGCAGGCAGAGTCTGTATGAGGAGTGCAGCAGGCAGAGTCTGTATCAGGAGTGCAGCAGGCAGAGTCTGTATCAAGAGTGCAGCAGGCAGAGTCTGTATCAAGAGTGCAGCAGGTAGAGTCTGTATCAGAGTGCAGCAAGCAGAGTGTGTATCAGGAGTGCAGCAGGCAGAGTCTGTATCAGAGTACAGCAGGCAGAGTCAGTATCAGAGTGCAGCAGGCAGCGTCTGTATCAGAGTGCAGCAGGCAGAGTCTGTATCAGGAGTGCAGCAGGCAGAGTCCGTATCAGAGTGCAGCAGGCAGAGTCTGTATCAGGAGTGCAGCAGGGAGAGTCTGTATCAGGAGTGCAGCAGGCAGAGACTGTATCAGGAGTGCAGCAGGCAGAGTCTGTATCAGGAGTGCAGCAGGCAGAGTCTGTATGAGGAGTGCAGCAGGCAGAGTCTGTATCAGGAGTGCAGGAGGCAGAGTCTGTATGAGGAGTGCAGCAGGCAGAGACTGTATCAGGAGTGCAGGAGGCAGAGTCTGTATCAGGAGTGCAGGAGGCAGAGTCTGTATCAGGAGTGCAGCAGGCAGAGACTGTATCAGGAGTGCAGCAGGCAGAGTCTGTATCAGGAGTGCAGCAGGCAGAGTCTGTATCAGGAGTGCAGGAGGCAGAGTCTGTATCAGGAGTGCAGCAGGCAGAGACTGTATCAGGAGTGCAGCAGGCAGAGTCTGTATCAGGAGTGCAGCAGGCAGAGTCTGTATCAGGAGTGCTGCAGGCAGAGTCTGTATCAGGAGTGCAGCAGGCAGAGTCTGTATGAGGAGTGCAGCAGGCAGAGTCTGTATCAGGAGTGCAGCAGGCAGAGTATGTATCAGGAGTGCTGCAGGCAGAGTCTGTATCAGGAGTGCAGCAGGCAGAGTCTGTATCAGGAGTGCAGCAGGCAGAGTCTGTATCAGAGTGCAGCAGGCAGAGTCTGTATCAGAGTGCAGCAGGCAGAGTCTGCGCGGGTGGAGGCCCTAGAGGAGGTAGAAGATTCAGAAGCAGCGAAGGAAGTGAGAAATACAGAGGTTTGTTCTGCAAGCCTTGGGTATTCCAAGATTTGTGGAACAGCCCCTTCCCCGCCTGCCCTCACAGCCACCAGAGTCACCCAGTGCCCAGTCAGCAAGATGTAACGCCCTTGGCCATGCTTACTCGTCCAGGTGTCTGTGGTGAAATGCACCCTGGCACACGTAGATTTAGACAAGGAACGGGTGATGTTGTCGGCAACATGCTGGTGTAGCTCAGGCACAGCTTTCTTAGAGAAGTAATGGCGACTGGGCAACTGGTACTGGGGACTGCAACGGCCATCAGTTTTCGGAAGCCGTCTGTATCTACCAGGCGGAAAGGCAGCATTTCCGTGGCCAACAGATTGGAGATGGTGGAGTTCAACCGCTTAGCTTTGTCATGCGTAGGAGGAAGCAATCTATTAAGTGACCACAATTGCGGGACCGAGGGCTGGCTAACGTGCTCAGAGAGGGTGGAGTATAATGAACCGGAAAAACTGGTGGAGCGTGAGTGAGGTGCAGATGTTACGGTGGATTGAGAAACATGCGGTGTGCTCGGTGAAACAAACACAGCAAGCGTCTCCACTTCCGTTACAGCTGATGGGCTCTCACTCAGCCTGACTGAAGTGGGTAAATAACCGGAGTTTCTGCGATGGGAGACCTGTGTGACAGGAAGACTAAGTCCATCTAGTTCAACCCATAGCCTAATATGTTGATCCAGAGGAAAGCAAAAAAAAAACCATGTGGCAAACACTAAGATCCACATTGGGGAAAAAAATTCCTTCCCGACTCCATACGACAATTAGACTAGTTCCCTGGATCAACACCTTATCAAGGAATCTAGTATTTATAACCTGTAATATTATACTTTTCAAGAAAGGCGTCCAGGCCCTTCTTAAATGTTAGTAGTGAATCACTCATTACAACATCATGCGGCAGAGAGCTCCATAGTCTCACTGCTCTTACAGTAAAGAATCCCCGTCTGTGATTATGATTAAACCTTCTTTCCTCCAGGCGTAGAAGATGCCCCCTTGTCCCCGTCTCAGGCCTCAGAGTAAAAAGATCAGTAGAAAGGTCTTTTACTGTCCCCTCATATACTTGTACATAGTAATAAGATCACCCCTAAGCCTTCGTTTTTCCACAGTAAATAACCCCAAGTGTAATAACCTGTCTTGGTATTGCAGACCCCCCAGTCCTCTAATAACCTTGGTCGCTCTTCTCTGCACCCGCTCTAGTTCAGCTATGTCTTTCTCATACATGAGCATCTATGCCTCTTTTAATGCATCCCATTATTTTATTTGCCTTTGCAGCAGCTGCCTTACATTGGCCACCAAACGTGAGCGTGTCGTCCACCAATACACCCAGGTCCTTTTCAGTGACAGTTTTGCCCAGTGTTTTACAATTAAGCACATAATTATACATTTTATTTCCTCTGCCCAAGTGCATTACCTTACATTTATCCCCATTAAAGCTCATTTGCCATTTATCAGCCCAAGCTTCTAGTTTACATAGATCCTCCTGTAATATAAAATTGTCCTCCTCTGTATTGATTACCTCTGCAAATATTGAAATACGACTCTGTATGCCCCCTACAAGGTCATTAATAAATATGTTAAAAAGAAGGGGGCCCAATACTGACCCCTGTGGTACCCCTCTGTTAACTGAGAGCCAGTCTGAGTGTGTTCCATTAATAACCACCATTTGTTTCCTATCACTGAGCCAATTGTTAACCCACATACATATATTTTCCCCTATCCCCATTGTTCTCATTTTATGTATCAACCTTTTGTGTGGAACCGTATCATAAGCTTTTGAAAAGTCCATATACACAACATCCACTGCATGTCCTTGGTCCAGTCCGGAATTTACCTCTTCATAAAAGCTGATCAGATTAGTTTGACAGGAACGGTCCCTCGTAAACCCATGTTGATATTGGGTCATGAGGTTATTCTTCTTCAGATACTCTATTATAGCATCTGTTAGGAAACCCTCCAGGATTTTACCCACAGTAGAGGTTAAGCTTACTGGCCTATAATTTCCAAGTTCGGTTTTTGTCCCCTTTTTGAATATTGGCACCACGTTTGCTTTACGCCAGTCCTGTGGTACAGACCCTGTTATTTTAGAATCTTTAAAGATTAAAAATAATGGTCTATCTATTACTTTACTTAATTCCTGCAGTACTCGCAGGTGTATCCCATCCGGGCCCGGGGGTTTGTCAACTTTAGTGATTTTTAGATGCCGCCGTACTTCCTGCTGGGTTAAGCAAGTGACATTTAATGGAGAATTTTTGTTATTACTAATCATGTTTTCTGTCATGCGATTTTCTTGTGTAAATACTGTTGAAAAAAATCATTTAGCATATTGGCTTTTTCTTCATCCACCATTTCACCCAGACTATTTTTAAGGGGGCCAACACTATCATTTTTTAGTTTCTTACTATTTATGTAGTTAAAGAATATTTGGGGATTATTTTTACTTTCTCTGGCAATGAGTCTCTCTGTCTCAATCTTTGCTGCCTTGATTTGGTTTTTACAGAATTTATTTAATTTTCTGTATATATTTAATGCCTCATCACTACCTGCTTGCTTTAGTTCTCTAAATGCTTTCTTTTTGTCACTTATTGCGCCCCTTACAGCTCTATTTAGCCATAGTGGTTTCCTCCTATTTCTAGCATGTTTATTCCCCTAGGGTATATATTGTGCACAGGTTCTATTCAGGATGCTAATAAATGTCTCCCATTTGCTTTGTGTAGTTTTATGTCTCAGGATATAGTCCCAGTTTATTGCACTAAGATCATCTCTCAACCTTTGGAAATTTGCCTTCCTGAAGTTTAGTGTCCTTGTAACCCCTCTACTTCACATCTTATTAAAGGATACATGAAAACTTATCATTTTGTGATCACTATTACCCAAGTGACCCCCATCTCGTATATTTGATATGTGGTCTGGCCTGTTGGTTAATATTAGGTCTAGCAGTGCCCCCCTTCTTGTTGGGTCCTGAACCAGTTGTGAAAGGTAATTGTCTCTCATAATTGTCAAAAACCTATTACCTTTGCTGGAACTACAGGTTTCTGTTCCCCAATGTATTTCAGGGTAGTTAAGGTCCCCCATAATAATGACTTCTCCTTGAGTCGCTGATTCATCTATTTGCTTTATGAGGATATTCTCCGCTGCTTCCATTATTTTTGGAGACTTATAACAAACCCCTATCAATAATTTATTATTTTTTTCCCCCTCCCCTTATCTCCACCCATAGAGACTCTACATTTTCATTTGATTTACATATATTCTCACGCAAGATGGGTTTTAAGGATGATTTCACATATAAACACACACCCCCCTCACTTGTTTGTACGGTCATTTCTGAACAGACTATAGCCCTGTAAATGAACTGCCCAGTCATGGCTCTCGTCCAGCCATGTCTCAGATATCCCCACCATGTCATAATTATTTTCCAAAAAAATTTATTCTAATACCTCCATTTTGTTGGTGAGGCTTCTGGCATTAGTGTACATGCATTTTATGTTCTCTCTGTACCTCTATTCCTTCTTACTATATTGACTGTTCTAACCCCACCCCCATTTTCTTTATTTGTGCCCAGGGCACTATCTGCACTATCTTCCCCACCTATAAAATGAATACCCTCCCCCAATCCTAGGTTAAACACTCCTCAAACCTTCTAGCCTATTTCTCCCCAGCACAGCTGCACCCTCCCCATTGAGGTGCAGCCCGTCCCTAGCGTAGAACCTGTAGCCAACTGAGAAGTCGGCCCAGTTCTCCAGGAACCCAAACCTCTCCTTCCTACTTCAATTCCTGAGCCACTTATTTATCTCCCTAATCTCCTGTTGCCTCTCTGGCGTGGCACGTGGTACAGGCAGTATTTCAGGAGTGCAGCAGGCAGAGTCTGTATAAGAGTGCAGCAGGCAGAGTCTGTATCAGGACTGTAGCAGGCAGATTCTGTATCAGAGTGTATCAGGCAGATTCTGTATCAGAGTGCAGCAGGTATAGTCTGTATGAGGAGTGCAGCAGGCAGAGTCTGTATCAGAGTGCAGCAGGTATAGTCTGTATGAGGAGTGCAGCAGGCAGTGTCTGTATCAGGAGTGTAGCAGGCAGAGTCTTTATCAGGAGTGCAGCAGGCAGAGTCTGTATCATAGTGCAGAAGGGAGATTCTGTATCAGAGTGCAGCAGGCAGAGTCTGTATCAGAGTGCAGCTGGCAGAGTCTGTATCAGGAGTGCAGCAGGCAGAGTCTGTATCAGGAGTGCAGCAGGCAGAGTCTGTATCAGAGTGCAGCACGCAGAGTCTGTATCAGGACTGTAGCAGGCAGATTCTGTATCAGAGTGTAGCAGGCAGATTCTGTATCAGAAGTGCAGCAGGCAGTGTCTGTATCAGGAGTGCAGCAGGCAGAGTCTGTATCAGGAGTGCAGCAGGCAGAGTCTGTATCAGGAGTGCAGCAGGCAGAGTCTGTATCAGGAGTGCAGCAGGCAGAGTCTGTACCAGAGTGCAACAGGCAGAGTCTGTATCAGGAGTGCAGCAGGCATAGTCTGTATCAGGAGTGCAGCAGGCAGAGTCTGTATCAGAGTGCAGCAGGCAGAGTCTGTATCGGGAGTGCAGCAGGCAGAGTCTGTATCAGGAGTGCAGCAGGCATAGTCTGTATCAGGAGTGCAGCAGGCAGAGTCTGTATCAGAGTGCAGCAGGCAGAGTCTGTATCAGGAGTGCAGCAGGCAGAGTCTGTATCAGACTGCAGCAGGCAGAGTCTATCAGGAGTGCAGCAGGCTGAGTCTGTATCAGAGTGCAGCAGGCAGAGTCTGTATCAGGAGTGCAGCAGGCAGAGTCTGTATCAGAGTGCAGCAGGCAGAGTCTGTATCAGGAGTGTAGCAGGCAGAGTCTGTATCAGGAGTGCAGCAGGCAGAGTCTGTATCAGGAGAGCAGCAGGCAGAGTCTGTATCAGGATTGCAGCAGGCAGAGTCTGTATCAGGAGTGCAGCAGGCAGAGTCTGTATCAGGAGTGCAGCAGGCAGAGTCTGTATCAGGAGTGCAGCAGGCAGAGTCTGTATCAGAGTGCAGCAGGCAGAGTCCATATCAGGAGTGCAGCAGGCAGAGTCTGTATCAGAGTGCAGCAGGCAGAGTCTGTATCAGAGTGCAGCAGGCAGAGTCTATATCAGGAGTGCAGCAGGCAGAGTCTGTGTCAGAGTGCAGCAGGCAGAGTCTATATCAGGAGTGCAGCAGGCAGAGTCTGTATGAGGAGTGCAGCAGGCAGAGTCTGTATCAGGAGTGCAGCAGGCAGAGTCTGTATCAAGAGTGCAGCAGGCAGAGTCTGTACCAAGAGTGCAGCAGGTAGAGTCTGTATCAGAGTGCAGCAAGCAGAGTCTGTATCAGGAGTGCAGCAGGCAGAGTCTGTATCAGAGTACAGCAGGCAGAGTCAGTATCAGAGTGCAGCAGGCAGAGTCTGTATCAGAGTGCAGCAGGCAGAGTCTGTATCAGGAGTGCAGCAGGCAGAGTCTATATCAGAGTGCAGCAGGCAGAGTCTGTATCAGGAGTGCAGCAGGCAGAGTCTGTATCAGAAGTGCAGCCGGCAGAGTCTGTATCAGAGTGCAGCAGGCAGAGTCTATCAGGAGTGCAGCAGGCAGAGTCTGTATCAGGAGTGCAGCAGGCAGAGTCTGCATCAGGAGTGCAGCAGGCAGATTCTGTATCAGGAGTGCAGCAGGCAGAGTCTGTATCAGGAGTGCAGCAGGCAGAGTCTGCATCAGGAGTGCAGCAGGCAGAGTCTGTATCAGGAGTGCAGCAGGCAGAGTCTGTATCAGAGTGCAGCAGGCAGAGTCTGTATCAGGAGTGCAGCAGGCAGAGTCTGTATCAGGAGTGCAGCAGGCAGAGTCTGTATCAGGAGTGCAGCAGGCAGAGTCCGTATCAGAGTGCAGCAGGCAGAGTCTGTATCAGGAGTGCAGCAGGCAGAGTCTGTATCAGGAGTGCAGCAGGCAGAGTCTGTATCAGGAGTGCAGCAGGCAGAGTCTGTATCAGGAGTGCTGCAGGCAGAGTCTGTATCAGTAGTGCAGCAGGCAGAGTCTTTATGAGGAGTGCAGCAGGCAGAGTCTGTATCAGGAGTGCAGCAGACAGAATCTGTATCAGGAGTGCAGCAGGCAGAGTCTGTATCAGGAGTGCAGCAGGCAGAGTCTGTATCAGGAGTGCAGCAGGCAGAGTCTGTATCAGGAGTGCAGCAGGCAGAGTCTGTCTCAGTAGTGTAGCAGGCAGAGTCTGTATCAGGAGTGCAGCAGGCAGAGTCTGTATCAGGAGTGCAGCAGGCAGAGTCTGTATCAGGAGTGTAGCAGGCAGAGTCAGTATTAGAGTGCAGCAGGCAGAGTCTGTATCAGGAGTGCAGCAGGCAGAGTCCGTATCAGAGTGCAGCAGGCAGAGTCTGTATCAGGAGTGCAGCAGGCAGAGTCTGTATCAGGAGTGCAGCAGGCAGAGTCTGTACCAGAGTGCAACAGGCAGAGTCTGTATCAGGAGTGCAGCAGGCATAGTCTGTATCAGGAGTGCAGCAGGCAGAGTCTGTATCAGAGTGCAGCAGGCAGAGTCTGTATCGGGAGTGCAGCAGGCAGAGTCTGTATCAGGAGTGCAGCAGGCATAGTCTGTATCAGGAGTGCAGCAGGCAGAGTCTGTATCAGAGTGCAGCAGGTAGAGTCTGTATCAGGAGTGCAGCAGGCAGAGTCTGTATCAGACTGCAGCAGGCAGAGTATCAGGAGTGCAGCAGGCAGAGTCTGTATCAGAGTGCAGCAGGCAGAGTATCAGGAGTGCAGCAGGCAGAGTCTGTATCAGAGTGCAGCAGGCAGAGTCTATATCAGGAGTGTAGCAGGCAGAGTCTGTATCAGGAGTGCAGCAGGCAGAGTCTGTATCAGGAGTGCAGCAGGCAGAATCTGTATCAGGATTGCAGCAGGAAGAGTCTGTATCAGGAGTGCAGCAGGCAGAGTCTGTATCAGGAGTGCAGCAGGCAGAGTCTGTATCAGGAGTGCAGCAGGCAGAGTCTGTATCAGAGTGCAGCAGGCAGAGTCCATATCAGGAGTGCAGCAGGCAGAGTCTGTATCAGAAGTGCAGCAGGCAGAGTCTGTATCAGAGTGCAGCAGGCAGAGTCTATCAGGAGTGCAGCAGGCAGAGTCTGTATCAGGAGTGCAGCAGGCAGAGTCTGCATCAGGAGTGCAGCAGGCAGATTCTGTATCAGGAGTGCAGCAGGCAGAGTCTGTATCAGGAGTGCAGCAGGCAGAGTCTGCATCAGGAGTGCAGCAGGCAGAGTCTGTATCAGGAGTGCAGCAGGCAGAGTCTGTATCAGAGTGCAGCAGGCAGAGTCTGTATCAGGAGTGCAGCAGGCAGAGTCTGTATCAGGAGTGCAGCAGGCAGAGTCTGTATCAGGAGTGCAGCAGGCAGAGTCCGTATCAGAGTGCAGCAGGCAGAGTCTGTATCAGGAGTGCAGCAGGCAGAGTCTGTATCAGGAGTGCAGCAGGCAGAGTCTGTATCAGGAGTGCAGCAGGCAGAGTCCGTATCAGAGTGCAGCAGGCAGAGTCTTTATCAGCAGTGCAGCAGGCAGAGTCTGTATGAGGAGTGCTGCAGGCAGAGTCTGTATCAGTAGTGCAGCAGGCAGAGTCTATATGAGGAGTGCAGCAGGCAGAGTCTGTATCAGGAGTGCAGCAGGCAGAATCTGTATCAGGAGTGCAGCAGGCAGAGTCTGTATCAGGAGTGCAGCAGGCAGAGTCTGTATCAGGAGTGCAGCAGGCAGAGTCTGTATCAGGAGTGTAGCAGGCAGAATCAGTATTAGAGTGCAGCAGGCAGAGTCTGTATCAGGAGTGCAGCAGGCAGAGTCTGTATCAGGAGTGTAGCAGGCAGAGTCTGTATCAGGAGTGCAGCAGGCAGAGTCTGTATCAGGAGTGCAGCAGGCAGAGTCTGTATCAGGAGTGTAGCAGGCAGAGTCAGTATTAGAGTGCAGCAGGCAGAGTCTGTATCAGGAGTGCAGCAGGCAGAGTCCGTATCAGAGTGCTGCAGGCAGAGTCTGTATCAGTAGTGCAGCAGGCAGAGTCTATATGAGGAGTGCAGCAGGCAGAGTCTGTATCAGGAGTGCAGCAGGCAGAATCTGTATCAGGAGTGCAGCAGGCAGAGTCTGTATCAGGAGTGCAGCAGGCAGAGTCTGTATCAGGAGTGCAGCAGGCAGAGTCTGTATCAGGAGTGTAGCAGGCAGAATCAGTATTAGAGTGCAGCAGGCAGAGTCTGTATCAGGAGTGCAGCAGGCAGAGTCTGTATCAGGAGTGTAGCAGGCAGAGTCTGTATCAGGAGTGCAGCAGGCAGAGTCTGTATCAGGAGTGCAGCAGGCAGAGTCTGTATCAGGAGTGTAGCAGGCAGAGTCAGTATTAGAGTGCAGCAGGCAGAGTCTGTATCAGGAGTGCAGCAGGCAGAGTCCGTATCAGAGTGCAGCAGGCAGAGTCTGTATCAGGAGTGCAGCAGGCAGAGTCTGTATCAGGAGTGCAGCAGGCAGAGTCTGTATCAGGAGTGCAGCAGGCAGAATCTGTATCAGGAGTGCAGCAGGCAGAGTCTGTATCAGGACTGCAGCAGGCAGAGTCTGTATCAGGAGTGTAGCAGGCAGAGTCTGTATCAGGAGTGCAGCAGGCAGAGTCTGTATCAGGAGTGCAGCAGGCAGAGTCTGTATTAGGAGTGCAGCAGGCAGAGTCTGCAGCAGGCAGAGTCTGTATCAGGAGTGCAGCAAGGACTGGTACACAACCTTACACAACTTAAACTGCAGAAGAGGAAGGTTCCACTACAGCCAACCCAATAGATGGAGACCCAATCAGGATTTCCCACATTTAAAAAAATTAGTGGCAGACAGTAGCAATGTCTAATCAATTTCACTACAGTAGAAATAGTGTAAATAAGACCCACACCTCTTCCAGTACAGCGAACCCAGGAGATGGAGACCTAACAAGGAGTGTTCATATTGCCCTAAATGAGGGCCTAACACCAGCAAAGTGGCATCAATGTCATCAGACTACAAGTAGTTTAACGCAGACCCAAACCTGTCCCACTACAGCCAACCCAATGGATGGAGACACAATCAGAATTCTCCACATTTCCCAAAAATAGGGCCTAAAACCTGCAGCAGCAGCAAGAGCAGGCACAGAAGCCATATCACAGACTGCAATTTCAAGAGGTCAATGCAGCACACTCAAAACGACAACATCTCCTGCTCTGCACAGTCTGCAATTGGGGTGCAAAAGTCCTTGGAGATCCATGACTTGTTCACCTTGATGAAAGTTAGGCGGTCTTCACTTTCAGGGGACAGCCGGGTCCGCTTATCCATCAAGACACTACCAGCAGCTCTGAAGACACGTTCAGAGAGAACGCTGGCTGCCGGGCATGATAAAACTTCCAAGGCGTGAGAGGCGAGCTCAGGCCATTCATCCGTTTTTGAAGACTAAAATGTAAAAGGGTCAAAATCCTCCCTGATGGTATTCATATTAAGCTCTAGATACTCCTCCACCATCCTATCCATTCGTTCACCACGTGTCAGACTTGTACTCTGTTGTGCTGGTGCATGAGCGGGTGCAAAAAATGTGTGAAAGGACTCCCAGAAATTGCTTCTGCCACTTACTGTGCTGCTGCTAATGTTTTAGCGTTGACAAACTGATGTACCGGAGGTTGAAAGACTACAGCTGCGATGCACACTGTGTGCCTCACTGCTATCTTGGCGAAAACCTCTATAAAAAGCTTGTTTCGATACTCCAACATCAACATAAGGGGGTCCCTTTCCAGGGTGGGAAGCATCTGGCAAAATTGACTCTTATAACGTGGATCTAACAGAGTGGCAACCCAGTAGTCAGCATTATTTCGAATCCTAACTATATGAGGATCAAGAAGGCACTCATATGTCGGGCTCGTCCAGGAGGTCCAAAGCCAGGCTGTATTGTGGGCTGCGTAACACTGATGCTTGTTTCCTCCGTCCCCTCCAGCCAACAACATTCAAACGAGAGGGGATGAATATCCTCTTCATCCTCTGACAGCTGCTCGCCCATCACCTCTTCCTCCTCCATTAGTTCCTCGACTCTTACACCTTCACTAACAGTTTACCTGGTATCACCAAACCCCTTCGATCGCTGTAATCCACTGTCACTTGTCATCCGCCTGTGTGACGACAGTCTGGAAATTTGAGACATTGGTATCCTTTCCGCATCCTCCTCTTCTTCTGGGGCCACCACCTCCTGCCGCAAGTTATTCAAAGTTTGTTCCAGTATGTATATGACTGGAATAATGATACTGATGACGGCATCGTCAGCGCTAACCAGTTTAGTATCCATTTCATAACCGTGCTGAAGGGTGCAGAGGTCCTTAATCTGTTCCCACTCCGCAAACGTGATATGCCACAAGTTCATACCCCAAGCTATACGTCATGACATACTGCGTCAGAGCTCATTACTGCTGGCACAGTTTCTGCAACATGTGCAGAATGGAATTCCACCATGTCGGCACATCGCATATCAACCTGTTAACTGGCACAGACAAAGACCTTTGTATCGATGCAAGTCGATGACATGGGGGGTGCGAACGGCAGAAGTGAGCATACAGCTTCCGTACTTTGTGAAGCAACTCATCCAGGCCAGGATAGTGGCAGAGAAATCGCTGTACCACCAGGTTGAGTACGTTAGCCATGCAAGGCACGTGGTGTGCGAGCTTGCCTCTGTCTAGGGCCACTAACAGGTTCGCACTGTTATCACATACGGCCTTCCTTGTCTCTAGGTTCAGCCTGAGCATGGAGAGCAACCCACAACTGTTCACCTGTAAGACTGCAATTTCCAAGGCATATTAATTTGACAACTGCCTGATTGGGGTAAGCCCTGGCTGCACAGTATGGAGATGGTGTGGATTTTCTCCGCACCCTTGGAACGCATGTCTCGTTAAGGCAGAGGTTGATTGCGCGGGTGGAGGCCCTAGAGGAGGTGGAAGATTCAGAAGCAGCGAAGGAAGTGAGAAATACAGAGGTTTCTTTTGCAAGCCTTGGGTATTCCAAGATTTGTGGAACAGCCCCTTCCCCGCCTGCCCTCACAGCCACCAGAGTCACCCAGTGCCCAGTCAGCAAGATGTAACGCCCTTGGCCATGCTTACTCGTCCAGGTGTCTGTGGTGAAATGCACCCTGGCACACGTAGATTTAGACAAGGAATGGGTGATGTTGTTTGCGACATGCTGCTGTAGCTCAGGCACAGCTTTCTTAGAGAAGTAATGGCGACTGGGCAACTGGTACTGGGGACTGCAACGGCCATCAGTTTTCGGAAGCCGTCTGTATCTATCACGCGGAAAGGCAGCATTTCCGTGGCCAACAGATTGGAGATGGTGGAGTTCAACCTCTTAGCTTTGTCATGCGTAGGAGGAAGCAATCTATTAAGTGACCACAATTGCGGGACCGAGGGCTGGCTAACGTGCTCAGAGAGGGTGGAGTATAATGAACCGGAAAAACTGGTGGAGCGTGAGTGAGGTGCAGATGTTACGGTGGATTGAGAAACATGCGGTGTGCTCGGTGAAACAAACACAGCAAGCGTCTCCACTTCCGTTACACTCATTACACATCATGCGGCAGAGAGTTCCATAGTCTCACTGCTCTTACAGTAAAGAATCCCCGTCTGTGATTATGATTAAACCTTCTTTCCTCCAGACGTAGAAGATGCCCCCTTGTCCCCGTCTCAGGCCTCAGAGTAAAAAAATCAGTAGAAAGGTCTTTGTACTGTCCCCTCATATACTTGTACATAGTAATAAGATCACCCCTAAGCCTTCGTTTTTCCACAGTAAATAACCCCAAGTGTAATAACCTGTCTTGGTATTGCAGACCCCCCAGTCCTCTAATAACCTTGGTCGCTCTTCTCTGCACCCGCTCTAGTTCAGCTATGTCTTTCTTATACACCGGAGACCAGAACTGTACACAGTATTCTAAGTGTGGTCGCACTAGTGACTTGTATAGAGGTAAAATTATCTTCTCCTCATCAGCATCTATGCCTCTTTTAATGCATCCCATTATTTTATTTGCCTTTGCAGCAGCTGCCTGACATTGGCCACCAAACGTGAGCTTGTCGTCCACCAATACACCCAGGTCCTTTTCAGTGACAGTTTTGCCCAGTGTTTTACAATTAAGCACATAATTATACATTTTATTTCCTCTGCCCAAGTGCATTACCTTACATTTATCCCCATTAAAGCTCATTTGCCATTTATCAGCCCAAGCTTCTAGTTTACATAGATCCTCCTGTAATATAAAATTGTCCTCCTCTGTATTGATTACCTCTGCAAATATTGAAATACGACTCTGTATGCCCCCTACAAGGTCATTAATAAATATGTTAAAAAGAAGGGGGCCCAATACTGACCCCTGTGGTACCCCACTGTTAACTGAGAGCCAGTCTGAGTGTGTTCCATTAATAACCACCATTTGTTTCCTATCACTGAGCCAATTCTTAACCCACATACATATATTTTTCCCTATCCCCATTGTTCTCATTTTATGTATCAACCTTTTATGTGGAACGGTATCATAAGCTTTTGAAAAGTCCATATACACAACATCCACTGCATTTCCTTGGTCCAGTCTGGAACTTACCTCTTCATAAAAGCTGATCAGATTAGTTTGACAGGAACGGTCCCCCCTAAACCCATGTTGATATTGGGTCATGAGGTTATTCTTCTTCAGATACTCTATTATAGCATCTGTTAGGAAACCCTCCAGGATTTTACCCACAGTAGAGGTTAAGCTTACTGGCCTATAATTTCCAAGTTCGGTTTTTGTCCCCTTTTTGAATATTGGCACCACATTTGCTATGCTCCAGTCCTGTGGTACAGACCCTGTTATTTTAGAATCTTTAAAGATTAAAAATAATGGTCTATCTATTACTTTACTTAATTCCTGCAGTACTCGCGGGTGTATCCCATCCGGGCCTGGGGGTTTGTCAACTTTAGTGATTTTTAGATGACGCCGTACTTCCTGCTGGGTTAAGCAAGTGACATTTAATGGAGAATTTTTGTTATTACTAATCATGTTTTCTGTCATGCGATTTTCTTGTGTAAATACTGTTGAAAAAAATCATTTAGCATATTGGCTTTTTCTTCATCCACCATTTCACCCAAACTATTTTTAAGGGGGCCAACACTATCATTTTTTAGTTTCTTACTATTTATGTAGTTAAAGAATATTTTGGGATTATTTTTACTTTCTCTGGCAATGAGTCTCTCTGTCTCAATCTTTGCTGCCTTGATTTGGTTTTTACAGAATTTATTTAATTTTCTGTATTTATTTAATGCCTCATCACTACCTACTTGCTTTAGTTCTCTAAATGCTTTCTTTTTGTCACTTATTGCGCCCCTTACAGCTCTATTTAGCCATAGTGGTTTCCTCCTATTTCTAGCATGTTTATTCCCATAGGGTATATATTGTGCACAGGTCCTATTCGGGATGCTAATAACTGTCTCCCATTTGCTTTGTGTAGTTTTATGTCTCAGGATATAGTCCCAGTTTATTGCACTAAGATCATCTCTCAACCTTTGGAAATTTGCCTTCCTGAAGTTTAGTGTCCTTGTAACCCCTCTACTTCACATCTTATTAAAGGATACATGAAAACTTATCATTTTGTGATCACTATTACCCAAGTGACCCCCATCTCGTATATTTGATATGTGGTCTGGCCTGTTGGTTAATATTAGGTCTAGCAGTGCCCCCCTTCTTGTTGGGTCCTGAACCAGTTGTGAAAGGTAATTGTCTCTCATAATTGTCAAAAACCTATTACCTTTGCTGGAACTACAGGTTTCTGTTCCCCAATGTATTTCAGGGTAGTTAAGGTCCCCCATAATAATGACTTCTCCTTGAGTCGCTGATTCATCTATTTGCTTTATGAGGATATTCTCCGCTGCTTCCATTATTTTTGGAGACTTATAACAAACCCCTATCAATAATTTATTATTTTTTTCCCCCTCCCCTTATCTCCACCCATAGAGACTCTACATTTTCATTTGATTTACATATATTCTCACGCAAGATGGGTTTTAAGGATGATTTCACATATAAACACACACCCCCCTCACTTGTTTGTACGGTCATTTCTGAACAGACTATAGCCCTGTAAATTAACTGCCCAGTCATGGCTCTCGTCCAGCCATGTCTCAGATATCCCCACCATGTCATAATTATTTTCCAAAAAAATTAATTCTAATACCTCCATTTTGTTGGTGAGGCTTCTGGCATTAGTGTACATGCATTTTATGTATCTCTCTGTACCTCTATTCCTTCTTACTATATTGACTGTTCTAACCCCACCCCCATTTTCTTTATTTGTGCCCAGGGCACTATCTGCACTATCTTCCCCACCTATAAAATGAATACCCTCCCCCAATCCCTAGGTTAAACACTCCTCAAACCTTCTAGCCTATTTCTCCCCAGCACAGCTGCACCCTCCCCATTGAGGTGCAGCCCGTCCCTAGCGTAGAACCTGTAGCCAACTGAGAAGTCGGCCCAGTTCTCCAGGAACCCAAACCCCTCCTTCCTACTTCAATTCCTGAGCCACTTATTTATCTCCCTAATCTCCTGTTGCCTCTCTGGCGTGGCACGTGGTACAGGCAGTATTTCAAAGAATACCACCTTGGAGGTCCTTGCTTTAAGCTTTCAGCCTAATTCCCTGAAATCATCTTTAAGGACCTTCCACCTACCTCTAACTTTTTCATTTGTGCCAATGTGCACCATGACCGCTGGGTCCTCACCAGCCCCTTCCAGTAATCTGTCAACCCGATCAGTGATGTGTCGGACTCGAGCACCAGGTAGGCAGCACACTGTTCGACGATCCCTATCTTTGTGACAGATTGCCCCATCTGTTACCCTAATAATTGAGTCCTCCACTACCAGCACCTACCTGGCCTGCCCTGCTCTCCTATTTTCCCCCTTACTGGAGCTGACACTCCTCCGGCTTTCAGAGGACATGCCTTGCTGCAGCAGTGTTACCCCTGTACTGACACCCCCCTCATCTGCCAACTTTGCAAACTTATGGCGGTGTGCCAGATCAGGACTAGCCTCCCTGGCACTCTTCCCTCTACTCCCCCGTGTAATTGTCACCCAGCTAACTGCCTCACTGTCCTGCAGCTCCCTACTACCACTCTCCCCCACATCTACCCCAGTGAGCAGCTGCTCAATGAGCAGCAGACTCCTATCCATATTGTCTATGGATATCAGTGTTGCCAGCTGATCATTTAGATCCAGTATCTGGGCTTCCAAACGCACAACGTGCTCACATCTCGCACAGCAGTATGCACCCATGACCGGCTGTTCAAGGATTGCACACATGTGGCAAGATGTACACTGGATAGCATTGTCAATAATGGAGCTCATTTCCTAATGGGGATTGCACTAGACAGAAATGTTAAGTAAAAAGAAATGTACAGAATTAATAAAATACAGACAGCAATTCAGTCCAAATTCCTCCCTTCCAAACTCCCTGAATCCAAAGTCACTGAATCACAAGTCCCATGCTTACTTCCGTTTGCACTTACGCTGCGGTCACACTCAGCTCGTTCACACTCACTGAGAAAGAAGATTTAAAGAGTTTTTTGTTCCCCTTTAGCAGCAATCCAACCTACAGCTCAATGCACTACCAAAGGACTGGAAGCCCCAACCAGCTGCCACTTATAAACCCTTAATTATGACCTCTCGTCCTTAATTAACCCCTTGTGAGTATAGCTACTGTTATGTTCTGCAACTTAGAACTAAGGAATAGGAGGAAAAAGCTGTCCCTGCACTGAAACTCAGCTTAATCCTACGCTGGGGTGAGTGCCCTATTCCTTATGAATAGCCCCACCGAAACTCCTGCACTGAACTCAAACGAAGACCTTTAGGAAGGGGAAAGGGGTCCCTAAAAGATCTAAGGACTGGGAGCAAAAGCAGGAGACCACCTAACAGAAAAGTTATTTGCAGAAACGAAGATTAAAGGGAACAAAACTGGTGGAACAAGAAGTCCCAGGATAACAATTGTCCAAAGCGCAAAGAAATAAACAAGGCTACTTAGCCAGAGCACAACCGTAACAACACTGATGTGATGTCCAGTGGGGAATGGGAGCCAGGTGCTGAGTAATAAAGAGTGCAGAGATTACGTGACCAAGAAACCCAGCACCAGAGGAAAAGACTAGAAGCCAGCAAACCACAACAAGATGGCGGATAGTAAAACAAAATAGATTCTAACCTCTGGATTTAAGTGCAATGTAGTTAACCCTTAAACACATAGGTAGTAAAATAAAAGACAAGAAAATAGGTTTTAAAAAGCCCAATAAAATTAAACAGGTAGAAAAGCACTCAGCAGTTCAGCAACTCACAGTAATTCATACAGGTATTTTCTGCAGGAATCCCAAATACCTCTTCACTGAATCACAAGACACACACTTACTTCAGTTTGCACTTACTCTCCGGTCTTCTAAGGAAGAAGATTTAAAGAGTTTTTTTTCCCTTTAGCAGCAATCCAACCTACAGCTTAATGCACTACCAAAGGACCAAGTAGTAGTCAAATTATTGCAGTTTTTCCCTCTACTGAGTTTTTTATCGTAAAGTTTGCAGATAACGTGAGTTGGCTCATCCTTTGCAGTGACAAAAAAGGCCCATGCTAGGCAACCCTTGCTGTCCCTGTGAGCTGAAGACCCGTGACTGCTGCTGGCCAGAGCCACGGTTGTGGCTAAGGATGCAGTGTTCCTCGTGCTTGCATCACTCCATGTCAGATATATGTAAATGGGAGTGCACCAGTGCCAATCATAGAGCAAATAATGACCGGGTGCTAAATACCTACCCTTTCTATTTTTTTTTTTTTGCATCACTCCATGCATGCGAAATGTAACCTCCTCGTCTTCCTCCTCCACCTCCTCAGATGAGCGGCTCGGCTGCGTGACTCTGAGCTCACACCAAGTAAGATCTTCAACCTCGTCATCATCCAATGTGTTATCCCATTCCTCGCCCTCAGAGTGACCCCTCTTGTTGCCCTGACAGCACAGTACTGTCCGCATGAGCCTCAGGTATCTGAGTCTCATTGGGATCACCTCCCTCCCCTGCAGTTAACGTCTGGTGACGAGGGTCAGGAACCTGCTCGGACCCAACTTCATCCTGCTCCGAATCCAAGATAAAAAAAATTTGGGCATCGGTGCAGATGCTTTCCTCCCCTTGACTCTGACTGTTTGGAGTACACTTCTGTTGCTTATGGTGTAGAATGGGTGAAGAGTTCTACAGTCTCGCCCATCTGTGGTACGCTACAGTCAGTTAGGCAGTTGGCCAGTTGTGACGCAGAAGGAAGCATGGGTAATTGAGGTGTCACATCTGTGGACTGTACTGCGTGTGATGTTGAGGTGGAGGAAGAAGAGGAGAGGGCACTGGACGCAGAGCTTGCCATCCACTGGAGCATATGCTCTTTCTGGGCCTTATCAACAAGGCATATTGCTGTGCGGCTGCCAAAGGAAGGGCGTTCAGTAGGCCGTCCACTAACATAGCTTGTCAGTTGTCTTTGGATAGGACCTGTTTGTGTTTGTTCACTAGTGCTTTCACTAACATTACCACGTGTGGCGCCCTGCGGCGCATTGGTGCCACAGAACCCAGAAGGGTGCATGGATGGACTTCTCCACAAAAGGCCCTCACACATTCACACATCTCCACCCTACCACCTCAGACCAGCAGAGGGAGCCCATTAGGGATATATAAAGGGGAGGGTGGAGCTAGGCAGCTCAGATTAGTTCCTGCTTAGAGACAGAGAGGAACAGAGCTCAGAGTGAGCTGAGAGCGTGCTGACGCTCTGAAAGCAGTGAACAGAGCAGCAAGCTGGCTGCTGTGCTTAGGCGAGCCAAGGCCTACAGCACATGTGGAAGCCTAGTGAGGGCCTGAGCGTGGCCGAAGGCGAGAGGAGAAGGAAGAAGTAACAAGGGGGCAGAGGAGCATACCAGGCTCACCCCGAGATATATATACCGGACACCGGGTCCGCGCCTACAGGGACTAATTATATCCAGTAGGAACCACTGGAACCCCTGGAGGACTACAGGTCCCAGGTTCACCAAATGCTGATTGTAGTACCAGGGCTAGGAGTCACGGAAGCCCCAGCGTCCAGGGAGAATGATCTCCAAAGAGAAGGCCTTACCACAAGGTCAGCAGGTGCAAGGAGAGACAGTAACCAAGCTAGGCCTAGTTCCAGGCAGGCTAGAAGCTTAGAGAGTAAAGCCATGGATCAGAAGGCCCTATACCCGCTCACTGGGGAGAGTCCAAAAGTGTGCCCTTCACCTGGAGTACCCTGGACCGAGCCTGCAGCATCACCAGTAAAGGTAATGAAGCTTACCCCTGTGTGAGTGTCCGTCTTACCGCCGGGACCATCCTGCCGTCTCTCCCCTGCACCACGATCCATTACACCCCACGCTGCCCTGGAGCTAGCTCTACCTGTGGAGAGCCACACCATCCCTGCTGCCATAACACCAGCACCAGAGGACTGCTCCACAACGGCGGTTCCCTCTAGCCGCAATCCACAGGTGACGTCACGAACTTTCCCAAATCCCCTTTATATATTTGCCCTTTTGACTGACCGCCCTGGGTCACGGACCGGGCCAGCCACCGTGATATCCCCCAGCAGCCAGAGGCCCGGCTGCTGAGTGCCCCACGGCCCAGGGGGCGAGTCACCACGTACCCCACGTACACCTTGAACACCAAGCCTATTCCCCCTTCCACCACGCCCTCTCTTTTTCCCACTCATGTTGGTCAGATACAGTCGAAGAAGCACGCAATTAACTAAAGAAAAATACATTTTTTTTCCTGTGCAATAGCTCATCACACCTGAATTTCAGCGACACTAAATGACAAGGTAAGATATGGCCTGCCGTATAACGTTACTAACAGACAAAAGAAATGTGTTAGTGTGCATGAGGCCGATAAAACCTATGAGATATTCTCAAATTTGAAACTGAGAAGTCCCCTGCTGTATTACTTTAGGAACAGAAGAGAGTTTTTTTTTGAATGTGGATGAGGCCAGTATGACATAGAATATATGCTCCAAAATATTCCAAACTCAGATCTAGCCAGCTGTATCACTTTACTCAGAGCAAAAAATATTTTTGGGTTACTTTGCATAAGCTCTGCGTCCAGCTGACTTTGACCACTACTGACGTAGGATCCGCCTTTTATCAGACTGGATCAACTTTGCCACAGTAAAAAACCTTTGGTGGACTCTGTCTGCCAACCAAAAATATATATAGGTTTGACTGTGCGTACAAGCTGAATTTGACCGCCACTGACGTAGTAGCTGGCTTATAGCACTGTATGACTTTTGGCACAGCAAAAAAATATTTTTTGATCTGGGCGTAGAAGACAAAAAAAGTATTTTTTTACTCTGAAACCACCTGAAGTTCAACTCCACTAAAAT
This sequence comes from Phyllobates terribilis, assembly GCF_046119375.1. NCBI lineage: Eukaryota > Metazoa > Chordata > Amphibia > Anura > Dendrobatidae > Phyllobates > Phyllobates terribilis. The sequence continues at coordinate 21,663,648 of NW_027362766.1, forward strand.
TGTATCTGACACTAAAAAAAAACCTTTAGTGCACACAGCTTTCAATATCACAATAGCAACAGAAAAAAAAAACAGATTTTGTGCTCTGCAATAAGAAGCTCTGCAGACTGTGCAGAGCACAATTTCAACCCCACTAAATGAAAAGGTGCACTGCGCTTGATCACATTAGCAAGTGCAAAAAAAGATTCAAGGTATACTGAGACATGGAGCTCTATACCAGCGGTGCACAGCACTATTGTATGGCACGGGCCCTCTGTTTCTGTCAGAATCTCCGTACTTGCACAAGAACATCAAAAATATGCTGTACTAGAGGTTGCAGAGGTATACAGGCCAGGAATTATCTACACTATCTGACCACCACACAAGCGCCCATCTATCTAGCGAATATCTCTCATTACACAGGAGAACACTGAGCTGCGTCTATCTCCAGCAGTGACATGGATATAATGGCGCTGAGGGAACATGGCCGCTTTTTATATTGAGAGGACATGTGATTTTGGCAGCCAATTGCAGAAGCCCTTATGTCTGGACGGTGTACATGCTTCCTCTGCTATGATTGGCTGGCTGCGCTTTCCTCAGTTAAAGTTACCGCCCACAGGAAAAATAAAACAGTGCACCGCTGATCTGACCTGTTCTAAGCTCTGCACAGCCCCCACACTCACCTGGCACGTGTCTCCACTCATCATACACTTGCACTAAGCGAACAAAACTGTTCAAAACGCTGTGGTTTCCCTGTATTCGCTGTCCCGCGCAAATCCGTTGAACTTTTCCGATTTTAAGAAAATTTGTTCACTTTTGCGATCACAAATCCGAATGTGCCATATTCGTGCCGAATTTGAAACTTTCGAACATTCGCCGAATAAATTCGCTCAACACTAGTCTTGACCAACAGAGTCTGAGTCCCAGGTCTTGACCGGCGCAGTCTGGACTGCAATGCCCGAGCCACGGTATCCCACCTGTCTTTGTTTCCAACCATACTTTGGTCACACAGCATCAGCATCCCACTGTTCACACGTCCTCCCTGTTTCTCTTGTTGACGCCAACTAACTTCCTGCCTGGTCACTCTGGAGTTTTATATTTGATAACTGCGCCACAGCTATCACCTGATCCGGTTCTCTCTTGTAATTCATCCCCTCAGAAACGCTACCTCCATCTTCCAGTTCCAATTTACTCAGCTTGCTCAGTAGATGGCGACATTTGGTCACAAGTGCCATGGAGCTTTGATGAACCACATCTTTGACTCCCCACCCCCTTACATATGTAGCATAAGTTGAGGGTAATACAGTATATTTAATACAGGTAAAATTCAATACAATACTGGTAATTGTATTTCCAGGAGTCCATCATGACAGCACCACAGGAGGTGGTCCTTCTAATCCTCTATAGGAAGAGGAAAATACACGAGGTTAAAAGACCCCTTTTACCCCCACCCACTAGTGTCAGTGATCTGCTTTTTTTCAACAACATTAAACAACTTAATGAACATCCTCCGAGCCCGGTGATTCCATAATTTTTGCCAGGGGTTGTAAAAGCAGTGTTCACGGCCACCAACCCACATGTGACAGCAAGAAGGACCCGACTCATGTCTGGTGAACTGGTTGAAAGTCTAGGATCTTTGGGATATCTGGCCAGAAGGTGACTATGACAGCTTCATTGTACTCAGAACAAAACTTCTTCCAAAGCTTCCTATACAGTGCCTACAAGTAGTATTCAACCCCCTGCAGATTTAGCTGGTTTGATAAGATGCAAATAAGTTAGAGCCTTCAAACTGCAAACGAGAGTAGGTTTTATGAACAGAAGCATAAATCTTACAAACCAAAAAGTTATGTTGCTCAGTTGAATTTTATTAAATTTTAAACATAAAAGTGTGGGTCAATTATTATACAACCCCTATGTTTAATATTTTGTGGAATAACCCTTGTTTGCAATTACAGCTAATAGTCGTCTTTTATAAGACCTGATCAGGCCGGCACAGGTCTGTGGAGTTATCTTGGCCCACTCCTCCATGCAGATCTTCTCCAAGTTATCTAGGTTCTTTGGGTGTCTCATGTGGACTTTATTCTTGAGCTCCTTCCACAAGTTTTCAATTGGGTTAAGGTCAGGAGACTGACTAGGCCACTCCAACACCTTGACTTTTTCCCTCTTGAACCAGGCCTTGGTTTTCTTGGCTGTGTGCTTTGGGTCGTTGTCTTGTTGGAAGATGAAATTACGACCCATCTTAAGATCCTTGATGGAGGAGCGGAGGTTCTTGGCCAAAATCTCCAGGTAGGCCGTGCTATCCATCTTCCCATGGATGCGGACCAGATGGCCAGGCCCCTTGGCTGAGAAACAGCCCCACAGCATGATGCTGCCACCACCATGCTTGACTGTAGGGATGGTATTCTTGGGGTCGTATGCAGTGCCATCCAGTCTCCAAATGTCACGTGTGTGTTTGGCACCAAAGATCTAGATCTTGGTCTCATCAGACCATAGAACCTTGAACCAGTCTGTCTCAGAGTCCTCCAAGTGATCATGAGCAAACTGTAGACGAGCCTTGACATGACGCTTTGAAAGTAAAGGTACCTTACGGGCTCGTCTGGAACAGAGACCATTGCGGTGGAGTACGTTACTTATGGTATTGACTGAAACCAATGTCCCCACTGCCATGAGATCTTCCCGGAGCTCCTTCCTTGTTGTCCGAAGAGTCAAGGCTAACCCAAGGACAAGCCTGGCCTCGGCACGGGAGGACACTTTCAAAGGCTGTCCTGGCCGTGGAAGGCTAACAGTAGTTCCATAAGCCTTCCACTTACGGATGATGCTCCCAACAGTGGAGACAGGTAGGCCCAACTCCTTGGAAAGGGTTTTGTACCCCTTGCCAGCCTTGTGACCCTCCACGATCTTGTCTCTGATGGCCTTGGAATGCTCCTTTGTCTTTCCCATGTTGACCATGTCTGAGTGCTGTTCACAAGTTTGGGGAGGGTCTTAAATAGTCAGAAAAGGCTGGCAAAAGAGATCTTTAATCCACACATGTGAAGCTCATTATTCTTGGTGCCTGAACTACTTCTTAATACTTTAGGGGGACCAAACAGAATTCTTGTGGTTTGAGGGGTTGAATAATAAATGACACTCTGAATTAACTTTTAACGTTTTAAAAAAAAAAAATTTGCTGCAGTGCATTTCCCACTTCCAGGCTGATCTACAGTACAAATGTCACAATGCCAAGTTAATTCCGCATGTGTCAACCAGCTAAATCTGCAGGGGGTTGAATACTACTTGTAGGCACTGTATATAGCGGAGGTTACCGGCTTCCTACTCGCTTCCATGGTAGAGATCACCTGGTCAGAGAGTCCTGATTTTAAGATTTGCCTTTCAGGAACTATGCTGACAGACATAGTCGTTTCATATGGTGATGTAGAATAGGACCCTGGTGAAGGTGGTCATCTCAAGTGAGGCATGATAGGATCTTCCAAAGCCAAACAATTCAATAGGGGAAACCAGCTCCTCCTTGGCCAAAAGGGAACTACTATTATCACCTTGGCCTGGTTCTCCTGGATTTTTCTCAGAACACTAGGAATCATAGGAAGCAGTGGGAAGGCATATGAAAGTCCATGTCCCAGTTTTGTGTTAACGCTTCAATCCCATTGGGGTCGTCACCCGGATTTAGAAAAAAGAAACTCTTCACTTTTGCATTCCTCCTACTTAGGCCCCGCCATTCTGTCTGACTTGCCTCAGTGGTGACTAACATGGGGGGAGAAGACCAAGGAAATCCCTCTTTGAAGATTTTCCGGGATAATCCACCAATCCAGAAACTTCCTTACTAAGAGGGATAGCGTAATTTCCTTGTCTAGAGTCACCTGGTGCCTGTTCAATATAATAATAATGTTTTTATTTATATAGCTCCAACATATTCCGCAGAGCTTTACAATTCAGACAATATCAGCACTGTCCCCAATAGGGCTCACAATCTACATTCCCTATCAGTATGTCTTTGGAGTGTGGGAGGAAACGGGAGAACCCCATGCAAACACAGGGAGAACATACAAACTCCTTGCAGATGTTGTCCTTGGTGGGACTTGAACCCAGGGTCCCAGCGCTGCAAGGCAGCAGTGCTTACCACTGAGACACTGTGCATACCACTGAGACACTGTGCAATATGGATAGCACTGCTCTCTGAAGTTTACTTGAATGGAATTGACACCAATGCACGCTGGGAATACAGGACATCATAACCCCGTAATCTTTTTAGCTACTCTAGCCAATGGAACGTCAATTTTTGGAACCTCTTCCCAGACTTTTACGTCCTCAGGTTCAAATGAGAGAAGGATCCTGAAGTCCATAGGTATAGCCAACCTCTTTTCCGCATCCTACAATTCCTCCTTAATCATAGCACAAATATGATTGTTAACAGGGAAAACCCTATTTCTCTAGGTTCTAAGACCCCCAAACATTTGGTCCTTAATAGAGTGGGTTCTCTGCTCTTCTTCCACCTTCATGATGCTTCTGACTGCACAGAGAAGCTCATCCATATTGTCGGAAGAGAAATAATATTTTTTTTCATTATTCAGGGAGTGTTGTCATTATCTCTCCCTCTTTGAGACCCTAATAGAATGACTGCTCATCCTCTTATGATTTTCCATCTTTTACCTCTTGTGCCATGAAGCAGTCTGCACTATTTGAGGGGTTACCAGGGTAGAAACTGTAGCCTGCACTTCCTCTCTTATCATAGACCTCATATCTTGCAGAAAGGAGGACTGTTCATCCTTGACAAATTTACAAATGCATTCTGCGCATAGCTTTTTTTTATATGCATCGTTGCATCCGTTGCATCCGGAACCTTATTGCTATGTACAGCACATGTTTCAGCATTCAGTTAAACCCTCCTGGTTTCTCTTTTGGCTGCTGTAACAGATCCAGAAGAGGATCCCCTGTCCTAAAATAAATCAGACAGGGAATGCTAAGTACCATGGAGACTAAGGGGTCTATACCCTGTCACCTAAGCCACTTACGTGAACCGGGGTCTGATCTTAAGGCACCTCTGAACGGGCAGAGTCCTCCATAATCCAGATCAGTGCTAGCACAACCCCCAACAGACTAGGTATCAGATTTATCTAATCTGTCTTCATCAGTTATGCACAATCCCTTATAGGGTTTTACTCACTCAGCTGCGTTTAAGGTAGGCACAGGAAGCGATTTCTTTAAAAACGTCCATGGCAGGTTTATTATACCTTCATAAACCGCACTTTTAGAAGTAAACAAAACTCATCCTTGTCCGGCACAGAGTAACAAAAACAGAAAATAAACAGTCCATGCAGTACTGCAGATTCGCCCACTCATAGTCAGTGTCCTTCAGCACAAACACTCTGGAGGTCTCCACACCTCTAGCCACAGACACTGAATGAGACACTCGGTCACCATTTTATTTACAAGAACCTCGCCCTGGGGTGGGGATATGTGAGCAGCCATTCCCTCCCATCTCTTATGACTGCTCATAAAAACCGTCCCTGATACGCCCTATTACGTTGGCCCTATTAAGCCTCTCAGCACTACGTGTGCTGGAGCATGCTTTTCCCGGGTTTACATCACTGAAGTTACCAACCTCGGTGATACATATCTCCCCTCAAGGACCTGTCCGGCAGCCATCTTACACCCTGGTTTGCTGTGTGGTCCATGGTGGAATGCACGCCATCCTGCAGATCTCACAGATCACAGGGGGAAGCGCAAGTGCACTCCATGCTGGAATGCATGCTTTGTGCACATCATCGGAAGTTGCCTCGGAGGTCACCAAAGGAGGCCAAAAGCCCTCCATGGAGGGAAGTGGCTGATGATCAGGAGCCTCATCTCGCTCTACTAGTTTTCAGGCTGAGGGACACCCCTTCAGAAGGTGTCTTTCGCAGGTTTCCTTGACAGGGAGAAGGAGAGGATGAATGCCCCTGATCCCTCTGGCCCGCCTTAAGGTAAATTCATGCTCCAGAGCCTCTCTTGAGTCTGTTCTCATACGGACAGGAAAAAACACTGATGGGTGGGGTCTTTTAACCTCTCATTTGTTTTCTTGCTCCTGTCAGGGCTGCCACCAGGAATTTCAGGCCCCCATTCTGGCAAAATTTTTGGGCCCCCCTTGAGACTCCACCCAGGCTCCACCCCAGCTCTGCTTCCACTCCTCGAACCTTCCACAGACCCACCGCCCACTCTTGGAAAAACTCCACTTCTGCACCACATCCTCACCAATCACACATTAACAGTTCCCATCGAACACCACATCACATACATAGCCAGCAGCTTTTGTTTTGGCCAAAAGATTTTTTATGCCTGCCACCACAGTAAGGTAGACTCTTTTGGTAGGGCCCAACTCTAGTCTAACCTATAAACATTTCTTAAAATATCCAATACTCTTTTTAGGTATACTTGTATTTAGTTTTCTTTAAGGTAATGTGTCACATACATAATGACCAATAATACCACATACAAGGGACAAATACCGTCACACCATAGCCGGACCACATATTACCACCACATAGTGACAGAATAATACCATATACAAGTGAAATATCACCACACCATGGCCAGACCACATATTACCACCACATAGAGACTGAAAAATACCACATACAAGGAACAAATACGGTCACACCATGACCAGACCACACATTTCCTCCACATAGTGACAGAATACTACAATACTGATCATCAATAAAAAAAACTACAATACTAATATTACCTTAAGTGCCATTATAAACAGGAGCTCTGCACATAGTATACAATATATAGTGTCAATGTACAGGTAACACTATGATCACCGGTGACATTATACACAGGAACTCTGTATATAGTGTCAGTGTACAGGTAATACAGTGATCACCAGTGACATTTGTGACAGAGTCTCTGGTATTATATGCGAGGAGAGGTACAGTACAGACCAAAAGTTTGGACACACTTTCTCATTTAAAATTTTTTCTGTATTTTCATGACTATGAAAATTGTACATTCACACTGAAGGCATCAAAACTATGAATTAACACATGTGGAATTATATACTTAACAAAAAAGTGTGAAACAACTGAAAATATGTCTTATATTCTAGGCTCTTCAAAGTAGCCACCTTTTGCCTTGATGACTGCTTTGCACACTCTTGACATTCTCTTGATGAGTTTCAAGAGGTAGTCACCGGAAACGTTTTTCACTTCATAGGTGTGCCCTGTCAGGTTTAATAAGTGGGATTTCTTGCCTTATAAATGGGGTTGGGACCATCAGTTGTGTTGTGCAGAAGTCTGGTGGATACACAGCTGATAGTCCTACTGAATAGACTGTTAGAATTTGTATTATGGCAAGAAAAAAGCAGCTAAGTAAAGAAAAATGAGTGGCCATCATTACTTTAAGAAATTAAGGTCAGTCAGTGCGAAAAATTGGGAAAACTTTGAATGTGTCCCCAAGTGCAGTTGCAAAAACCATCAAGCGCTACAAAGAAACTGGCTCACATGAGGACCGCCCCAGGAAAGGAAGACCAAGAGTCACCTCTGCTTCTGAGGATAAGTTTATCCAAGTCACCAGCCTCAGAAATCGCAGGTTAACAGCAGCTCAGATTAGAGACCAGGTCAATGCCACACAGAGTTCTAGCAGCAGACACATCTCTTCAACAGCTGTTAAGAGGAGACTTTGTGCAGCAGGCCTTCATGGTAAAATATCTGCTAGGAAACCACTGCTAAGGACAGGCAACAAGCAGAAGAGACTTGTTTGGGCTAAAGAACACAAGGAATGGACATTAGACCAGTGGAAATCTGTGCTTTGGTCTGATGAGTCCAAATTTGAGATCTTTGGTTCCAACCACCGTGTCTTTGTGCGACGCAGAAAAGGTGAACGGATGGACTCTACATGCCTAGTTACCACCGTGAAGCATGGAGGAGGAGGTGTGATGGTGTGGGGGTGCTTTGCTGGTGACACTGTTGGGGATTTATTCAAAATTGAAGGCATACTGAACCAGCATAGCTACCACAGCATCTTGCAGCAGCATGCTATTCCATCCGGTTTGCATTTAGTTGGACCATCATTTATTTTTCAACAGGACAATGACCCCAAACACACCTCCAGGCTGTGTAAGGGCTATTTGACCAAGAACAAGAGTGATGGGGTGCTACACCAGATGGCCTGGCCTCCACAGTCACCAGACCTGAACCCAATCGAGATGGTTTGGTGTGAGCTGGACCGCAAAAAGGCAAAAGGGCCAACAAGTGCTAAGCATCTCTGGGAACTCCTTCAAGATTGTTGGAAGACCATTTCCGGTGACTACCTCTTGAAGCTCATCAAGAGAATGCCAAGACTGTGCAAAGCAGTCATCAAAGCAAAAGGTGGCTACTTTGAAGAACCTAGAATATAAGACATATTTTCAGTTGTTTCACACTTTTTTGTTAAGTATATAATTCCACATGTGTTAATTCATAGTTTTGATGCCTTCAGTGTGAATGTACAATTTTCATAGTCATGAAAATACAGAAAAATCTTTAAATGAGAAGGTGTGTCCAAACTTTTGTTCTGTACTGTATGTGTAACTCAGGGTGCTCTCCTGTGTGAACTGAGACCTACTGAATTTCTGGCTGCCAGCATGTTATATGCTGGGGGTTAACTCTTTTAAAGGGTGTGGTTTTATGGGAATGACGTAGAGATGGGAGGGAAGTCATTCCCCATACCTCGACCCCAGAGTGTGGTGAGCAAGGTTTAAATGTTCAGTCCTGTTTTTTTTTCTGTGTTGTGTTTGGAGAGGCAAGGTCTCCAGACTGGACAGCCATAGCTCAGGACAGAGCTGGAGGCTGGACATAACCTGCGTGGACGAACCGCACACACACACATATTAACTGTGCTATCGTTTATCTTTTGTTTTGTTGTTTTGCCAGTAAGGCTATGTTTATTCTTTCTGGAGTTGCAGGGCTTTATGCCTTATAATAAAGCCAGCAGAGAAAACCCGGTTCCTGAGTCTTCTTCCGGAAGCGACCGAGCGAGTCGTCCTACCACACATTATATACAGGAGCTCTGTTTATAGTGTCAGTGGACAGGTAATGCAGGGATCACCAGTGACATTATACACAGGAGCTCCATATATAGTGTCAGTGTACAGGTACTACAGTGATCACCAGTGACATTATACACAGGAGTTCTGTATATAGTGTACAGGTAATACAGGGATCACTGGTGACATTATACACAGAAGCTCTGTTTATACTGTCAGTGGACAGGTAATGCAGGGATCGCCAGTGACAATATACACAGGAGCTCTGTAAAATAACAGTTAACAGCACATTTCCCAATTTTTCCCCAACTTCTACACTACACCAGATGAAGAAAAAAAAGCAACACAGTGTCACCCTGCACAGTAACAGGACCTGAAAACAGTATCCTCAAAAATAAAATACATCACAGCAGTAATAATATCCCTTAATTAGCCCCACTACAGTAATAATGTCCCATTCCTGGCCCCTTGTGTTGTCCCACTCCTGGCCCCTTGTGTTAACCTCCTGGCCCCAATTGTCTATCCATTCTGCCCCACTTGGTCTCTCCATACTGCCCCATATGATCTCCCATCCTGCCCCTATAGTGCAGCTTTACAAAAAACGAAAAAAAAGTCTCTTCTTACATGGATGCAGTGGCGTCCTCTCCCTCAACCGAGGCGCGGACGCACCGGCGAATAACAGTGACGTCATACACTGACGTCGTCCACACCGATGTCAGCTGCCGGCCTGTGTCTGGCTGGCAGCTGTTAATTATTGCCATGCGGGAAGCCAGTGGCTTCCCATATGGCAATAGATTTCAACTGAACGAGGACACACATTCAATTACTGAATTGGCGGAATGCTGCTGCTGGGGCTTGATCCAGGCACCCCTCTGCTCACCGGGCCCCATACACCAGTAAGGGCTGTAATGCCCTGATGGCAGCTCTGGTCCTTATAGAGCAGGGATGTCAAACTCAAACACACAGAGGACCAAAATAAAAACTTGGACAAAGTTGCGGGCCAACCACTATACAGTATAATGGGCCCCACATAGTGCTCCATACAGAATAATGGCCCCACATAGTTCTCCATACAGTATAATGGGCCCACATAGTCCTCCATACAGAATAATGGCCCCACATAGTCCTCCATACAGTATAATGGACCCACATAGTCCTCCATACAGAATAATGGGCCACACATAGTCCTCCATACAGAATAATGGCCCCACATTGTTCTCCATACACAATAATAGGCCCCACATAGTTCTCCATACAGAATGATAGGCCCCACATCGTCCTCCATACAGTATAATGGGCTTCACATAGTCCTCCATTTAGAATATTAGCCCCACAAAGAGGTGTCAGTTCTGGTGTCGCGGGCCAAATATTACCACCTTGCGGGCCAGATTTGGCCCACAGGCTAGAGTTTGACATGTATGCTATAGCGGATAAGAATTATGACCTCCTGTGCTGATGCCAGGAGGGACGTCCTGGAAATATAGTTAAAAAGCAGAACAGTACATATACATTGCCTATAATATATTTACTGTACTGCTAATCTCAGTATATCATGTCTAGTACCAGTAGCTCTATACAGTATGTAGTGCATGTTGGGCAGCAGAGTACATATAGGACAGGCAGACGACAGCAGAGTACACGTAGGACAGGCACAGGGCAGCAGAGTACACGCAGGACAGGTACAGGGCAGCAGAATACACGTAGGATAGGCAGGGGGCAGCAGAGTACACATATAGGATAGGCAGGGGGCAGCAGAGTACACATATAGGATAGGCAGGGGGCAGCAGAGTACACATATAGGATAGGCAGGGGGCAGCAGAATACACGTAGGACAGGCAGAGGGCAGCAGAGTACACGTAGGACAGGCAGATGACAGCAGAGTACACGTAGGACAGGCACAGGGCAGCAGAGTACATGTAGGACAGGCACAGGGCAGCAGAGTACACGTAGGATAGGCAGTCGGCAGCAGAGTACACTTAGGACAGGTGTGGCGCCCCTGCGGGTTCAGTCGCCACAGAGGTACTGCATCTCCCCCAGAGGTGTGGTATCTCACTCTCAGATAAGGATAGAGTGCTGCCTGGGACCCTAACACCTGCATCCAACACTACACTACTCCAGACCAGCAGGAGGGGCAAGATGCATCGCTTCCCTGCTGAGCCCTGTCCCTGGCTGGAGTGGGGGGAACCAAAGTAGGGGGAACCATGTAGTGGGTGTGGGTGGAGGAAGTAAATCAGGGGAGCACTTGTTAGGAATAGTATAGTATAAAGAGGGAAGCCATCTTGGGTGTGAGAGAAGAGGAGAGTGGAGTTCAGTCAGAGGAGGACAGTGAGAGGAGCAGGAGCTCTGTAGGAGCTCTGCTCAGGAGGAGGGCCTAGCCAGAGAGGCCCAAGACTGAAGAGAGAGAGAGGAGCAGGAGAAAGGCTCCAAGAACGTGGAAGGGATCCCAGGGGTACGGGCAGTGCTGGAGGCCACCCGTACGCCCGAATCTGCCAGGCGGTGGAGGGATTGAGCCGCAGAGGGGACCGGCCCCTAACTAGGGAGAATTACAAAGTTCAACTATAAACCGGAGGCTTCTGTACTTTCAGGGTGCAGTTGCCACATCCGCACTCAAGTCGCCAAAAAGGTAACCACATAGGATCCAGGGAGCACCAGGTTGCCCAGAAAGATCCGAGGATACCGGCTTGGGACATTGTTTGGCGAGGCGCAGGGCAAGAAGGGTGAGGGCCAGCACAGGAAGATGGCTGAGAAGAGCATATAGAACGGGGTCCTGTCAGGCACTCTTGAAACACCTGGGAGTTTGCTGAACCCCTGCCTGGTGAACGCAGCGTGACTTGGGAGGTCGTAATCCGGAAAGTGCAACCTGAGGAACTTAACAACTGTGAGTAAACCCTGAAGACTGCACCCCACTGTCTCTGCGAAATTATTGCTGTGCCATCACCCTCTGCACTATACTGCACCACAACTGCAACAGCAACATCCATAACATCTCAGCACAGCCCTGGAGCTAAGCTCTACCTGTGGAGAGCTAAACCAACTCTTCTGCATTAACAACCGCTCCAGAGAATCTGCTCCGCAACTGCGGCTTCCTTTAGCCGCATACCACAGGTGGTGTCACGAACTGTATATAAAAACTATAAATCCCCTGTAAATATCCCCTTTTATTGACCGCCCTGGGTCACGGACCGGGTCACCGCCACTGTGACATCTCCCCTAGCAGTGACCGGCCCGGCACCGAGTACCCCACGGCCCAGGGGGGGCGTCACAGGCAGAGGGCAGCAGAGTACACGTAGGACAGGCAGATGGCAGCAGAGTACACGCAGAACAGGCAGATGGCAGCAGAGTACACATAGGACAGGTACAGGGCAGCAGAATACATGTGGGACAGGCAGATGGCTGCAGAGTACACGTAGGACAGGCAGATGGCAGCAGAGTACACGCAGGACAGGCAGATGGCAGCAGAGTACACGTAGGACAGGCAGATGGCAGCAGAGTACACGCAGGACAGGCAGATGGCAGCAGAGTACACGTAGGACAGGCAGATGGCAGCAGAGTACACGCAGGACAGGCAGATGGCAGCAGAGTACACATAGGACAGGTACAGGGCAGCAGAATACATGTGGGACAGGCAGATGGCAGCAGAGTACACGCAGGACAGGCAGATGGCAGCAGAGTACACGCAGGACAGGCAGATGGCAGCAGAGTACACATAGGACAGGTACAGGGCAGCAGAGTACACGCAGGACAGGCAGATGGCAGCAGAGTACACATAGGACAGGTACAGGGCAGCAGAATACATGTGGGACAGGCAGCCGTCAGTACAGTACATGTACAGGAAGAGAATAGTATCCAATTATACATGTATTACAATTAGGCAGTGCACGGTACTGACAGATCACACTGACAAGGCAATGTGTTACTTGTCTGACATGCATTTGACACGTTATCTTTTGTTATTGTTTTTGGCTCCATTCATATATCTTGCTTTTTGTCATGTTTTAGGACAGGACATTGCAGGGAAGTCAGGGAAGTGCCATTATTATAGGTGGCACAGGTTTCTGTATTTTTTTTTTAAGTTTTAATTGTGCAAAAAAACTTTTGGATTTGTTATGCTGTATAGCCAGCATGTGTCCTTAAATTTTTCTTTGAGGTATTGCACATACCTGAGTACTTCTAATATTTGTGGGTCTGCTTCAGCTTTCTAATTCGATGGTGCTAGTTCGTAGTCAGTTTTAGTAACAAAAGTAGTATAACTAATAACACCTACTACATAACCAATAACACCTACTACTACAATGGCCATGCCAGCGGTATGCACACACAGCACAGCTACAAATGTACAGTATTTTCAGTTTAGGGTTAAATGCTAGGTGAGAACTAGAGATGAGCGAACATTTCAATGTTCGGGTAGGAAATGTTCGCCAAATATTTAGACATTCGTCGATTTTATTCGTCGAATGTTCGAACATTTTTGAACGCCAGAGGATTCAATGGGGGGGACAAAAAAAAAGCATATGCAACACATTCAAATGGGCCCAAAAGCTGCCAAAACACATAAAAAAAGGGGAAGACACCAGTAAAGTGCCATCAATTGACCCAGAGTACAAGTACTATAATTATTATTACTATTACAGCGACATTTATTCCGTGGTGCATTACATGTCAAAAGGGGTCACCGACTGGTACAAGAGAATAGAGGACCCTGCCCACGAGGGCGCACAAACAATTTACAAGGGATGGGTGAGGATACAGTAGATCAGGGTACAGCTAGTCGTGCAGCGGTATGCTGGAGCGACAGTTATCGCAGATTGTACGCTTGTCACAAGAAGTGGGTCTTCAGCTTCCTTTTCAAGGTTTCCACGGTAGGCAACAGTCTGATGTGTTGGGGTACAGTGTTAGCACAGTAGGGGAGATTCACGGGACAAATCTGCTGAGAGCCTAAATCACGGTAAGCTTCCAGGAGCTCACAACTAAGCAGATTAACCCCTGCACCGATTAATAGGAAGACGAAAAGCTTCTAACGACTGCAGGAGTGGGAGGAATTAGACCCTGCGGTCTTCTGACTCATCTCTGTCACGGTCAACCCATGACACCTTGCAAGCTTCAACACAATGTTCACAAGGTAGACAGCAGCGGTGGTTGGTCTCCTAGACAATGAGCTAACTCCTTTATGATGATAGAGGACAACATCTGCAAGTAGTTTGCATGTTCTCCCCGTGTTTGTGGGGGTTTCCCCCAGGTTCTCCGGTTACCACCTTAGTAAAAAAGCAGCCATACAGGAGTGTTCACAGTTCAAAAAATTAGGGCCTGACACCACCATTTCCATGGCCAACAGATTGAAGATGGTGGAGTTCCACCTATTAGCTTTGTCATGTGTGTGAGGAAACAATCTTTTACGTGACCACAACTGTGGGACCGAGGGCTGGCAGCAGTGCTGAGAGAGGGCGGAGTACGAAGAAACGGACAAACTGCTGGAGCGTGAGTGAGGTGCAGGGGGACATGTTACGGTGGATTGAGAAATATGCGGTGTGTTTGGTGAAACAAACACAGCAGGCATATCTGCTTCCATTACATCTGACGGGCCTGACTTGAGTGGGTAGAGAACCAGAAGTTTTGCGGTGGGAGACCTGCATGCCAGTACTTGGCACGGTAACAGAGGAGGAGGAAGAAGCAGCGGATGCGGCTGATGGGGTGGCTAATGGTTGTTGAGGTCCGCATTTTGTCACAGTGAGATTGCTAGAGTACCGCATGTTGATTGCGCATGTGAAGGTTCATGCACTTTCTTGCTCTTTTTCCCTCTACTGAGTTTTTCAGCACAAAGTTTGCAGATAATGTGATCTGGCTCATCCTTTGCGGTCTCAAAAAAGGCCCAGGCTAGGCAACCCTTGCCGCCCCTGCGAGCTGCAGACCCACAACCACTGCTGGTCACTGCCAAGATTGTCGCTAAGGATGCAGTGCTCCTCATGCTTGCATCACTCCATATCTGCGCAATAGGACGCAATGTAACCTCCTCGTCTTCCTTCTCCTCCACCTCCTCAGATGAGCTACTCAGCTGCGTGCCTCTGGGTTCACACCAAGTTGGATGTACAACCTCATCATCATCCAATGTGTTATCCCATTCCTCGCCCTCAGAGTCAACCTCCTCCTCTTCTTGCTCTGGCAGCACAGTACAGTCGAGGGTCAGGAAGCTGCTCGTACACAACCTTTTTTTCCCCCTGTATGGAGAACAATATCTGCCACAAACAATTTTAAGCTGAGATGTTGTCTGTTTCATATACCAATTTTGAGTTTATCAGGTCTGTGTACTCCTGTATGGAGAACAATATCTGCCCCAAACAATTTTAAACTGAGATGTAGCCTGCTTTATATACCCATTTTGAGTTTATCAGGTCTGTGTACCCCTATGTGAAGAAGAATATCTGCCCCAAACAATTTTAACCCCTTTACCCCTGAAGGTGGTTTGCACGTTAATGACCAGGCCAATTTTTTCAATTCTGACCACTGTCACTTTATGAAGTAATTACTCTGGAACGGTTCAACGGATCCCCCTGATTCTGAGATTGTTTATTCGTGACATATTGTACTTCATGATAGTGGTAAAATTTCTTCAATATCACTTGCGTCTATTTGTGAAAAAATCGGAAATTTGGCAAAATTTCAAACTTTGAATTTTCATGCACTTAAATCAGAGAGATATGTCACACAAAATAGTTAATAAATAACATTTCCCACATGTCTACTTTACATCAGCACAATTTTGGAACCAACATTTTTTTTTGTTAGGAAGCTATAAGGGTTAAAAGTTGACCAGCGATTTCTCATTTTTTCAACAAAATTTACAAAATCATTTTTTTACGGACCAGATCACATTTGAAGTGACTTTGAGGGGCCTTTATGACATAAAATACCCAAAAGTGACACCATTCTAAAAACTGCACCCCTCAAGGTGCTCAAAACCACATTCAAGAAGTTTATTAACCCTTCAGGTGCTTCACAGGAATTTTTGGAATGTGGAAGAAAAAAATGAACATTTATTTTTTTCACAAAAAAGTGTTACTTTTGACCCATTTTTTTATTTTTGAAATGGTAACAGGAAAAAATGGACCCCAAAATTTGTTGTGCAATTTCTTCTGAGTAAGCTGATACCCCATATGTAGGGAAAAAACATTGTTTGGGCGCACAGCAGGGTTCGGAAGGGAAAGAGCACTGTGTGACTTTTTGAATGTAAAATTTGCTTGAATAATTAGGGGACTCTCTGATGTGTCTAAACAGTGGAAACCCCCCAACAAGTGACACCATTTTGGAAACTAGACCCCTCAGGGGACTTATCTAGATGTGTGGGGAACACCTTGAACCCCCAGGTGCTTCACAGAAGTTTATAACATTGAGCCGTAAAAATAAAAATTTCACATTTTTCCCACAAAAAATGTTTTTCTTCCACCAATTTTGCATTTTCATAAGGGTAACAGGAGCAATTGCACCATGCAATTTGTTGGTCAGTTTCTCCTAAATAAGCGGATACCACATATGTTGGGGAAAACCACTGTTTGGAAACACGGCAGGGCTCGGAAGGGAAGAAGCGCCATTTGACTTTTTGAATGTAAAATTTGCTTGAATAATTGCTGGACGCCTTGACATGTTTGAGGAGCCTGTGATGTGCCTAAACAGTGGAATCCACCCCACAAGTGACCCCATTTTGGAAACTAGACCGCTTAATGATTTTATGGAGGGGTATAGTAAACATTTTGAACCCAGAGGTACGACACAGAATTTGATAACATTAGGTCGTCATATTGAATAAGTTGTCATTAGTCTTGAGCGCAAGTGCTCGCTACTTGAGTTTTCATCGGGTACTCGGGTACGCACCATGTATCGCGGATGCTCGAGTCCACGCCCCGCATGTTTCACGGTTATTAGACACCCCCAAAAAATATGCAGGGATCACTTGTGCATGGCAGGCAATCCCCGCAAGTTATTTTTGGCTGTATAACAGACGCAAAACATATGGAGCGGAGACTCGAGCATGTCACTCGAGCACCCGCGATACTCGGTGCATACCTGAGCACCCGATACAAGCTCAAATAGTGAGCACTTGTGCTCAACACTAGTCACCATATCGTCATCATTTTTTTTTCTTTACTTTTGAAAAAATCCCAACCCTAGCACAACCCTAACCTTAACACAACCCTAACCCTGCTGATGAAGATGTATGGCAGCTTGTTTTTTGCGGGACAAGATGGCATTTTCAGCAGTACCATTTTTATTTACATTAGTCATTTTGATCGCATTTTATTCCATTTTTTGTTTGGTGGTATGATGATAAAGCATTGTTTTTTGCTTAGTTTTTTATTGATTTTTTTTACCATGTTCACTGAAGGGCTTAACTAGTGGGACAATTAAGCGGAGATGTAGCCTGCTTTATATATAAATTTTGAATTTATCAGTTCTGTGTACCCCTGTATGAAAAAGAATATCTGCCCCTGTCAGGGACAGTCAGCGACGACACTGGGGGGGATCACACAATATCTCACCACTGCCATCACTCTGTCAGGATTAAGCAGGGATTCGCTCGCACACAATCCTGATTACTCACTATGTAGCTATCGGCAAGCGACCAGTGAGCATATGGCGTACACACCTCCGGATTCCAACGCACGGAATATGTGTATACGCCTCCGTATGGTTACTGCCAGCTTTACGATAGCCCAATTAATATTATACGCTGCCACCACCGACCCAGTTTGAAATATAATACAGGCCTGGTCGGACGCCTGCTTTCTGGCAGCGTATATGGCGTCAGGGGAGGAAACTATTCCAGAACAAAAGAAGCAGAACTATTAAATTTTATGTTTAATCCAAAAGGGAGGCAGATTTTAGGAAAAATATACAAAGATTTTACAAAAGGGGATTTACAGTACAGAGTATACAGTTACACAAATAAAACAGGATGAAAGAAGAAACTTACTATAAAGTTCGCAGAGACGACTCACTATAGCTGGAGGAGGGGTGCCCCAATTTGACCGTTATCGAACGTGATCCTTTGCTTATAGTCTCTATACCCCCCGGCAATGAATACTGACCCATCTTCGGTTTGGTCTTTTATGCCGAAGGGGGAGACCTGCCCACACACCCCCTGGGATGACATCACGTGGGCTGGACTCCAGCCTTCACATTTTTATTAAAACAGCTGGCTTTTGCGATAACTTATCGCTGGTTGATCGCAGAAGCTTGCAAGCGACACCACATTTGAATTTACCTTTGTCCATACACCACACATGACCCAGCTGCGGTTCGTTATTCTGGTACCTTTGCGCCACAGCTCACCGGAGGGGCTTGCAGCTGCGGGAAAATAATCATATTGACGTATAGAACTCCAGATGTTCCATATTGCGTGTCGGCGCCAGCCCGGCTGCAGATTTCTGTTGAATTCTTTTGAAGCTCGGGATTAATCTTCCTCAGCTAGATGTAAATTTATCACAAGCCTGTGTCACTGGGAAACACACTAGCCTGCTAATTGGGTTTGCCACCTCTCTTTGTGGGGGCATTTGTCTACAAGCTACTTCTCCTGTGTGTGTTAATTTGCATAGGAGCCACTGGTCAAATTGTCAGCTCTTCTCCTCTGACAAATACAATAGGGGAGGGGGGATGAAGAGGGGTCTTTGAGCGAGAAATTCTTAATATTTTCTTAATATTTTTATGACAGTCCCAAACAATTTTAAGCTGAGATGTAGCCTGCTTTATATACCCATTTTGAGTTCATCAGGTCTGAGTACCCCTGTGTGGAGAACAATATCTGCCCCAAACAATTTTAAGCGGAGATGTAGCCTGCTTTATATACCAATTTTGAGTGTATCAGGTCTGTGTACCCCTGTGTGGAGAACAGTATCTGCACCAAAAAATTTATTTCACTGGAGTATAACTATTGTAAAGGAGACCAAAACATCTTCCCCTACAGCCAACGCAGTAGATGGAGACCATTCAGGAGTGTTGACATTTGAAAACATTTGGGTCTAAAGCAACCAAAGTGGCATCAATTTCACTACAGTAGAAATAGTATAATTAGGACCGACACTTCTTCCCCTACAGCCAATCCATTAGAAGGAGACTCAATCAGGAGTGTTCACATTTGAAAACATCTTGGCCTAAAACCACCAAAGTGGCATCAATTTCACTGGAATTTAAGTAGTATAATGGGTACCAACACCTCTTCCACTACAGCCAGCCCAGGAGATGGAGACCTAACCTGGAGTGTTCACATCTCCCTAAATTAGGGCCTTACACCAGCAAAGTGGCATCAATTTGAGTCTAGTAGAAATTGTAGAATTAGGAACGACACCTCTCCTACTATAGGCAACCCAGTGGCTTGAGAGACCAAATCTGTATTTTCCACATTTCAAAAAATTAGGGCCTAAAACCTGCAGCAGCAAGAGCAGGCATGCAAGCCATATCACAGACTGCAATTCCGCAAGATCGATGCAGCACACTGAAAACTACAACATCGCCTACTCTGTACAGTCTGCAATTGGGGTGCAAAAGGCCTTTGAGATCCATGACTTGTTCATCTTGATGAAAGTTAGGCGGTCAACCCTTTCATGGGACAGCCATCTGCGCTTATCCGTCAGGACACCAG
This sequence comes from Phyllobates terribilis, assembly GCF_046119375.1. Taxonomy (NCBI): domain Eukaryota; kingdom Metazoa; phylum Chordata; class Amphibia; order Anura; family Dendrobatidae; genus Phyllobates; species Phyllobates terribilis. Next base: position 21,683,249 of record NW_027362766.1, read on the forward strand.
CAGCAGTGTTGAAGACACGTTCTGAGAGAACGCTGGCTCCCAGGCATGATAAAACCTCCAAGGCGTGAGAGGCGAGCTCAGGCCATTTATCCATTTTTGAAGACCAAAATGTAAAGGGGTCAAAATTCTCCCTGATGGTATTAATATTGAGCTCTAGATACTCCTCCACCATCCTCTCCAGTCATTCACCACGTGTCAGACTTGAACTTTGTGGTGCGTGAGCTGGTCTAAAAAATGTGTGAAAGGACTCACTGAAATTGCTTTTGCCACTTACTCTGCTGTTGCAGCTAATGTTTTGGCGTTGATGAATTTACGTGCTGGAGGTTAAAAGACTACAGCTGTGATGCACCCTGTGTGCCTTACTGCTATCTTGGGGAAAAGTTCTATTAAGGTTGCCTAAAAGCTTGTTTCAATACTCCAACATTAGTGGGTCCCTTTCCAGGGCGGGAAGCATCTTGTAAAATTTAGTCTTATACAGTAACTTGGATCTAGCAGAGTAACCCAGCAACCCAGTAGTCAGCATTATTTCGAATCCTAACTATACGGGGATCATGTAGCAGATAGTGCATCAAGAAGGCACTCATATGTCGGGCTCTTCCAGGTGGTCCAAGGCCAGGCTGTATTGTTGGCTGCGTAACACTGATGCTTGTTTCCTCCATCTCCTCCTGCCAACCATGTTCAACAGAGAGGGGATGATTATCCTCTTTATCTTCTGACTGTTGGTCGCCCATTACCTCTTCCTCCTCTATTTGTTCCTTGGTTCTTGCACCTTCACTAATAGTATGTCTGGTGTCACCAAACCCCCTCGATCGCAGGAATACACCATCACTTGGCATACGCCTATGTGACGACAGTCTGGAACTTTGAGACATTCTTATCCCTTCCGCATCTTCCTCTTCTTCTGGGACAACCACCTAGTGAAGCACACTATTCAAAGTCTTCTCCAGCATGTAGATGATCGTAATAGTGATGCTGATGACGACATCGTCAGCGCTAACTTATTTAGTAGGCATTTCAAAACTGTGCAGAAGGGTGCAGAGGTCCTTAATCTGTTCCCACTCCATATGCCCCACTTCCATACTGCGTTGGCCCAGGCTATACGACATGACATACTGCGTCAGGGCTCATTGCTGCTGCCACAGTCGTTGCAACATGTGCAGAGTGGAATTCCACCATGTTGGCACATTGCATATCAGCCTGTTAACTGGCATGGAGAAAGACCTCTGTATCAATGCAAGTCGATGACATGAGGGGTGCGAACGGCGGAAGTGAGCACACAGTTTCCGTACTTTCTGAGGCAGCTCATCCAGGCCAGGATAGTGGTGGAGAAATCGCTGTACCACGAGGTTGAGGACGTGAGCCATGCAAGGCACGCATGTGAGCTTGCCTCGGCGTAGGGCCGCCAACATGTTCGCATCATTATAGCACATGGCCTTCCCTGGCTCTAGGTTCAGCGGAGACAGCCATTGCTGAAACTGAGTGTCGAGAGCTGTCCACAACTCTTCAGCTGTATGACTGCAATCTCCAAGGCATATTAATTTGACAACTGCCTGATTGGGGTAAGCCCTGGCTGCGCTGAACGGAGGTGGCGTGGATTCTCTCTGCACTGCTGGAACACCTGTCTCGTTAAGGCAGAGGTTGATTGCGCAAGTGGAGGCCCCAGAGGAGGTGGAGGAGGCAGAAGCAGTGGAGGGAGTAGGAACAACAGGAGGTTTGTTCTGCAAGCCTCGGGATTCCAAGATTTGTGGAGCAGCCCCTTCCCCGCCTGCCCCCACAGCCACCCGAGTCACCCAGTGCCCAGTCAGCAAGATGTAACGCCCTTGGCACAGCTTTCCTAGAGAAGTAATGGCGACTGGGCAACTGGTACTGGGGGACTGTGACGGCCATCAGCTTTCAGAAACTGTCTGTATCTACCAGGCAGAAAGGCAGCTTTTCCGTGGCCAACAGATTGGAGATGGTGGAGTTTCACCTCTTAGCTTTGTCATGTGTAGGATGAAACAATCTTTTATATGACCACAACTGCGGGACCGAGGGCTGGCTACAGTGCTGAGAGAGGGTGGAGTATGGTGAAACGGACAACTGGTGGACCACGAGTGAGGTGCAGGCGCAGATGTTACAGTGGATTGAGAAACATGTGGTGTGCTCGGTGAAACAAACACAGCAGGCATGTCCGCCTTCGTTACAGCTGACGGGCTCTTACTCAGCCTGACTGGAGCGGGCAGAGAAACAGAAGTTCTGCAGTGGGAGACCTGCATGCCAATACTTGGCACAGTAACAGAGGAGGAGGAAGAAACAGCGGATGTGGTTGATGGGGCAGCTGATGGTTGTTGAGGTCCGCTTGCCCACATTTCAGCACGGTGATGTTCCCAGTGTAATGCATGTTCTTTGCACATGTGAACATTCATGCATGTAGTAGTCAAATTATTGCAGTTTTGCCCTCTACTGAGTTTTTTATCGCATAGTGTG